>NC_064629.1:610131410-610455577 GCF_023864275.1 Schistocerca cancellata
TCCGTCGCATGAGGACGTTAAGCTCTACATCTACATCTACATCCGTACTCCGCAAGCCACCTGACAGTGTGTGGCGGAGGTTACCTTGAGTACCTCTATCGGTTCTCCCTTCTATTCCAGTCTCGTATTGATCGTGGAAAGAAAGATTGTCGGTATGCCTCTGTGTGGGCTCTAATCTCTCCGATTTATTCCTCATGGTCTCTTCGCGAGATATACGTATGGGGGACCAATATACCGCTTGACTCCTCGGTGAAGGTATGTTCTCGAAACTTCAACAATAGCCCGTACCGAGCTACTGAGCGTCTCTCCCGCAGATCTAGGAGCTATTCGAGAGGTACAGGCTATAGCTGGCACCAGGTTTCACCCTCTGTCTTCTCTCGTCATCATTATCGAACAGCACTACACTATACACTCCCCCATTACAATCAGCTACATTCCACAAATACACATACGTCACGACTCACATATCAGCAAGGAAGTGGGCCAGTGGGCGCAGCGGATGGACAACATTTCCGCTAGGAGACTAAAACCACTCCGTGTTATATTCCAGCCAACAAAGCTATACGAAATTTACGTTATCTTTTTATCTTCCTGAAAAAAAACAAATGAACGTGTTATATTTCCTGGATTTGTAACCGTTGGTAAAAAAAGGAAGGGAGATTAAATTTTAACGTCCCATCGGCAGCGACGTCATAAAAGACGGATTTCAAGCAAGCATTACGGAAAGCTCGGAAGGAAATCGGCGGTGTCCTTCGCAAAAGGAACCGTCCTGGCATTTGCTTGGAGCCATTTAGGGATATCACGCAAGTCCTAAATCTGGATGGCCAGATGGGGATTTGAACCACCCAAAGACAAAAGTTTAGGTATCTCGAAGGAAAACTAAAACGATACTGGTAAAGTTCGACAAAGAGCGAAGTTGACTTTTCAAAAATGTTCAAATGTGTGTGAATTCCGAAGGGACCAAACTGCTTAGGCCATCGGTCCCTAGACTTACACAACATTTAAACTAACTTAAGCTAAGAACAACACACACACCCATGCCCGAGGGAGGACTGTAACCTCCGGCAGGAGAGACCGCCCAGTCAGTGACATGGCGCCTCTAACCGCGAGGCCACTCCGCGAGGCCTGTTGACTTTTCGACGTACAAAGTGTTGTGTACTATGAATCTGTTCTGTAATGATTAAGCGCCAGCTTCAGGGCTAGTTACTTTCTAAAAATGTTGAAGCAGCTCGAGAAAATTAAAAGCTCGTGTGAACCTAGCAGTACTGTAGCAGTACAGAAATCACTCCGTGTGGGCGCTCATACCGATGTAAAGATTCCTGAAATTTGCACAGAAAACGGAGAAAGTTTTTTCAGTCTCAGTCTCTTATCTAGAGCTTTGATGAGTTTCTTCCCTGCACTTAAACCAACGCCAAAAATGTTTAATACCCCTGAAGACAAATCAAAAGTCTATGATGTTTTTAGAAGTGAAAAGTATGTTGAAAAAGTTGCGTTCTTCTGGAATAGTTTGATATTTTGCTTAATATACATTTTTTAATCTGTCCCGCTCAACAGATCTCGTAACTGTGGAACGACACTCGTGTCGTTCGTGAGAAAACACCCAGAGACGTGGCGAGACGTATAAGACTCTGGGCTCATTTTAATTTCTGTTGTCCTTATTTTTCTCAAATCACCGCGAAATCCAGAATGGTACATTAAAGCTGCGGTTGATTTCCGTCCTCACCCTATCCCAGTTGGTACTCCGTGTGTACTAATTACGTAGCCGTGGATAGGCCGTTAAACTCTTACCGTCATCGTGCCGCGCAAAGTCAAGCATTTAGCACGTTTGCTGAGAAGGGGTACTGTTTGCAGCAGTATCCGACTCATCGTGTGGAACTGCAGAACTGGCCCACCCCTGTATAGCTGTAACGAACGTTTGCACTGCTTTGCCGATGAACATCTGATACGTCATTAATCCCTCTTTTTCCGTTTTTTTCCTATTTTTAACCTTGTTCGACATTTATCGAACATCCCCACAGCGGATATTTGCTCGTTAAATCCATCGACACAATAGCTAGCACCAGCGGAATCCGCTTCGCGGCCCAGAGGCGCCATTTTTCGACAGATTTGTCTGTCGTTGGTGGAATAGTGGCAATTTCCTTTTTAGCGGGGCCGCTGCAGTACATTGATTCAGTTTCAGGTAGCGCTTATTGAATCAGAGTTCATTTCACGGCGACGGCAGACAGCGTCCCTGGGCGACGCTAGCAACGCGCCGCCAGATTGCCTCCTGTCCCATCATTTCCACTCCCGTATGTTCCAGTCGCTAAAGCCTCCACGTAGAATTCGACTGCTACCATAACGTTTCATCCCACGACACATGCAAGAACATCGTATTCAAATTTTCGATGGAGTACAGCCGAGCGTATCAATTCTCAGAGGCAGTTCCGTCTCTCTACAGCACTGGCCGCTTGTGCTGTAGTGCTAGTCCTCATCCCTAGACCTTCCGCTTTGCTTTCACCAACCAAAACAACACTTCGTACCAAAACAATTAACACCTCCTTACAGCCAAAACGAAGTCCAGGTTTTCCATTCCGACTGGGAATGAATAGATTGTTTTTAATCAAATGGACCTATATGGTTAAGAGACCTCTTCAAGTATCAGGCGTCTATGATGTACGTGTACAGATAGAAAGGACGAATGAAAATTTGTACTAAGGGCATGATTCGATCCCGGATCTCTTGTTCGCTAGGCAGATGTGCTAACTACTACGCCACAGCAGTTATGTAAAGCTCAAATGGTTCAAATGGCTCTAAGCACTATGGCACTTAACATCTGAGGTCATCAGTCCCCTAAACTTAGAACTACTTAAACCTAACTAACCTAAGGACATCAAACACAGGATTCGAACCTGCGACCGTGGCAGCAGCGCGGTTCCGGACTGAAGCGCCTAGAACCGCTCGGCCACAGCGGCCTGTCACTGTGTCAGAGTGGCGTAGTGGTTAGTGCATCTGCATAGTGAACACGAGACATGGGTTCGAATCCCGACGTTGGTACAAATTTCATTTCTCGCTTCAGTCTGCATATGTACATCATAGATCTCTTTTAATTAAAAATACTCCAGAACGCAACTAAGTTCACGCGTTACCCGAATGTTTAAATGTTTAGAATCTGCGACTTGCCACTCAAAACTGACAACTGTGAAAGACATTTGAAATGTTTTCGTGATTCAGCTTACAGCCATATTTCCAACTCGTTGAGTGGCACATCTCTCTCCACTTTAAGAACTGGACTGTGTCCCGACGACCAGAGAAAATTTCCGAATTGAATCCTATGGTGTAGACTGAATTCCCAAAAATGATGCGAAGTAGCAACGCTAGAAAATGTATCGAAATGCGGGAAGTCCTGCAGTAGATTGACTTTTGGTCCAGGGAGTGAAACGCCAGTTGATCCTCAACATAAATAATTGTAACTTATTGCGCATAAATAAGCGGGAAGACCCTGTATTGTTTGCTACATGATTAACGAACCAGTGGAAGCAGTCACATTTGCTGAATATCTGGGAGTACTCATACGAAAACATGTAAAGCTGAACGACCACATAAAACTAATCGTACGAAGGAGATAACTTACAGTATCTTCCTTCGAAGGATGCTTGAGTATTGAATATCAGGCTGAATTCCTTGCCAGGTAGGACTGCTGGATGAAATAGAGAAAATACGAGGGGACTTCGAACAGTAAGCTACAAATTGTCAAGGCAGGACGAGTAACTTTTATTGAATGTTGCGTTACACTTCGAAGTGACACAGATACATGACACTGTTTTACAACATAGTCACCAACTGTCTGTAAGCAAGAGTCGTAGCGTTCTTCCAGTTGTTCGATGCCTCGACGGTAGGAAGCCGCTCCTTGGTCACGGAGCCATTCGAAAACTGCTGTGTCAACGTTCTCGTCGTTGGAAAAATCTCTTTCCTCCAGATATTCTGTCAGCCTGTGAGAAGATGAAACTCCGTGGTGGAAGATCTGGATTGTGTTATGGCGCATCAGCACCACACAACTCTGTACAGCGTTTGATAAAATGGTTGCTACCATTTTACTACGTCTGGACACGCGATCATTGCATCTGGTACATATACAACTAGAATTTCATGGTGAATCTGTGTGCAATTCAGACGGTTTGCCCAGAAGTACCATACTGTCACGTGTACTTCATCTTTGGAGTAAGTTCCCAGGTACCATGGTATTTGACTCTAACACTGTGATGCTGTTGCTATCGGTACCGCGGCAGAACAGTCTTTGCAGGAAACCCGGAATGTGTAAGCTATTCTTGTTGCGTTCTAGCCTTAGCGTGGGGCAACATTTCTAACTTAATTTCTGAAACTACAGAGCAGCGTATACCATCACAGGTCCGTTTAGTAAACCTAAAAGCCTAACGGAGATTCCAGCGGCAATCGCTGCAAGAGAGGCGTTGTGCATCACGATGTGGTTCACTGTTAGAATTCGGAGAGCGTAGGTTCCTGGAAGAGTCGCCCCGCACACCATAATCAGCTGGAGCAGAAAATGAGATACAAGAAGTACTCTCCACCAGGCACCGTAAGCCGGTTTGCGGAGTATAGCTGTGGGTATAATGTTGTGCGAAAGTTTAAATGGTTTGTTTCGACTTAAAAGCGCTCGAAATGAACACGTATGAAATGTCGTGAAGATTGGGTCCACGTTTTTGCCATTGCTTTCGAAATGCGCGTGATACTGTATGGTGTCTGTTAAACTGGACGTGACTTGCTAGCAGCAGCGGATATTAAAATTGCATTTGAAAATACCATGATAAAAGATGCCCTCTAAGCGAAGTAAGAAACAGAGCTTCTCGCCAGGCCTAAAGGCCCAACGGATGTCTACCGACCACCGTGTCATCCTCTACGTTGCGGCGTCATGCGGATGCGGTATGAAGGGGCAATGGTCAGTACATCGCTCTCCTAGACAGTCTGGAGACTTTCCACACAGTGGAGCCGCAACTACACTGCCAAGTAGGTGCTCAGTTGGCATCAGTCCTCCCACCAAGGAAAAACCCTTCGTAACACCGGGAATCGAACCCGAGTCCTCCGGGTGGAAGCCAACTGCGCTGACCTCTGAGCTACAGAGACGGAAAAAGTCGACAAACGCCGAGGGAAAGAACATTACTAGGTGTTCTGACTGCGCTCAGGAATGATTCGTCACAGACACACACCCATCACACGACGGAAGCTCTTTTGGCATGTGAAATGACCTACTGATTGTGATCTAGTAATGTAAAGTTGTCACCGAACATAATGAGACTACAAAGTAACTGCTGCCCAGGCATCTCGAGGAAAACTTACCTTCCGTAATCTGAAAATAGTTTACTAATGCTAAGAAATGATTGATATTTGAATTAACTGCTCAGAGCAGAATCGGCTCCAATAGGATTATCCATCTAATTGAAGCACAAGAATATTTCTGTAATTAGCTCTGTAAAAGGCATTAGTGAAAGCCTCATGGTTACTCAATACTACCACCTTGAAAAATCGAGCCGGCCGCCGTGGCCGAGCGGTTCTAGGCACTCAGTCCGGAACCACGCGACTGCTACGGTCGCAGGTTCGAATCCTGCCTCTGGCATGGATGTGTGTGCTGTCCTTAGGTTAGTTAGGTTTAACTAGTTCTAAGTTCTAGGGGACTAATGACCTCAGAAGTTGAGTCCCATAGTGCTCAGAGCCATTTGAACCATTTTGAAAAATCGTACTTCATTTAAATTACATGGATCAACGAAACACAAATAGCAATAAAAACAATAGATTTTCTTTTTAACTTCAGGGTTATTATTTGACCCCAAAAAGCACGAGTATTTTACACATAACAATCAGATTAATGTTAAGTGGCTCACGTTTTGCTCCCAGCACATTTATACAAAGACCTGCTCAGTAAATTGAATTTGAAAAACATATAAAACATAACACCTTTTAGTGAATGAGCTATCGACTTGCTAAACTCGATCACGAAGCAGAAACAATTCGAAAAAAATAGTACATGATCTGTATTACATTGATCGTAACCGCATGTGTCCGCCGCTCGTGGTCTCGCGGTAGCGTTCTCGCTTCCCGAGCACGGGGTCCCGGGTTCGATTCTCGGCGGGGTCAGGGATTTTCACCTGCCTCGAGATGACTGGGTGTTTGTGTTGTCCTAATCATTTCATCATCATCCAGGAAAGTGGCGAAATTGGACTGAGCAAAGATTGGGTAATTGTACGGGCGCTGATAACCACGCAGTTGAGCGCCCCACAAACCAAACATCATCATCATCATCATCGTAACCGCATGTGCCACGCTGATAGTCATCTGATAAAATTGCCTATAAGCAACCACACTCTTCCAGTATAGGTCGCCAAGACATAAAATAAAGAAACACATTACCTTGTATTCTGGATTCGGTGTGTTACAAAAATTATGTTCGATTCTCTGTACCAATACATGAGTACAAAACCACAAGCCAGTTTTAGCTATCGGTATCCGTCTTTCTCGGTGTAATGCAATGCATCCTCAATCAAAATCACACCAATTATACACGTGCAAAACACAGATTCACTTCAGAGCCGTCCAAATGAAATATACGCAAGCAGAACGCTTTATTTTCCTTCCAAACCGGCAAGTTGTGTATGACGACCACGCCGTCGCTAGACACTAGCCGAAGTCATACTCGCCTCAGAGATAGACAGATACACTTATGCAGCTGAAGCAGCCGTGAATATGCGGAAGTCGATCAATGTGCCGCAGATATAATAGCAAAGATTGCTAGCAAGATAAAGCAACGTACAAACAGAACATATGCAAGATTGCCGATTATAATGTACACCTTTCAGTACGTAACTGCTTTATTTTGAACAACACTTACCTCTTACGCCGCACGCTGAAATGGCCATAAAGTTCCTTTACCACCTTCCGCGGCTGCAGCTCGTGCGGACAAATTGAGAGGTGAGGTGAGTTTCCCCGCTGCCGGAGGTAGTGCAGCGTCGGAATTCGGGCGCTGAGTCGGCGGAAGCCGCTACATGTCAATTTGCGGAGCAGCCGGTGGGGCAGCGCGCACGCCGCCAACTGCTTTTCTGATCCGATGACCCACACCGCACTCGCTTATTTATTCAGTAATTATTTTTCGTGTAGCTCACTGCGACCGCCGCTTTAACCACAATTTATTCTGTTTTCGACGGGAATAAATGCTGAACGCTCTCATCACCGACAGATAATTTAACAGTATGTGCCCCTGTTTATTTGTGAACGCTGTGTGGCTATGGATTTCACGGATCGTCAACATCTACATCATTCGAGCAAGTGGAGCTGCGTATTTCATTCTTTGTTAGGCGGGTCGTTCGATGTTCATGGCGACTGCATATCTCTCCCCCCTTCCCTCGTCGCATCCAGTCTTTCCCACCCTCGCTGATATCCACTCGTGTGTATATCGGTGAGAACGAGCGCGCAAGCGAAAGCGAGAGAGAGAGAGAGAGAGAGAGAGAGAGAGAGAGAGGGGGGGGGGGGGCGTGCTGGGGGAGAACTGAAACGCTCACTGCTCTCTACGTACGGATTAGCTTCGTACGCGCATCTAGCTCACCATTCTCATTCCCCATTATCAGAAGTTTACAGATAACGGAGGTTAGGTGGTTACAGAATTTCTTGAGTTTTAACTGACTTTTGCTATACTTCTACTCTGTGGTTTGATATGCATTGATCCGATTTACGACTGGTTCGACGATTTCTTTTGTGGTAAAATAAGGTACGTGTATTTTGATGAGTCATCATGAGATGTGAAAGCAGCATTCTTTCTACTGTTGTGGTCTGTAGCTATTTCAGATTTTTGCAGACAACACTCCAGTTCAATGAGGCTAATCTATAGAAAGAAATCCCGTGCATATCAAGAAATCAGGCAGTTAGCTCGAATCCTGCTAGTTAGTCAAGGATCATTAATAGACGAGATATAGAAAAATTAAACAGGAGTGGACTGTTCTGGCACGGGTTTATTTAGAAAACACGAGAGTGTCGTCGAAATGTTCGCGACACACCAGTGTAATAAGATACAACAGGGGAACTATGCATCACGGAGAAGTTTTCTGTTAAATTTTCGAATGAATTTGTTGCAAGATAAGTCAGACAACATATTACATCTTCACAAATACGTGGGCACTTCAGAAAATAAGTTACACATGTCGTTACACACCAAAATTTTGACGCAACAAGAGTGGCACATTGTCAGAAGGGAGTGCATGTACTGGGCTTCCTGCTCACATAGTTCCACTGCGGTGCCTATAACAAATGCGTCACTGTCTGCGAGGGAAATGGAAACGTACTCCGAAGTTGAAGTACGCGGGACAGTACTGTTCTCGTTGGCAAAACGTCTAAATTTCACACGGATACACTGTGAAAGGATAAGGAGTGACTTTTTTTCCATTAACTGTATGTATTTCAGCCTAAATTCTTAAAATCCTTGCGTGCATATATGTCTAGTATCCACAGTCCCACACAGTCCCTATTGTCAGGTGTAGAGTTTCGCTGTCTTTAGTACATATAGGGACTGTGATTGCTGCATTCAGATGTGAGCAGACTGACCCTTAACCCACAGCTCCAGGAAGTGCTGGCTTCGGTCATGCAACTTGAGGCTATTGCCGATGGTCATTACTTGGGGGATAGAATGTGGCGATCCAGGGAATATCGAACACATCCCACGTACCCCTGATCAGTCCACTACTAAGACTGCCCAAGTACCTGACCCCATTGAGGCAGACCCCGTCACCCATGGTCGAGTGATGGGTGCTGCAACATTTGACAGTCAGTGAAAGACCTTCCAGGGGTCCAGTTGATAGGCCCTTCTGGTTCGTCTGACAAACAGGTCTGAAGCGCTATCTGTGTGTGACGAAAATTGTGAGACAGATGAAGTTGCTTGCCCTTAGGGATATGGCTGCAAAGGAGCGGAAGAAATCCAATGTGCACTCTGTGTGCATACCAGGAGGAGTCAAGTCCAGATATGGAACAGGTGCTTCCAGGGGTCATGAACAGCATTGGGTGCAGCCAGCTGCAAGTAGTGGCTCATGTCGGTATTAACGATGTGTTTGCTTTGAATCGGAAGAGATTCTCTTTGGTTTCGGGTGGCTATGTGAACTGGAAAAGACTGCCAGTCTCGCTTGCTAGATGAAGGCAGACGCCACCATCTGTAGGATTGTCAACAGAACCGATTTCGGATCTTCGATACAGAGCCCAGTGGAGAGTCTGAATTACAAATGGCTCTGAGCACTATGGGACTTAACTTCTAAGGTCATCAGTCCCCTAGAACTTAGAACTACTTAAACCTAACTAACCTAAGGACATCACACACATCCATGCCCGAGGCAGGATTCGAACCTGCGACCGTAGCGGTCGCGCGGTTCCGGACTGACTCTGAATTATAAGATCAGGAACTGATTCGCAGCAATCGCAGATCTTCCTTCGATGAGGACGTTCACGCAGCGTTTCTCGAATGGCTCTGTGAGGAAGGAGCGGATTTCTATCGTCGGGGAATTTAACGATTGTTAGAACATTCCGACTGTTGTTTATAGAGTCTTAATGACTGTGTCATGTGTCTCTGTCACTTTGAAGTGTAGTGCAGCATTCAGTAAAAATTACTTGGTCTATCTTACTCCATTTTCTCTGCCTCGTGATGACTGGGTGTTGTGTGACGTCCTTAGGTTAGTTAGGTTTAAGTAGTTCTAAGTTCTAGGGGACTGATGACCATAGATGTTAAGTCCCATAGTGCTCAGAGCCATTATCTTACTCCTCGTACATCTTGTGAGATGACTACGATGGGGAAATCAAACATTCGAGCTCATACAGAGGCTTACAGAAATTCGTTTTTATCGGATAACCATAACCATAAGTTGGCTTTCGGAGCGTAGATGTAGGATCAGATTAGAGCTTATCTTCCAGGCCACGTAAATGTCGTCAGAAATGGTACCCCAGCTTACATGAAGGAGGATGGGCGAAGGAAGTGATCGTGACGTGATGATGGAAACATCCTGCTGTACGCCTAAAAAAACTGTAACATTATTTCTGGTCGCGTCCATATGCTCGCCCTTGTTCTATTGCCGACGCCAGAACCAGGGAGTTTTGCTCAGCCTGACAAAAAGGGAAGTCGTATGACACTGTTCACTGAGAGATATTGAAGAGCAGGTTCAGTTGCCTAGTTGGAGAGGGTTTTCTGTCCTTCGAGCATAATCGCACCTTTCAAAATGGTTCAAATGGCTCTAAGCACTATGGGACTTAACATCTCAGGTCATCAGTCCCCTAGATTTACACTCCTCGAAATTGAAATAAGAACACCGTGAATTCATTGTCCCAGGAAGGGGAAACTTTATTGACACATTCCTGGGGTCAGATACATCACATGATCACACTGACAGAACCACAGGCACATAGACACAGGCAACAGAGCATGCACAATGTCGGCACTAGTACAATGTATATCCACCTTTCGCAGCAATGCAGGCTGCTATTCTCCCATGGAGACGATCGTAGAGATGCTGGATGTAGTCCTGTGGAACGGCTTGCCATGCCATTTCCACCTGGCGCCTCAGTTGGAACAGCGTTCGTGCTGGACGTGCAGACCGCGTGAGACGACGCTTCATCCAGTCCCAAACATGCTCAATGGGGGACGGATCCGGAGACCTTGCTGGCCAGGGTAGTTGACTTACACCTTCTAGAGCACGTTGGGTGGCACGGGATACATGCGGACGTGCATTGTCCTGTTGGAACAGCAAGTTCCCTTGCCGGTCTAGGAATGGTAGAACGATGGGTTCGATGACGGTTTGGATGTACTATTCAGTGTCCCCTCGACGATCACCAGTGGTGTACGGCCAGTGTAGGAGATCGCTCCCCACACCATGATGCCGGGTGTTGGCCCTGTGTGCCTCGGTCGTATGCAGTCCTGATTGTGGCGCTCACCTGCACGGCGCCAAACACGCATACGACCATCATTGGCACCAAGGCAGAAGCGACTCTCATCGCTGAAGACGACACGTCTCCATTCGTCCCTCCATTCACGCCTGTCGCGACACCACTGGAGGCGGGCTGCACGATGTTGGGGCGTGAGCGGAAGACGGCCTAACGGTGTGCGGGACCGTAGCCCAGCTTCATGGAGACGGTTGCGAATGGTCCTCGCCGATACCCCAGGAGCAACAGTGTCCCTAATTTGCTGGGAAGTGGCGGTGCGGTCCCCTACGGCACTGCGTAGGATCCTACGGTCTTGGCGTGCATCCGTGCGTCGCTGCGGTCCGGTCCCAGGTCGACGGGCACGTGCACCTTCCGCCGACCACTGGCGACAACATCGATGTACTGTGGAGACCTCACGCCCCACGTGTTGAGCAATTCGGCGGTACGTCCACCCGGCCTCCCGCATGCTCACTATACGCCCTCGCTCAAAGTCCGTCAACTGCACATACGGTTCACGTCCACGCTGTCGCGGCATGCTACCAGTGTTAAAGACTGCGATGGAGCTCCGTATGCCACGGCAAACTGGCTGACACTGACGGCGGCGGTGCACAAATGCTGCGCAGCTAGCGCCATTCGACGGCCAACACCGCGGTTCCTGGTGTGTCCGCTGTGCCGTGCGTGTGATCATTGCTTGTACAGCCCTCTCGCAGTGTCCGGAGCAAGTATGGTGGGTCTGACACACCGGTGCCAATGTGTTCTTTTTTCCATTTCCAGGAGTGTAGAACTACTTAAACCTAACTAACCTAAGGACATCACACACATCCATTCCCGAGGCAGGATTCGAACCTGCGACCGTAGCAGCAGTGCGGTTCTGGACTGAAGCGCCTAGAACCGCTCGGTCACAACGGCCGGAAATCGCACCTTTCCTTCGCAAAGTTGGTTGGTTGGTTGGTTGGTTGGGGGGAGAGGACCACATAGAGAGGTCATCGGTCCCATCGGTTTAAGGAGGGATGAGGAAGGAAATTGTCCGTGCTCTTTTGAAAGGAACCATCCTTGCATTTGTCTGAAGCGATTCAGGGAAACCACGGAAAACTTAAATCACGATAGCCGGACGTGGGTTTGAACCGTGGTCCTCCCGAATGCGAGTCCAGTGTGCTAACCACTGCGCCACCCCCTCGGTTTTCGCGAAGTCAGAGAGGGAGGTTGTCAAGGATGTTTTGACTACGCTGCAGAAGTTTCGGTGGGCTGCCTTTACACGTCCTCCATACAGTCACGCCGCGCGGGATTAGCCGAGCGGTCTGGCGCTGCAGTCATGGACTGTGCGGCTGGTTCCGGAGGAAGTGCGAGTCCTCCCTCGGGCATGGGTGTGTGTGTTTGTCCTTAGGATACTTTAGGTTAAGTAGTGTGTAAGCTTAGGGACTGATGACCTTAGCAGTTAAGTCCCATAAGATTTCACACACACACTTCATACAGTCACGATCACCCCCGATGCGATTTCCGTATGTTTGGAGCGTTGGAGAAGAACGTTCGTGGCCGGCGATTTGCTTCGGATGAAGAGGTTCATGTCTGGCTACAATCATTTTTCCGTAGCAAATTGTAAGCATTTTTCCGTGAAAGCATTGGCTGTCTTTTCTCACAATGGGATAAATGTATTTACAGTTACGGCGATTCCTTTTGAAATAATAAATATTTTATTTACTTTTTCTCATATGTCTCGATTCCAATTGACTACCCCTTATAGTAAACCAGACCAGTTATTTTGCTAGATACGTAAGGGCGATGATTAGGTTTAGCACTTTTTCTAACGTTTCCATATAACAATACGGCGCTGACAGTGAACTGGGCGCATGTTAAGTCGAGCGCTGCCCAAATTAAATTCTCTGACATTCTGACACAAAACATATCTGACGCTAAGAGACTGCGTTTATATTCTTTGTTAAGCATAATCCGACGATATGGAGAGGTTTCTGTGGAGAGTACCACACAAGTTGTAGTTGGACTCGTCGTGTAGATCACATTAAATTAGTTGTAAAGGAAGGAAGATTTCGGTTTGACGTAGGTCAGTTGGAGACGTAACTTAATTTCCGATGCGAAAATTGTGAGAAAGTGATCTACCGTGTCCTTCTAAAGGAACTTTTTTGACATTCGTTTTAATCGATACAGGGAAACCAAAGTTATGACTAATTGAGATCTAAACTCATTTCCTTCAGAGTCAATCTATAACAATATAGGGAGTTACTATAAAAGTAGATCCACCTTATAATGCTACCTCTTTGACAGGATTTAAAGTCTGACCGTGATCGTGTCTGGTAAGGGCAAACAATCGAACTGTATTTCAACTGAGGGGTTACGCATTGAAAGGATTCTACCTTGAATCGAACCTAAGTTGTGTTGCTTCAAAAGTAAAAATGTTGGTCATGCAAATAAATACGCTCGATAGTCTAATTAGGCAAAAGTAGTATCAAGTAAGTGTATAACAAGCAAAGTGAATTAATATCATATTATGCTTTAATTCATTTAGAAATCTGTTTAGTAAATGGGCTCAAAAACAATAACATAAAAAATAAACAGTCATGTGCATATCTGCTATCTGTTTAAGTACAGTGGCAACAAACTGCTTCACATTAATGTTCACTGCTTACTTTAGAGTGTAAAGAATAACGCTAATTGTTAGGCACCACTCAGCAGGGGAAACTGCTGATAATCTGGAATGGGATGGCTCTAAAACTTCACTACTGAATGACAGTAATTTTGAAACAGTTATCATGCTGTTCTTTTGACATAACTAAGACGACCACTAGTAACTTTCATACATTATATGTAAACTTTCGCATAGCACAGAGCATGAGTTGCTCCTTTTTTTTTTTTTTAGAGGTGGAGCCCCTCCACGCCCACACCGGCATGATGGCCAACACAAAAGGTCTACTGCCATCTCTGCATAAGGGTTAGTATTCACTAAAGTGAGGTGTCGCAGGATGTGGGTACTGCGATGTTTGCGTACGTCTGGTTAGGATTAACCATTAATACGCGCTCATCTGGAGATAGATTGGTCGAAATCTGACGAAGGGTAGCGGTTTGAAGGGCAGAGGAAAAAAAGTGCCAAGGCAAGAGCCAAGGGAAAAAAACCTCTGCGAAAGTTAGGTCGGGCGGCAAGAGCAGTAGTGGTTTTCTTGCTGCCTGCGATAGGTTGTGCAAGGATAGGCTTTGTTAGTAGTGGGTATCATGCATGTCGATACCTTGACGTTGTGCGTTTGTGCTGCTCGGCGGCTGGCGCTGGGTGCTGGTACAGAGTCCTCGTTCAGCGTCCTGCAGCCTGCAACAGTTAGGTTTGTTATCGGTCTTGTGTCCGATAGGTCATATACCGGAGGCACAGTGTGAGGGAGTGTTGGGAGATTGTTCGTGCGTCTGTGGGCGAGCTCGTCGGTGTCCCTGCTGTGGCCTGTTGGTCGGCTCTAATAGCAGCTGGTAGTTGCCAGTCAGTGTTGCTGATATGCAGGGGCTTACCGACGTTTGTCGCTGTTTGCGCATGTTAGTTTACCATAGGTGGTTATGCCCTAGCTAGCAGTGTCTTTGGTCGCTTGTGTTTCCACCTGTGGTTGTGATCGTAGTTTCCCACAGTGAGGATGAAAGGATTGTTCGAGTGTCTCGAGTTCCTGTATAGTCGTGTGGCGTGTTTCTTGAATACTTCCGTGAGGGTATCAAGGCGGTATTCATGGTGAAGATCCACGGTGCGTGTGTAGCGTGGAGCATTGCTAATGATTCGTAGCACTTTGTTCTGTATGATCTGCAGGCGGCGCAGTCGTGTGGGAGCTGCATATCCCCAGACGGGAGCTGCGTACGTCATCAGAGGTCTAATCAGTGTCATGTATAAGGACCTCGACACCCTCCTATTCAGTGTGCTTTCCCTGTTGAGCATTGGGTAGAGCTGTTTGAGCCTCGCGTGCGCTCGGTTGGCAACGTATTCGATGTGGTCCCCCCATGTAAGTTTCCGGTCCAGCCAGACACCAAGGTATCTGACTTTCTCTCGGAAACGTATTGGGCGTGTATGTAGTGTTATCGGTTTACAGTGTTGGTGTTTGCGCAGTAGTTTCGGTCTGCGTGTGAACAGAACTGCTTCGCACTTGTCGACGTTTACTTTAATACGCCATCGCTCCAGCCAAGGCTCAGCTGTTCTGAGTGCTGTCTGTATTCGTGAGTTGATGTTCGACGGTTTCCAGTCTTGCGCGAGGATGGCTGTGTCATCCGCGTAGACGGCTAACGTCGTGTTTCGTGTCGCTGGGAAGTCATTAATGTACAGGTTAAACAAGATGGGCCCTTGGGGTACTCCAGCTTGGATACCGTGTTGTGTTGATTGTTTATCCTGCACGTTAGTGTTGAAACATCTGTTCGTGAGATATGAGTGTATGAGACGTACGAGTCCGTCCGGGAAACCAGCTTCGCTTAGTTTGCGTATGAGTCCGTTGTGCCAGAGACGATCGAAAGCCTTTTCGATGTCTAGGAACACGGCCGCTGTGGCTTTGTTCATGTTGTAGCCGTGTGACATATATGGTCGACTACGCGGAGGAGTTGTTGTGTTGTCGAGTGGTGATTCCTAAAGCCGAATTGCTCCGGTCTTAGGGTGTCGTTGGCGATGCAATGCCTAGTGATACGTTTTAGTATTACCTTCTCAACAATCTTGCTGAGCGAGCACAGCAGACTGATGGGTCGGTAATTTTGTGGGAGGGAGTGGTCTTTCCCTGGCTTCCTGAACATCAGGACCTTGGCCGCCTTCCAAAAGTCAGGGAAGTGTTGGTGTGTCAGGATGGCATTCGTTAGGTGTGTGAGGAGTGCTCCTGGGGGCCCTGAATCTTTTATGGTTTAAGGAAGGTAATGTAATTCGTGATTTTAATAGCACCAATAGTTCAATAATTGTTAAGTTTTGCACTAACTTTCACCGTGGCATACTGGTTAACTGATTGTAGCATATGAGAGATCCTAAAACATTTCTATCGTACAACGCATCCCTCACTATTAAACAATAGCAATAACATACCCAAAAAGAGATATACACACAAAATAATTGTTTACAAACCTGTTATACCAGTGTGACTACTGTAGGCCTTCAGATTATTGTGACCTGGAAGCTGTTTCTGTAATCATTGTTCCCCAGTAAATTTTATATTCAGAGAAGCGATTTTAATTATCTTTGACAGTTTCATTTCAAACTGAAATTGTGATTAAATATTTTTTTTACTGTAGACTGAACTTAAGAACATTACCTACCACGTGGAGAACTTCATTCAAAAGACTATTTGCAAACCAAATCCTATTGCTCCATAATACTAAGCAACCCTTTTAATTATGGTAATCAGTAATGTAAGGACTTTCGCTGCATATTGAAAGGAAAACCCGGAACCTTCTTATAGCAAGAACAGGAGCCTGTCAAAATGAGTGACTTAGGATAAAACACGATTCGTAACACAAAGTTAGTCATAAGCGCTGAACACTTCACTGAACACTAGTCCATGCATGAATTTACAAAATTAGTTATTACTTTGCCTGAAGCAGTGACAATCTTCTGCGACGACAGCAGAGATCCGTATGACGCACTCATAGTTCTTCGTGCAATATTCTCTGTAAAATATCGTGTGGGAGTTGTAAATACCGATTTTAGAGCAACCCAGTAAATGCCATGATACACCGGCTACTCCACATCCGAGGCATAATTACTTCAGGTTTCCAGAAATCTTTGGCTCATCGAGCACTCGGGATGTAAATACATCGAGAGCTAGCCATTATCTGCGCCACAAAGACTTCGCGAGCCAAATCGCGCCCTTCAACCTTTTATATTCCTGCCTAAGTTTTTTAGTTGCGGAGTGACTTCCCTTCAGTTTTCCTGTCGTGCACAATCCTACATTCCCTGAAGATGAACCAGTTATGTATCACAGAACAGTACATAAAATGACATAGTTTAGGAAAAGACATTTAGAAAATATTTCCTGATTATATCAAATTACAGAGTGAGAGCAAATATTTAGATGCATTTCAAGTCAAAGAAGTTAAGTAATACACATATTATAGTGTCAACAATCGACATAAGCGTTAAAAGTCTAACGCCTTGGCCGCTGCATCACCACCTCGCGTTTCATGTGTACTACATAGTCTCCGCTAGGCTTGCTTTATATTCGAGTGTCCCTAAGCATTTCGTATGTCTCGGTATTAAGAGATTAGCCTTTTCCCACATAGCCACGTGAACCGTCAAAAATTTTCCTTAGTGAATTACGGATGCTCGGAACACTTCAAAGTCGATTTTTTCGACTATTTTTGAGGGGACTGTTATATGAGTTCTGAACTTCACGTACCATAAACATAAAAAAATTACAAAAGCTCTGTTACTGTGTGGTTTCTCCGTGAGACAAACGGGCGTGCGTTCTACTGCCAGCACTTTGTTCTTGAACACAGTACTAACAACTTTGTCAACAAAAAAGCGTCAGAGGATCAGTACTCCTAGTTTCTAGAAATGTCTTGTATGTCCAGTTATTGCACTGACAGAACCTACCATCTGTTAGTCTAAATTATAAGAATGGTGTCCACGAGAACCAGGAAGTTTTTTTCTTGTTTAATAGTTATCAATAAACAGAAGAAATGAAGTAAATGCAACGTAAATTTAGAGTTATATAATTACGTTCGGAGGATTTACGTTCACGTGCAGTGTTAGGAGTCTGTGTGTGTGTGTGTGTGTGTGTGTGTGCGCCCGCGCGCTAGAAGTATATTGTTCTCAGCCAAATGTTCATATACCCTCCCTTTATCTGGCAATGTGGACTGCCATCAGGCTCACTGACGCTCCGAAGTTTTATTAATGCTCGTTAACATTTAAATAGAAATCCTTTTTATATTCAGTTGCGCCCCCAATTTCAATTTTTCGCTTTCCGCGCCGTGTTCGCTGTTCAGTTGTTTCGAAGTTGGTGTATTGGTTCAGTAAAAATGTGCACAAACAAGTAAATAACTGTCTCAACAGCCTACAGTTTAATAAAAGTTGAATAGCTGCGTACATATCACAGTTCGAGAAAAACAGAATCTACGTCACAGGACGGAGGCACTGCCACAGACTAGAATAAATGGATGTCCAAGAAAAAGCATAAGCAGAGCTTTCGTGAAATTTCATCTTTCTAGGTTTTTCAAAGACGTCACCGACACCGAATGTTACAAGGTATTCAGACGAAAACTAGTTCGATAAAAAAGCTGAAAGTATATCTCTGCTCGGGTCTGACTTCAACTGTGCTCGAAACAAGATGCCTCTACACACGTTAATGCCTTTCGATGAATAAGTCTGGAAATGCTACAGGTCTTCGAAAGGAGAATCCTAAGAAGAAGAAAAAGACATATTTCGGTAAGAAGACGGTTGTTAATTTCGTGGGTAACAGAAATTCTAGTAGAACGTCAGAAAACAGTACAGCGACTAGAGTCATGCTTGTGTTGACATTGAACATACTTCATACCCTGACTTACACGTAACATTAACTGTTTAAATGATCATCACGGGACTGGCAAGAACATAAATGTTTGTATTGTATTGTATGTATGTTAATCGGGGACCTAGGAACGACGGAGAGGCTCCGTCCCCGCCGCAGCCGCAGTGGTCCACAACCCCACGACGACTACCGCAGTCCACTTCACCCCTCCGACGACCACACCGAACCCAGGGTTATTGTGCGTTCGGCCCCCGGTGGACCCTCCCAGGCAACGTCTCGCACCAGACGAGTGTAACCCTTATGTTTGCGTGGTAGAGTAATGGTGGCGGAAGAAGGGGAACCAGCCCGCATTCGCCGAATCAGATGGAAAACCGCCTAAAAACCATCCACAGACCGGCCGGGTCACCGGACCTCGACACAAGTTCGTTACGAACTTACAGATGTGGAAAATAAGTACTAAATGGAAACAAAGTGTTTCCGCACTCCTGTCCGTGTTACAATTTTCCTCCTCCTCCGTTTAAAGTATGTGTATTGATAGTTTGGCGAAACTGTACCTTTTTGCTACAAATAAAGGAAAGTGCGTATGTTTTTTATATACAAATCTGCAGTTGAGATCGAAGGAAAGAAGAAGACCACGGTCTACATATTAATTCGGAAAACCACCTCGACTTCGTTTTCTCACTCCTTAAAGAGGGATTTTCGTACTTCCTGATTAAATTTTATTCAATCTACGTTCACAATAAGAGGAAATTGACTGTCTTCGTGTAATTAAGAAAAAGCTACCCCATCTCCTTGTACAGCTCGTAAGGCAGAACACAGGTCCGTCGTGCCTGGTTACTCCTTTTAATACTGTATAGCCTTAGGCAGCTAAAAGGCAAAAGGTTGTCAGGTGGTCATAAACAAGCGAGCAAAGGTACGCTATCAGTTTTTCGTGAATATAACGAAAGAAGTGAAAAGAAAACCTCGCCAAAGTGGAGGGCGATATTCCGAAAGCTCATAGCATTTAAATTTTTCCGCATATTGACTTCAATTTTCGCACATTGAAGCATTTTAGTTGTGTTAATTGGCTTTGTACTGAAACCGACGCATGACGTCTTTGTTTACTATTTGGAATTGTGTAAAAATTTCTGAAGAATGTAAAATCTTCCACAACTGTGGTGATGACATAACCGAAAACCAACCAAAACTCAACTCTTGAAGTTGACAATAACCGACGGATAGATATGAATTCACATTATTTTCCACTAATTTAAATTATTCCATGTATGTTCCATGTGTTCTTCAGTCTATGGTTATGACAGTGCAGCCTTCCCAAAGTAGTCCCCAAACTTCTGTCTGTTCCTTTTGTTTAGTCTATAAACCGCTGTTCTTTTAAGCATATTTAAGTCTTTGAAATGCATTTCTGTTGTTAACAAAAGGATGTTGCCGTTATTGCTGCGTATGGCCCTGAAAGTCGCAATAACGTTCCCCTTTCAGCCCTACGCAGGGTTGTCACAGGCTCTATCAACATCAGCTTATGGCTCGAAACCAACAACAGCTGAAAATGACATCCTTGAACAGATTTTAGAGCCGCAAGTTGTTTACTCTGATGTTCACAATCTTGTTCCAGATTCTTCTAGGTTCCTGCCAAGTGTTATTATGTTGTAATAAAAATTTTGTTTCTTGTCCAGCACAAAGCTCAAGTATTTGCATACTCTTCGTTAATGACAGTTCCTCCGTTTAGTACCAGTGTGGGGTTTCGTACTTCTAGCAAGACATGTGCAGTCTCTTGAAGCTCTACTTCTAGCAGTATCACTTACTTACTATATCTAGGTCGATATTGCTATCTTCTCCAAATCTTTTTCTTGAGTGATCTTTAGTCACAATTAGCAGTTCGTCTGTGTCATCTGTCACCATTTTACCAGAATATTCATTCAGTCATTCCACCATCGACTCGGTAATGATACTCCAAAATGTTGCTCTTCCACGAGCTATTAAATGCTCCCGCAATATTAACCGTTATACCTACGCGTTGTCTTTCCAATTACAATGTTTGCTAAGTATAGGGCGCTATTTGGGAGTCTTCTACGTTCATTTTTTTCCTAAAGCTTTACTGATTTTAGTTTATTAGTTTATTCATTCTGTCAGTCGTGAGGATACCCCGACCATCTACTTTTGAACTTTGTCCAATATTTTCAATAAACAAGTAAGCTGGTATTAACTCAGCTGCATAGAGCCTTTGAACTTTTATTCTGGAACTTCTGTCTGTGAACTCTACCTGGCCAGTGTTAGTTCACTGTCTTCCGTCAGCGTCGGTAATATCGTGGTAAACATAATTATCTCCTACACTAATTTGTATAGAACACACTCAATATTTGCTACATCTTGTTGTAGTGGCCGCGCGGTTTGAGGCGCCATGTCACAGACTGCGTGGCCCCTCCCGCCGGAGGTTCGAGTCATCCCTCTGGCATGTGTGTGTGTGTGTGTGTGTGTGTGTGTGTGTGTGTGTGTGTGTGTGTGTTTGTTGTTCGTAGCATAAGGTAGTTTAAGTAGTGTGTAAGTCTAGGGACCGATGACCTAAGCAGTTTGGTCCTTTAGGAATTCACACACATTTGAACATTTGATCTTGTAGTTTTCATTGTTCTCACTGGTCCTGCATTATTTTCACGGGCTCTTCCTTTTATTGCTCTTTGATTTGTCTATAACTGTGCGCATCCTAACTCGTATATCTTCTCGTAATGTTCTCTGATAAATCTTCCTGTGCTGCTGCGTCCTTCTTTCAAGTATTTACACTGAAGCGCCAAAGAAACTAGTAATGGCATGCGTATACAAATATAGATATACGTAAACAGGTAGAATACGTCGCTGCGGTCGGCAACGCCTATATAACACAATTGTCTGGTGCAGTTGTTAGATCGGTTACTGCTGCTACGATGGCAGGCTATCAAAATTTCTGTGATACTGAACGTGGTGTTACAGTCGGCGCACGACCGATGGGACACAGCATCTCCGAGGTAGCGATGAAGTAGGGATTTTCCTGTACGAGTGTTTCACGAGTGTACCGTGAATATCGGGAATACGGTAAAACGTCAACTCTCCGACATCGCTGCGGCCGGAAAAAGATCCTGCAAGAACGAGACCAACGCCGACTGAAGAGAATCGTTCAGCCTGACAGAAGTGCAACCTCTCCGCAAATTGCTGCAGATTTCGATGCTGGCACCATCAACAAGTGTCTGCATGCGAATCATTCAACGAAACATCATCGATAAGGGATTTCGGAGACGAAGGCCCACTCGTGTACCTTTGATGACTGCACGACATAAAGTGGGAAGGTCTTATGCGACCAAACTACTGAGATCATCGGTCCCTACAAGGCGCCCTAGACCGCGCGGCTAACAGCCGCGGCACACGACATTGCGGTAAGGTCTTATGGGACCAAACTACTGAGGTCATCGGTCCCGCACTCGAAATAAAGCTTTACGCCTCGCCCTGTTTCGTCAACACCGACATTGGAGTGTTGGTGATTGGAAACATGTTGCCTGATCGAACGAGTTTCGTTTCAAATTGTATCGAGCGGATGGTCGTGTAAGGGTGTGGAGACAACCTTATGCATCCATGGATCCCTGCATGTCAGCAGCGGACTGTTCAAGCTGGTGGAGGTTCTGTGATGATGTGGCGCGTATGCAGTTGGATTGATATGAGTCCCCTGAAATAAAATGATAGTACGGCATTGTTGGCCGGGAGACCCCATGCGGGGTGTTCGGCCACCGAAATTGCAAGTCCTTTTTAACTGACGTCACTTCGACGACTTGTGAGTCAATGATGATGAAAGTCACACAACATCCAGTCATCTCGAGGCAGAGAAAATCCCTGACCTCGCCGGGGATCGAACCCGGGACCCCGCGCGCGGGAAGCGAAAACGCTACCGCAAGACCACGAGCTGCGGACATGAGATCATACGTCATGATACGACTCTGACAGTTGACACGTACGTAAGCATCCTGTCTGACCAAATGCATCCATTCATGTCCAGTGTGCATTCCGACGGACTTGGGCGATTCCAGCAGGACAATGCGACACCCCACGCGTCCAGAATTGCTTCAGGGTGGCTCCCGGAACACTCTCCTGAGTTTAAACATTTCCGCCAGCGACCAAACTCCCCAGCCATGAACTTTATTGAGCATATCTACGATGCCTTGCAACGTGCTGTTCAGTAAGATCTCCACCCCCTCGTACTCTTACGGATTTATGGACAACCCTTCAAGATTCACGGTATCAGTTCCCTCCAGCACTATTTCAGACATTATTCGAGTTCATGCCACGTTGTGTTGCGGCATTTCTGCGTGTTCTGGGGGCCCTTCGCGATATTAGGCAATTGTACCAGTTTCTTTGGCTCTTCAGTGTAGTTGCCTTATTGCAAAGTGTTATCGTTCCTACAGACTGCTTCGCTACCACTACTCCTTTATTTAGCGTGCCTTAATTTTTCAAGTGTGTGAGACTCGTAAAGCTCCAAGAACCAGCATTTACTTTGGTCCCACTTGTTGCCACGGTTGTTTCGACTACGCTACAGAAGTTTCGCTGGGAAGCCCTATCAAATCCTCCACACAGTCCCGATCTCGCCCGTGCAATTACCAAATTTCTGGAGCGCCGGAGAAATACATTCGTGTCCGTAGATTTGCTTCGGATGAAGAGGTGTACACCTGGGTACAATCATGTATAAGTAAGCAACTGCAGACATTTTTCCGTCAAGGCACTGACCATCTTGTGTCACAGTAGGATGAAGTTATTGACAGTTTTGCCGATTACGTTTGAAATAGTGACGAGTGTACTTACTTGTTTACATGTATCTTTTTTATTTGACTGCCCCTGTTGTTGTAGATCTACACAAGAGATTTTGCAGCCATGTCGTACCGTGGTCCTTGTTGTGATAGCAACTTTTAACATACTTCGCGGTTCGCTTTCGTTGAATGCCGATAGCTTAATATTTAGCCGCCGAAATATCTTATAAATAATTGGCGGAATGGAACCTAAACAGTATGCCGCATTAGGATGAAGTCGTTACCAGACCATGATATTTCACTCATGATAAGTGAGAGGTATTGGTGCGACAGAGCCATAAGCATTATCACTTTGGGAAATTACCGTGTTCACACAAACAGCAGTTAAGCACGTCGGCCAATTCAGTGTGATGGAGGCAAATGGTGAAGTCTGAAATCTAAAATACAAGTTTAAAAAGGGCAGCTCGTTTTGTACAATCATGAAATAGGGGAGAAAGCGCCACGGATTGGGATGGCAATCATTAATATAGCAAACAAACAAACATCGTCCGAACAGGCCTTGAAACTCAAGGGTAGCGACCGGCCGCCGTATCATCCTCAACTTTTAGGCGTCACCGAATGCGGATACTGAGGGGCATGTTGTCTGCACACCGCTCTCCCGGCCGTTGTGACCGAGGCAGTCATTAAAACGAAGGCTTTTTCATTGCGGCAGGAGCTTCTCATGAAATTTCAATCATCAACTTTCACCTCAGAGTGCGAAAATATTTTGTTGGATCCCACCTACATGGGGAGGTATTATCATCATAATAAAATCAGAGCTCGCAGAAAAAGATTTAAGTTTTCTTTACACCGCCCACTGTTCGAGAGTAGAGAGGTACAGAAATGGCTTGAAGGTGGTTCGATGAATATTCTGCCGGCGCTTAATTGGGAACTGCAGAGTAATCATGTAGATTTAGATAGGTACTCCATATTTTTCACATACGCGAAGGGATTCATCCCCATTCCGTCACATTAATTACGATTTACATGGTTACCCTAAATCACTTCAGCTCAATGTTGGACCGAATCCTTTAAAGAGGTCACAACTAATTCCTTCGATATCCTTCCTGTCTGAGCTAGTGCAAGCTCTTTATTGCCCATGAGGTTGATTGTGACTAAACTCCATTTAGTTGCTGATTCTCGCTTTTTGCTTCCTCGCGCATTAATTACCTCTTTTGTCAACAGTGAAACTGAATCCTTGCTGTTGAATTACAGACGGCTGCTGTGTTTTGAGGGGTCGGAGGGAGGGGGAGGGGGGGGGGTCGAGAGAGAGAGAGAGAGAGAGAGAGAGAGAGAGAGAGAGAGAGAGAGATAAAGCGAAAGCGAGCTCTCTCCTGTCAGGAGTTGAATAATTCCACAGACCACGTGACAGGGATGTCGATAGACCTTTCACTGACCATCAGCACAGGTGGGCAAGATACCCAATATAGGCAAGGTTGAACGCGGCCGTATCGTAGATGCCTGACGCATGAGAGCGCTACATCTCTGAGGTCGTGCAGTCATTGCGGTCGCGGATACACAGGCCACAGTGCTGCAAATGGTACACCAAGTCAGTGATTGACAAGAGGCCTACCAAGCCACTCAAAACCACAATTCATGGTGCGCAAATAAACCGGCACTGGACGCTCGAAGAGTCTCCGTTGGTAGCGTATTCTGATGCAGCTCTAGGCACACACCTGTATCACTGTACAAGAGAACCACGTCTACTCGTCAACACCGATTTCGTCCAGATTTATGTTATATGCAGGGCTTGGCCAGTAAACCGAAATGAATTTCATTATATTTCTTAATATTTTCATAAAATCTTTGCAGAGAAAGGGCAAAGAATAATTTCAGATTGTACATAAATTTCCAGGAAGAGATTATAAGGCGAGCATGAGACCTTCGTATATAAAATTAGATACTTTTATTATTTTTCAGTTGACGATTTATATGCGCTAAGGTGACATTCATCGTAAAAACAAGGGAAGCAGAAATTTTTTCGGAATCTTACATACGTTACACCCGCCGCATTTTTATTACTACGAGGTAGTTAAACGTTATATTTGTTCGTACGCTCTCATAATATTGTCTTCTTTTTGTAATTAATTTTTTAATTTATTTTGTTTGTAAAATTTCTAATCATAATTATGTAAACTATGTACTGACTCATACCATGACCAAGTAGATCTCACTTGCATGGTCTCATGAAATCTGATAAATAAACGAAAATAAACGACAACGACGAAAACCAAATGAGACGACACATACCGCTTTCCAACATGGCTACGTTCAGGCATGTGTTGAGGTATTTACGTTTAGGATATGTTTTTTCTGATACGATGGAGCTCCTGGTCGAAGTACCATCGTACTGTCCGATCATGTGCATCCGTTTGGTCACCTATAGTACGCCACAGACGTCCAGCATGGCAATGCACCACCAGTCGACCCCGAAATGTGTCGTATTGGGACATCAGTTCTTTGATTACATCAGCGAAGCCTTCGGGCAAAATGTGCACGCCTTTGGCCCATGTCCGACCAGTCTTTGAGTTCCGGACGGCCGTTGAACAGTCATGCATTAAGGTAGCTTCCCAACGATTTTGACGTCTAGTAGACTCCACGATGCATTGTCGCCGTCATAAGGGCGTAGAGAAGTACTACACACCCCTTGGTATAATTGTCTAATTTGATTGACGCAGTCGAAAGCGACTTTATGCCTGAGAAAAAAGCTCTGAGACTAGGTCGCGTCGAATGGCGGCATTTTTTTTTTTTTCAAGAAGACTATAAGTCTTCTGCTAGAGACCTTCCTGTCAGCATTTATTTTAAATACGCCTAAAGTTCAGGAGCTGTTGAATAATATGATTGTATTAGAAGTGAACGTTACTGAGAACATTCATCTGGAAAAAATAATTCGTTTTTGATAGCTGTCAAAGAAGAAACAGAATACATTGCGTAGCAGTATTCTGTGATGCATCTTCGCTTACTTATAGCCAAAATGACAGTTTTTTGTATAATTTATTGGAGGAAAACTGAAAATTGATTTTCATATTGTCTCCTGAAGAAATTTTATATTAAAATTTGCTATGTATCTGGGTGTTATGAGGAACAGAATGGACGAAGAAGCGTCGTAAAATGTTCTTTGGTTGGCGGGCGTACAGCACCTAAATGAGGTCCTATCAACACTTCACAAATTACGATCGTAACGCATATTTTAAGAAAAGTGTGATAAATGCTACAATTTGGGGTAAACAACACGTGTACCTCCAAGAGTGGCATTTGTATTTTGCGAGGTAATGAGCAGTGATGGCCGCTGATACGCGTGTCCTCTACAATTAATTGCCCCCGCGGGGCAGTGCAGCTGCTGTAATGGCCCTGCGCATGCGCGATCAAATAAAAAACGCGTGATTGTGTTTGGGAGGCAGTGAGCCACGTGCGGCCCTTCCAGCTGCGCGGCGTGCGGTATTTTCGCGTTGGTGCACACTCGTCGCTCGATTAACGCGTCACCTGCGCTGCGAAGAATGCGCGCTTACGCTCCACTGCAATTTTCAGGTTTCGATTTGTTCCGCGCGCTGTTGGGGCGCCATTGAAAGTCGTTATTTCAAAGTCACTTCCTCTCTAAACATATACGGTCTAGGCACCACGGATACACACGCACTGCACTATGCAGTATGCACGTGCTGTGACAGCAGCGTAATCGCCTTCGGTGTGAATGAGTCGAAAGGTTTCTGACGCTGCCATTTACAACGCACTTAGCCCGACCTAAGGAGGTGTGAATCCGAAAAGACAACGGCGCGTTGTTTAACTTAGTTATCTATGTGCATATTCTACGGATCATAATTGCCATCTCTCGCAAAGATCCGAAACGAGTCAGTTTTACAATTACAGTACACTTCATCAGTGATAAATATGGCAACTTGCTGACCATGTAGCCGGCCGGTGTGGCCGTGCGGTTAAAGGCGCTTCAGTCTGGAACCGCGTGACCGCAACGGTCGCAGGTTCGAATCCTGCCTCGGGCATGGATGTGTGTGATGTCCTTAGGTTAGTTAGGTTTGATTAGTTCTAAGTTCTAGGCGACTGATGGCCTCAGAAGTTAAGTCGCATAGTGCTCAGAGCCATTTGAACCATTTTGCTGAACATGTACATGACTGCTGATGCTTCCCGGTGACGCTAGGCGTCCGTTAATATTGGTTATGCCACGAGAGGCGGTAGGGCGTAATAGGAATGGGAAAAACAGACCAATTACAACCGATACCGATATTTTAGTTCTGAATAACAGAAGGTTTTCGGTGTTTGTTTGGTCTCGGTTATAAGAGGTAATGTTTTTATTTTGTACGAATAACCGATTAAAAAACAAAATATCAATTAGACATAAATTTTTCGTTTTTGAAGAAAACCTTTAACAAAAGGAGTAATTTTTATTCGTGAAATTTGCATTGGTTTGAAATGTTGCGTTATTACAGAAGATGGAATAAGCGGTCAGTGCTATTTTAATAACAATGTCGACAGAAACGAGCAACACACACATGGCATAAGAATTGGTGCAGTATTGCTGAGACAGTAATGTCCCTGTTGCCGACTGTCATGGTTTGAGTTATGCTTGCACGTCCGCTGTGCAAGGCTTACCCCACATGGTCTATACGGTAGCTTCTCGCCGGACATCCGTTGTATTGCAGAATGGCACCAGTCCTAGGCTGGAAATGTATTTACGAACTGACGTAGCAATGAAGTACAATGTTTCATTACCTTTAAAAGATTAAAGATATTGCGCTTTTTTTATGAAACAATGAAAGAGAAAGGAATTTATAGTAACAGTAATAAATAAAAACTTAACAGTTTATTCATAGCATACAATATAAATGGGAAGAAATTGATCTGCTGCGTCTGTCTACATATAATGCCTTCCTCTGCTTGTAGCACTTGAAAACGGACGAATTAACAAGAAAAACAGAGTTCCGCAACCTCAGTTTTCACCTTATAGCACTGTAGGTTGGCACAACGAAATATTTCCACATTCAGAGGGGACAGTTGGGATTAAAATTTCTTGAAACGATCTCGCCGCAGCAAAATACGCCTTTGTTTAAATGATTGGCACTCCAACTCGCTTATCATATCCGTGACACTCTCTCCCCTCCTTTGCGATAATACTGAACGAGCTACCCATCTTTGGATATTTTCGACGTCCTCCGTCAGTCCTATCTGGTAAGGATACCATACCTCACAGCAATACTCCAGCAGACGAGTGGCAAGGGTAGTATAGGCAGTCTCTTTAGTACACCTGTTGCATCTTCTAAGTGTTCTGCCAATAAAACGCAGTCTCTGTGTTGCCTTCACCACAACTTTACCTACGTGATCGTTCCACTTTAACTTGTCCAGAATTGTAATTCCCAGGCATTTAATGGAATTCACAGCCTTTAAATTTGTGTGATTTATCGTGCATCCGAAATTTAATGGATTCCTTTCGTACTCGTGATTTCACACTTTTCCTCACTCAGAGACAATTACCACTTTTCGCAACATACACTACTGGCCATTAAAATTGCTACACGAAAAAGAAATGCAGATGATAAACGGGTATTCATTGGACAAGTATATTATACTAGAACTGACATGTGATTACATTTTCACGCAATTTGGATACATAGATCCTGAGAATTCAGTACCCAGAACAACCACCTCTGGCTGTAATAACGGCCGTGATACGCCCGGGCATTGAGTGAAACAGAGCTTGGATGGCGTGAACAGGTACAGCTGGCCATGCAGCTTCAACACGATACCACAGTTCATCAAGAATAGTGACTGGCGTATTGTGACGAGCCAGTTGCTCGGCCACCATTGACTCACCATTGGTGAGAGATCTGGAGAATGTGCTGGCCAGGGCAGCAGTCGAACATTTTCTGTATCCAGAAAGGCCCGTACAGGACCTGCAACATGCGGCGAGGATTAACCTGCTGAAATGCAGGGTTTCGCACGGATCGAATGAAGGGTAGAGCCACGGGCCGTAACACATCTGAAATGTAACGTCCACTGTTCAAAGTGGTGTCAATGCGAAGAAGAGGTGACCGAGGCGAGTAACCAATGGCACCCCATACCATCACGCCGGGTGATACGCCAGTATGGCGATGACGAATACACGCTTCCAATGTCCGTTCACTGCCATGTCACCAAACACGGATGCGACCATCATGATGCTGTAAACAGAACCTGGATTCATCCGAAAAATTGACGTTTTGCCATTCGTGCACCCAGGTTCGTCGTTGAGTACACCATCGCAGACTTTTCCTGTCTGTGATGCAGCGTTAGGGGTAACCGTAGCCATGGTCTCCGAGCTGATAGTCCATGCTGCTGCAAACGTCGACGAACTGTTCGTGCAGATTGTTGTTGTCTTCCAAACGTCCCCATCTGTTGACTCAGGGATCGAGACGTGGCTGCACGATCCGTTACAGCCATGCGGATAAGATGCCTGTCATCTCGACTGCTAGTTACACGAGGCCGTTGGGATCCAGAACGGCGTTCCGTATTACCCTCCTGAACCCACCGATTCCATATTCTGCTAACAATCATTGGATCTCGACCAACAGGAGCAGCAATGTCGCGATGCGATAAATCGCAATCACGATAGGCTACAATTCGACCTTTATCAAAGTCGGAAACGTGATGGTACGCATTTCCCCTCCTTACACGAGACATCACAACAACGTTACACCAGGCAACGCCGGTCGGCTACTGTTTGTGTATGAGAAATCGGTTGGAAACTTTCCTCACGTCAGCACGTTGTAGGTGTCCCCACTGGCGCCAACCTTGTGTGAATGCTCTGAAAAGCTAATCATTTTCATATCACAGCATCATCTTCCTGAATTTCGCGTCTGTAGCACTTCATCTTCTGGTGTAGCAATTTTAATGGCCAGTAGTGTACATTATGGCTCGTAAGCCCTGGCGACAGTTATGTTCCTTCTATCAGTTTAGATATTCAAGATAATGATTTCTTAAATTTTGTAATAAAGACGTAACAGTTTTCTTTAACTTAATGTTGTTATTCTCATACATTATGGCTTACTGATGTATTGTGGAGGTGGCGCAGAGAAAAGCAGAAGTCTGTTGCTTGTTAAGGAGTTCGGTTACGGGCTGTAAGGGAAGTTTGGGCAAGTTGCGGAGTTGGAGCGTTGAGGAAGAGGAAGTTTCGGAGATAGTGTGAGACATGCAGCGCGACCCATGCTTCGAGTGTCCATGCGCTGTGTGCCTGTGTCCATGCTAATCTGTGTGAACTGTGACTTGAGCTGAGCAGAGGAGAATGAGTAATGCGATGGCTTCTGCACTTCACAGAAAGACTGTTGTTGTTCTGGAAAATATGGCCTCTCACATGTGGCTGTCACTGTTGTCCAGTAGTGAAGTGGTGTATGATTTACTGCAACGTGGCCCGTCTGTCCGGTGGTGCGGCCCCCTGCAGTCGATGGTGAATCCTGTTATCAGGAAGTTGTTGCTGACTGCAGATGATTTACCGCGGTTCGAGGTACTCGCGGAACACCCTTGATATTATTCCATATGAAAAGCCCAGAACCTGCGTGGCCTCAGTCCCATGCGTCTGTCACCCAATATCAAATGCGCTGATACCACACGTCTTCGCCGACAGGCAGAACACAGTCTGTCTACGGCCCAGGCGCGGCACTCTCCAACACAGCAGCTCTCTCATGAGCATGTAGTTTTACACAATAGGTAGCAATGTTGAATGAAATATTAATGAATCTTCCTGATAGTCAAAATCGAGATTCAGTAACTGAAAGTGAGTATCCAATACTTACAGTCACCGTCAACATATGAAAAAAAAAGAGTTTATAGATAAGCAACGATGTCGTGGTAGTCGATTCTGCACCTTAAAAAATGGTTCAAATGGCTCTAAGCACTATGGGACTTGACATCTTAGGTCATCAGTCCCCTAGAACTTAGAACTACTTAAGCCTAACTAACCTAAGGACATCACCCACATCCATGCCCGAGGCAGGATTCGAACCTGCGACCGTAGTGGTCGCGCGGTTCCAGACTGAAACGCCTAGAACCGCTCGGTCACACCGGCCGGCTCTGCACCTTAGATTGTATAATCGTACGTAGTACTACAAGTTAGGGTAGTGTCCGAAATACATACGTAGCTATATTCTGCAGAAAAATATTGCACGTTATGGGAAAAAGTGTCATTAAATAAGTGACAATGAAATTGTTACACCATATTTAGTTTATAGAAGTATATTTTCATTTTGTACACTGTAATACTGAGCTTGTAATTAAATCATAACATAACCAGGGCTTAGGATAAAAGTGAAGCAGAAATCAACCCAAAGGTTTGTTTTGACACCACACTCATTTAATACATGTCGTCCTATTGGAGGTGGTATACCCTTAACTTTCTCCGATCTTTGAACTGACCAACACAGTGATTTTCAAGGGAACCTACAAATTAACGTGGACTCCGCACGCTACACGTCACCATTTTATACATTAAAAGTAATGCCAGAGATGAAAGTAGTCGAAAATGAAAGATGAAAATTGTATGATTGACTGGGGTCGAATTTCGGACTTTGGTGTTACTGCTCTAATTTTTTTATTCACTTTTATTTTATTCCCCTCGCCCCATGTATGCGGTGGGCGGATGGGCTAGCAGCGGTACAGATAACCCGATCTTCACCCAGTAGAACGTAATACTAACATGCCGCTAAAAACAGAAAAATAAGGAGACGCATATAATTTAAAAATAATTGGAAAGGTGACAAGAACTGGGGAAATATAAATAATAAAATGCTGTCTTCGTGAATCTTTTTAAAAACAATGATAAAAATGTGGACAACAGCACAGTTAAAAACCCTTGAGAAACACTTGTAAACTAGAACTATTGAAAAACCACCAGGTAAACAATGAACAAGACAGAAGAGACACTGACCATTAAAAATGGATCAACGTGCACTTTCACTATGACTGCAAAAGGACGTGCCCTGGGACGTACAGGAAAGGAGGAGAGGTATGGCGGGAGATAGTGGAGTGGTGGTGATGAGGATGGCGAACTGGGAAGAGGTGGCGGCAAAATACGGAGATGGCTGCGAGGGACAAGTGGAGAGGGGCAGCTGGTGTTGGGAACTGTATATTGGAGAATAAAAGGGGGGGGGGGGGGGACGGTCGGCAGGAAAGGGAAAAAAGGATGAGGTGTGGTAGGGGGAGAAGACGAAGAGGTGGGAGCCCTGGGGGGGGGGGGGGGGGTTATAGGGTAGAATGGATTTAGAGTTGATAGGACGGCTGTATGTCGGGGCGGAGTTCGTGGTCTGGAAGAGGGAGACGGCTGAAACATCTTTGAGAGAGGATGTGGAGGGTGTGCAGGTGATGCGTTGGTGGGATGTGTAGGTAGAGGCGCCGCAGGACACTAGGATTGGAAAGGAGAGGGTACACAATAGAAATGTCGGAGTCGAGTTTACGGATGGCATAAGTTATTGGGAGGTGTTCAGTGTGAATGAGGAAAGGTGGGAATTTGACGAGTTGGTGAAGGGTCCTCGTGGGGAAAGGTAAGCTGATGCAGAAAGCGATGCGGAGCGCATAGCGTTCGAGAGTCTGGAGTGGCTAACAGAAGTTAGGAGGCTGGAGATCCATGCAACATTTGCGTAGCAAAGGATGGGGCGGATTCATATTCTCACCCTTGGATAAAATTATAAACATTTTAAATATAACTGTTATTGCGGATGAAATACAGGAACTCATTCTCAGAACAAATAGTTCTTCCATTAAGGCTAGGTATTGCTTTTGACTTCACTGCATGGTAAAATCGTCTTTGTTTACTTCTTTAACACGTCAGTCTCAGTTGAAGTGTAAACATGGGGCGATGCGACAGCTTAGGAACCTGTGCCCGTTGGTTTAACTCATGCGCTCTTTGACAGATGTCACTATATTCCTTGACAAAGACAAATGAGGCGCACTCGTTCTCGTGCACAATGTATCGCGTTTCACCGTAAATAAAATCTCGTGCAATGTACTCAGCCAATGAATGGAGTCACAATAGATACACTCCTGGAAATTGAAATAAGGACACCGCGAATTCATTGTCCCAGGAAGGGGAAACTTTATTGACACATTCCTGGGGTCAGATACATCACATGATCACACTGACAGAACCACAGGCACATAGACACAGGCAACAGAGCATGCACAATGTCGGCACTAGTGCAGTGTATATCCACCTTTCGCAGCAATGCAGGCTGCTATTCTCCCATGGAGACGATCGTAGAGATGCTGGATGTAGTCCTGTGGAACGGCTTGCCATGCCATTTCCACCTGGCGCCTCAGTTGGACCAGCGTTCGTGCTGGACGTGCAGACCGCGTGAGACGACGCTTCATCCAGTCCCAAACATGCTCAATGGGGGACAGATCCGGAGATCTTGCTGGCCAGGGTAGTTGACTTACACCTTCTAGAGCACGTTGGGTGGCACGGGATACATGCGGACGTGCATTGTCCTGTTGGAACAGCAAGTTCCCTTGCCGGTCTAGGAATGGTAGAACGATGGGTTCGATGACGGTTTGGATGTACCGTGCACTATTCAGTGTCCCCTCGACGATCACCAGTGGTGTACGGCCAGTGTAGGAGATCGCTCCCCACACCATGATGCCGGGTGTTGGCCCTGTGTGCCTCGGTCGTATGCAGTCCTGATTGTGGCGCTCACCTGCACGGCGCCAAACACGCATACGACCATCATTGGCACCAAGGCAGAAGCGACTCTCATCGCTGAAGACGACACGTCTCCATTCGTCCCTCCATTCACGCCTGTCGCGACACCACTGGAGGCGGGCTGCACGATGTTGGGGCGTGAGCGGAAGACGGCCTAACGGTGTGCGGGACCGTAGCCCAGCTTCATGGAGACGGTTGCGAATGGTCCTCGCCGATACCCCAGGAGCAACAGTGTCCCTAATTTGCTGGGAAGTGGCGGTGCGGTCCCCTACGGCACTGCGTAGGATCGTACGGTCTTGGCGTGCATCCGTGCGTCGCTGCGGTCCGGTCCCAGGTCGACGGGCACGTGCACCTTCCGCCGACCACTGGCGACAACATCGATGTACTGTGGAGACCTCACGCCCCACGTGTTGAGCAATTCGTCCACCCGGCCTCCCGCATGCCCACTATACGCCCTCGCTCAAAGTCCGTCAACTGCACATACGGTTCACGTCCACGCTGTCGCGGCATGCTACCAGTGTTAAAGACTGCGATGGAGCTCCGTATGCCACGGCAAACTGGCTGACACTGACGGCGGCGGTGCACAAATGCTGCGCAGCTAGCGCCATTCGACGGCCAACACCGCGGTTCCTGGTGTGTCCGCTGTGCCGTGCGTGTGATCATTGCTTGTACAGCCCTCTCGCAGTGTCCGGAGCAAGTATGGTGGGTCTGACACACCGGTGTCAATGTGTTCTTTTTTCCATTTCCAGGAGTGTATAAATCCGCCTTGCCAAGATTCTAAATGCTTCTCTAGTCTCTGTAATGCATCAACATAGACCTTTGTAGAAAGCGTTCTCCGGTGTGAAATTCAAGCAGAGAATAGAGTGATTCGCAGCAGCGATATGCTCTAAGCCCTGGAAAAAGATTGTGCCGCCTTATTACTTGCAGTTCTGTGCGACATCTCGTAATGCTGAATGATCGACACTTACAGCAAAATCTGTTGAAGGAGCACGAGCTCTTTGGTACTTTGTCCGCACAGAGGAGTCTAAATTAGCATAGAAGCAAGGTGTTGCTTGCAAGTTTATTTCTCAGTTACTAAGGTTTTTTTGAAAGATAGCGTCAGCAGAGATGTCTTGGAGCCTAGGATCGCCCAAAAACAGAAAATAAAGGATCTAAATACTAAGGAGGTTGTATGTTCTGATAAATGTGGATTTAATAGTGAAATACTGCCTCTGTAGAACAAAACCAACGCATATCGCTATCTATTACTTTCAAATGAACGGGAATTTCACATAAATGGAAGTGCACCTTTGCGTTTACAGACTGTAATTGGATACACTGTTCAAGCGCAAAGCTCATAAATAGTACCGCAACCTTCCTTAAAAAGTTAACAACTAAGTTGCGGGACAGATCGAATCCCACATAAAATTTTCACTCTCGTAAATGATATTCGCATTCCATTATTAATTCTTACAGCTTGATTGCTTTCTGCTATGACGACAGTATGCATTTCAAACCAGTTTCAATAACACTAATTGCTAGATCGTGTTTACAGTCTTCCGGACCACTTCGCAAACAGAGCTAATTGACTTTAAATATATTTATATCGCAAAAGATTTTTGGTGACCTATTCCAGCTATGATTTGACTTTTGAGCAAATTACTTGTTTGCTGTCTCCATAGCGCTATTGGTATTGCGCATTTTAGACACATTGTGCTGTCCGTGGAAGGAACGGAAAGCACAAATACAGTAGACAGCCAGCAATATTTCGAAATGTAAGACTGTACAAAGAAAATTAAAACGCTATTTGTCTGTCGAAAGTGAGTTCAGACTTTCATACTACACGTCACCAGTATCATCATCATCATCATCATCATCATCATCATCATCATCACATCATTATGACTATCCTGGCTCTTATGTGTGTATACAGCAAAATATTTGTTACCTTTTGATCTAACAGACTTTTTTTATTTAATTTAGCATCGATGTTCCATTTACTGTGAGCATCTTATGATTTATGCAAGAAAAATGTAGTATATATAGTATAATATATATAGTACGGCTTCGAACTCCATTATTTCCAAGTTAAGCTTGTATGAGCCCGTCCATATTTCCTCTTTCATGATATTACTATCTAATGTACAAGCGTTGCATGTTTCAGGCAATCAATGCGGATCTACCTACGTCATCTTTCAAATTTGAGTTGATAAGTCACATTGCGTTTAAATTTTTTTAGTGCCCTCATAATCGCCTTTACGTTCCCTGCAAAAACTACTCTGTTTCGCCTTTTGCACTTCGCTGTGTCACAATTGTCTGTGGCATACACAACTGAAATGACTGTAAACTTTAACGTCACATTGAACTAGCAGTGCTCATTTGTTTTATCGTCTTGCCTTGCCTGAGGTTAGTGCCTGCCTGAGGTTAGCGCTGTTTTCTTAATGATATCCAGGGTGAAAAGTCAGTAAAGCGAGTGTACTATAATGTTGGTGATAACAGACCTTCTTTTAAAATTAAATTTAGTTTGTGAAATTGATATTCATGATTTGCTGTAAGTACTTTCTAAGGTAAAAGCACATAAACTGCGACGTTAGCAGCGTGTGAAAGTGAACGTTTCCATGCATTTTCCTTCTAAGCGTAAATTATCTCTAACCCGAAAAGGCACAAAAAAGACCAGCCTTTTACAGGCAACAGAATGATACTCTCGGTAGCCAGTGAGAATGCAACGTTTCGTTACACCAAAGAGAGAAGAACCACAGATCGAAAGGCTGAAATACGGAAATGTGTCTGTTCTATCACCAGTCAAGGCCATTTGTCTAGAAAATTCTACATTTTTGTGCAACAGATGTTTGACGTTGAACGAATCTAAGGACCCTTAAGACTAGAGGAGAGGAAGAAGCTAAACAAACAATACCATACAGCGGATAACTTTTTTTAAATTTAGATTGTTGATTTCGTATGCTTTCAGACTGTCAAACTACAGGTCACTTTACATGATAAATGATGCGAATTTAACAGTAACTTATCCCTCAGTTTCGTGAAATGCTGTTTCCGCAAAACTAGATGTTTGATATTAACCCATCTTGTAACTGCTTTGTATTTGTTTTCATTTAATATACCTCAATCAGAACACGTGGTAAGTCTTGAGAATTTTTGTCGTTGCCCAACAAACGTGATTAATAATGAAGATGACTGTGAGTGAATGTGAAAACTTACAGAACAACGTCAATGTTTACTCGCTGCAGAAAGTCGGGAAAACAAATGATCTAGACTTTAATTGCATTCAAACACAAGACTGCAGCGCAGCCATCATTGTTACGCTTTAAAAACTTTTAATTTTTATTTCTCTTACGGTAACTCATCTGTAAGTCAACGTGATCTGTAAGTCTGACGATGTATGCGTACATTCAAAGTCAGTGTTGGTGCTTCTTCAATGAAGTAAACTTATAAGGGGCTATCAAAAACTTTCCCTTTGAGTGCGTTGCTGAAGCGTATACGCCACGTAGCACGACTCCAATACGAATATACACTGAAGAGCCAAAGAAACTGGTACACCTGCCTAATATCGTGAAGGGCCCCCGCGAGCACACGACGTGGCATGGATTCAAATGGTTCAAATGGCTCTGAGCACTATGGGACTTAACATCTATGGTCATCAGTCCCCTAGAACTTAGAACTACTTAAACCTAACTAACCTAAGGACAGCACACAACACCCAGCCATCACGAGGCAGAGAAAATCCCTGACCCCGCCGGGAATCGAACCCGGGGACCCGGGCGTGGGAAGCGAGAACGCTACCGCACGACCACGAGATGCGGGCGACGTGGCATGGACTCGACTAATGTCTGAAGTAGTGCTGGACGCAACGGACACCATGAATCCTGCAGGGTTTTCCATAAATCCGTAAGAGGACGAGGGGGTGGAGATCTCTTCTGAACAGAACGTTGCAAGGCATCCCAGATATGCTCAATAACTTTCATGTCTGGAGAGCTTATTGGCCAGCGGAAGTGTTTAAGCTCACAAGAGAGTTCCTGGAGCCACTCTGTAGCAATTCTGGACGTGTGGGATGTCGCATTGTCCTGCTGGAATTTCCCAAGTTCGTCGGAATGCACAATGGACATATCAGGGATCCCATATCACTCGAACTGTACACGCCTCACACCATTACAGAGCCTCCACCAGCTTGAACAGTCCCCTGCTGAAATGCGGGGTCTGTGGATTCATTAGGTTGTCTCCATATCCGTACACGTCCATCCGCTCGATACAATTTGAAACGAGACTCGTCCGACCGAACAACATGTTTCCAGTCGTCAATAGTCCAACGACGGTGTTGACGGGCCCAGGCGAGGCGTAAAGCTTTGTGTTCCACAGTCATCAAGGGTACATGAGTGGGCCCTCGGTTCCGAAAGCCCATATCGACAGCGTTTCCTTGAATGGATGGCACGTTGACAGTTGTGGCCAAGTATTGAAATCTGCAGCAATTTGCGGAATGGTTGCACTTCTGTCACGTTGAATGATTCTCCTCCGTCGTCGTTGGTCCCGTTCTTGCAGGATCTTCTTCCAGCATCAGCGATGTTGGAAATTTGATGTTTTGCCGGATTCCTGATATTCACGGTATACTCGTGAAATGGTCGTACGGGAAAATCCCCACCTCATCGCTACCTCGGAGATGCTGTGTCCTACAGCTCATGGGCTGACTATAACACCATGTTCAAACTCATTTAAGTCTTGATAACCTGTCATTGTAGCAGCAGTAACCCATCTTACAACTGCGCCAGACACTAGACTCATATAGGCACTCCCGACCACAGCGCCGTATTCTGCCTGTTTGCATATCTATGTATTTGAAAAGTATGCCTATACCATATTATTTGGTGCTTCAGTGTATAAGCACCGATATGTAGTCAAGGAATTAGTGTGGCATTCGTGTCTTTCCGACGTACGTGCGGTAAATTCGGAAACGTGAACTATGGCGACTTAATTACGAAATGCGTCCAGACAAGACCAACGACCTACACTAGATGATCAAAAGTATCCGGACACCCCTAAAAGCATACGTTTTTCGTGTTATGTGCATTGTGCTGCCACCTACCGCCAGGTACTCCATATCAGCGACATCAGTAGTCATTAGACATCGTAAGAGAGCAGAATGGGGCCCTTCACGGAACTCACGGACTTCGAACGTGGTGAGGTGATTGGGTGTCACTTGTGTCATACGTCTGTACGCGAGATTTCCACACTCCTAAACATCCCTAGATCCACTGTTTACGAAGTGATAGTGAAGTGGAAACGTGAAGGGACACGTACAGCACAAAAGCGTACAGGGTAACCTCGTCTGTTGACTGACAGAGACCGCCGACAGTTGAAGAGGGGTCGTTATGCGTAATAGGCAGACAGCTATCCAGACCACCACACAGGAATTCCAAACTGCATCAGGATCCACTGCGAGTACTATGACAGTTAGACGAGAGGTGAGAAAACTTGGATTTCATGGTCGAGCAGCTGCTCATAAGGCACACATCACGCCCGTAAACGCCAAACGACGCCTCGCTTGGTGTAAGGAGCGTAAACATTGGACGACTGAACAGCGGAAAAACGTTGTGCGGAGTGTCGAATCACGGTACACAATGAGGCGATACGATGGCAGGGTGTGGGTATAGCGAATGCCCGGGGAACGTCATCTGTCAGCGTCTATAGTGCCAACAGTAAAATTCGGAGGCGGTGGTGTTATGGTGTGGTCACGTTTTTCATGGAGGGGACTTGCACCCCTAGTTGTTTTGCGTGGCACTATCACAGCGCAGGTGTACATAGACGTTTGAGCACCTTCTTGTTCCCACTGTTAAAGATCAATTTGGGGATGGCGATTGCATCGTTCAACACGATCGAGCACCTGTTCATAATGCATGACCTGTGGCGGAGTGGCTATACGACAATGACATCCCTGTAATGGACTGACCTGCACAGAGTCCTGACCTTAATCCTACAGCACACCTTTGGGATCTTTTGTAATGCCGACTTCGTGCCAGGCCTCACCGACTGACATCGATACCTCTCCTCAGTGCAGCACTTTCCGTGATGAATGGGCTGCCATTACCCAAGAAACCTTCCAGCACCTAATTGAGTGTATTCCTGGGAGAGTGGAAGCTGTCATCAGGGCTACGTGTGGGCCAACACCATACTGAATTCGAGCATTACCGATGGAGGACGCCACGAACTTGTAAGTCATTTTCAGCTAGATGTCTGGATACTTTTGATCACATAGTGTATTACTCTTCTCTTGTCTCCCGAAGTACAAACATTGGTAGATATCAGTTGGTGAATGAAGAATGTGTATGGGGCAGCATGTCTGCCAGAAACCTCCGCTGTGGAATAGTACGCCAAGTTCCGTCCCCATATTGTAACTAACGTACCGGTAACACTGAAGTTATATGAACTCATGTTGGACACATTCGAGCAGCAGCCCTACAGTCCTGACTTCTCCCACTGCGATTATCACGTCTTTCGGTCTCTTAAAAATGCCTTGAAGGGTCAACGGTTCCTGTCGGAAGAGGTTGTGCAGCAGGCTGTTACTGATTTCTCTTGCAGCAGGATGCAGTGTTTTACCAAAGACGTATCTTCATCCTCGTGCGTCTGTGGGATGATTGCTTAAAGTGATTTTGCCTTATTGGCACTCTGATTCTGGACTATACGGCCTCCGAACGGAAACATTTTGATCGCCCCATATACAGGGTGTTACAAAAAGGTACGGCCAAACTTTCAGGAAACATTCCTCACACACAAAGAAAGAAAAGATGTTATGTGGACATGTGTCCGGAAACGCTTAATTTCCGTGTTACAGTTCATTTTAGTTTCGTCAGTATGTACTGTACTTCCTCGATTCACCGCCAGTTGGCCCAATTGAAGGAAGGTAATGTTGACTTCGGTGCTTGTGTTGACATGCGACTCATTGCTCTACAGTACTAGCATCAAGCACATCAGTACGTAGCATCAACATGTTAGTGTTCATCACGAACGTGGTTTTGCAGTCAGTGCAATGTTTACAAATACGGAGTTGGCAGATGCCCATTTGATGTATGGATTAGCACGGGGCAACAGCCGTGGCGCTGTACGTTTATATCGAGACAGATTTCAAGAACGAATGTGTCCCGACAGGAAGACGTTCGAAGCAATTGATCGGCGTCTTAGGGAGCACGGAACATTCCAGCCTATGACTCGCGACTGGGGAAGACCTAGAACGACGAGGACACCTGCAATGGACGAGGCAATTCTTCGTGCAGTTGACGATAACCCTAATGTCAGCGTCAGAGAAGTTGCTACTGTACAAGGTAACGTTGACCACGTCACTGTATGGAGAGTGCTACGGGAGAACCAGTTGTTTCCGTACCATGTACAGCGTATGCAGGCACTATCAGCAGCTGATTGGCCTACACGGGTACACTTCTGCGAATGGTTCATCCAACAATGTGTCAATCCTCATTTCAGTGCAAATGTTCTCTTACGGATGAGGCTTCATTCCAACGTGATAAAATTGTAAATTTTCACAATCAACATGTGTGGGCTGACGAGAATCCGCACGCAGTTGTGCAATCACGTCATCAGCACAGATTTTCTGTGAACGTTTGGGCACGCATTGTTGGTGATGTCTTGATTGGGCCCCATGTTCTTCCACCTACGCTCAATGGAGCACGTTATCATGATTTCATACGGGATACTCTATCTGTGCTGCTAGAACATGTGCCTTTACAAGTACGGCACAACATGTGGTTCATGCACGATGGAGCTCCTGCACATTTCAGTCGAAGGGTTTGCACGCTTCTCAACAACAGATCCGGTGACCGATGGATTGGTAGAGGCGGACCAATTCCATGGCCTCCACGCTCTCCTGACCTCAAACCACTTGACTTTCATTTATGGGGGTATTTGAAAGCTCTCGTCTACGCAACCCCGGTACCAAATGTAGAGACTCCTCGTGCTCGTATTGTGGACGGCTGTGATACAATACGCCATTCTCCAGGGCTGCATAAGCGCATCAGGGATTCCATGCGACGGAGGGTGGATGCATGTATCCTCGCTAACGGAGAACATTTTGAACATTTCCTGTAACAAAGTGTTTGAAGTCACGCTGGTACGTTCTGTTGCTGTGTGTTTCCATTCCATGATTAATGTGATTTGAAGAGAAGTAATAAAATGAGCTCTAACATGGAAAGTAAGCGTTTCCGGACACATGTCCACATAACATATTTTCTTTCTTTTTGTGTGAGGAATGTTTCCTGAAAGTTTGGCCGTACCTTTTTGTAACACCCTGTATAATGGGGACCAAGATAGATCATTTTGAAAGGGAAATAATGTACAAAAGTGTGTTCATCCCACGTGTGCCAGTGAAATGGCGACTATAGTTTAAGGTCACTCTGGTCGTTATTACATTATCACTGTCGTCGTAGTGGAGAAAAATATTGCATATCAGTGGAAGAAGTGAGATAGCATACAATGTACCACGTCAATGTTGCACGTTTCGATTGTCGCTTAGCACATAATTTCTTACGACTTCATTTATTTGTAATATTTTCCTGAGTCTTTGTCCCAGCAGAAGCGGGAGAGTGTAGGAATTTTTTCCAGTAGCAATAAAATGGTGGGTTACCGAATACGACTCCACTTCCAAATATACTCGGTCACAACTACAAGTCGTCGAAGTCTGTAACAACAATTTAGGATCTCTCCGTACGGCTATCACAGTTTTCAGTAGCTTACGCAACATGAGATCGTTGGTGAGTCATTTACGCTCTCTAGGTCGTATCAGAAAAAAGCGAGTAATTTTGCTCTTCGGAGGCGCTCTCTTTACGTAATTAAGATTCGAACGCCATCGGCGAATTTTTTTCAGAAAGGAGCACGCCGAAACATTTGGCGCCGATGCCTTGCGGCTGCGTGTTCCTCGCGGCTGGTCATCGTTGAGCGTGCATTTCGTTTGTTCCGGTGAAGTGCGTGTTTGTTTGCCGAGTGCCGGCACTTTGCTTAATTGCTCACGTGATGGGGTACTCCGCCCCTCGGCGGCATTTGTTAGCCGCTCAAGCTGCGCGCTCTGTTCCAGATACCATCTGCTGAAACACACTGCTTCTCATAAACTCGGGAACCCTGCCGCTAAGAGAACAGAGCCATCAAAGAACGTTTTCCAGAGGCTTGTCTTTTTATTGTTCCGATCTCCGAGCGTATCAACATGCGAATGAAATGCGACGCTTACAACCGAACCTTGACAACAATATAATTTCCGTCAACACAATACAGGCCTCGCAATAACGCTAAAAACTACTAACAAGTAGTAAGAAACTGCTCGACTGGTGTCGTTGTCGTACAAGACGCGCACTACATACCGTGCTGCGTCACGTTTTTGTGAACGTCACCAAGATGTGACGTCTGCATTACGTAGTTCATGACGAAAATAACGTGACGTGAACTGACGAAACAGGTACACGAACGGGGCTGGTGCTGACAGTCTGCCTCGGGCAAATGGATCAATTTATCTATCTTCGCCGGCCGCTGTGGCCGAGCGGTTCTAGGCGCTTCAGTCGGGACCCACGCGACAGCTATGGTCGCATATTCGAATCCTGCCTCGGGCATGGATGTGTGTGATGTCCTGAGATTAGTTAGATTTAAGTACACTACTGGCCATTAAAATTGCTACACCAAGAAGAAATGCAGATGATAAACAGGGATTCATTGGACAAATATATTATACTAGAATATTTTCACGCAATTTGGGTGCATAGATCCTGAAAAATCAGTACCCAGAACAACCACCTCTGGCCGTAATAACGGCCTTGATACGCCTGTGCATTGAGTCAAACAGAGCTTGAATGACGTGTACAGGTGCAGCTGCCCATGCAGCTTCTACACGATACCACACATCATCAAGAGTAGTGACTGACGTATTGTGACGAGCCAGTTGCGCGGCCACCATTGACCAGACGTTTTCAGTTGGTGAGAGATCTGGAAAATGTGCTGGCCAAGGCAGCAGTCGAACAGTTACTGTATCCAGAAAGGTCCATACAGGACCTGCAACATGCGGTCGTGCATTATCCTGCTGAAATGTAGGGTTTCGCAGGGACCGAATGAAGGGTAGAGCCATGGGTCGTAACACATCTGAAATGTGACTTCCACTGTTCAAAGTGCCGTCAGTGCGAACAAGAGGTGACCGAGACGTGTAACCAATAGCACCCCATACCATCCCGCCGGGTGATGCGCCAGTATGGCGATGACGAATACACGCTTCCAATGTGCGTTCACCGCGATGTCGCCAAACACGGATGCGACCATCATGATGCTGTAAACAGAACCTGGATTCGTCCGAAAAAATGACGTTTTGCCATTCGTGCACTCAGGTTCGTCGTTGAGTAGACCATCGCAGGCGCTCCTGTCTGTCATGCAGCGTCAAGGGTAACCGCAGCCATGGTATCCGAGCTGATAGTCCATGCTGGTGCAAACGTCGTCGAACTGTTCGTGCAGATGGTTGTTGTCTTACAAACGTCCCCATCTGTTGACTCAGGGATCGAGACGTGGCTGCACGATCCGTTACAGCCATGGTGATAAGATGCCTGTCATCTCGACTGCTAGTGATACGAGGCCGCTGGGATCCAGCAAGGTGTTCCGTATTACCCTCCTGAACCCACCGACTCCATATCCTGCCAACAGTCATTGGATCTCGACCAACGCGAGCAGCAATGCCGCGATCCGATAAACCGAAACCGCATTAGGCTACTATCCGACCTTTATCAAAGTCGGAAACGTGATGGTACGCATTTCTCCTCCTTACACAAGGCATCACAACAACGTTTCACCAGGCAACGCCGGTCAATTGCTGTTTGTGTATGAGAAATCGGTTGGAAACTTTCCTCATGTCAACACGTTGTAGGTGTCGCCGCCGGCGCCAAGCTTGTGTGAATGCTCTGAAAAGCTAATCATTTGCATGTCACAGCATCTTCTTCCTGTCGGTTAAATCTCGCGTCTGTAGCACGTCATCTTTGTGGTGTAGCAATTTTAATGGCCAGTAGCGTAGTTCTAAGTTCTAGGGCACTGATGACCTCAGATGTTAAGTCCCATAGTGCTCAGAGCCATTTATCTATCTTGCTAGAAGGGATAATAATCGGATTTCGGCCTGAAAGGGGCGACATTTCTGAAACAGCAAAGTTCATGAAATTCCTAAATTTTCCATGATAATATGCGTTGTGGCTTAAATTATTCGAAGAAATACCATATCTACCCATCTGTTCTAAAATGAAATTACAAGAAATACCGAAACTGGCCATTCGTTTTAAAACGTTATAATAACATGTCAGCTATTTTTCGCACGATCAGCTCAGCGTGGCTCTGTCCCATGTGAGTAATGCTAACAAGTTCTTTATTCGTGTCCCCAATAATAGCACTTCAAACATTGTATACAAAGAAGCTATATAGGTTAAAAATAAATTCCACACTTACGAAGTCTCGGACACAGCTACGAGGGGCGTTCAGTAAATACTGCAACACATTTTTTCTGAAAGCAGGTTGGTTTTATTCAGGATTCCAGTACATCATATTTTCCCCCACTCTTTTGGGTACAAAATCTTACTTTTCAGCATAATCTCCGTTCAATGCGACAGACTGACGCCACCTTACTGGGAGGGCCTGTATGCCCGCATGATACAACTCTACTGGTCGACGTCGGACCCAACGTCTTGCTGCATCAACAACCTCCCCATCACCCACATAGTGCTTCCCGCGGAGTGCATCCTTCATTGGGCCGTACAGATGGAAGTCGGGAGGCGAAGAACACAGCAAGCACACACATTTGAGTACCCCAGCTGATGGACGCTTGTGCCAGCACTACCAGCAGTGATGTCCAGTTGAGCAGCGAGCTGCTTCATTGTGATCCGTCGATCACCTCGAAAGAAAGTGTCCGCACGTTTCAAAATTGCAGGAGTCACAGCTGTGTGCGGCCGGCCGGCACGTGGGAGTTGGGACGGGCTCGCGCGACCGCACTGCGATGATGACAGATGCCTCTCCCTACGACTCACCGTGCTTTTGTTCGCTGCCAGGACTGCGTACACATTCTGTAAGCGCCTATGAATATTTGCGATGCTTTGATTTTCCTCTTTGCTTGAAGAACACCTCCGTTTCATACACAATTTTAAAGACTACGTATAGAGCCACCACATCTGCCTCTACACTCCGCAAGCCACTCAACGGTGTGCGGCGGAGGGCACTTTACGTGCGCTGTCATTACCTCCCTTTCCTATTCCAGTCGCGTATGGTTCGCGGGTAGAACGACTGCCGGAAAGCCTCCGTGCGCGCTCGAGTCTCTCTAATCTTACATTCGTGATCTCCTCGGGAGGTATAAGTAGGGGGAAGCAATATATTCGATACCTCATCCAGAAACGCACCCTCTCGAAACCTGGCGAGCAAGCTACACCGCGATGCAGAGCGCCTCTCGTGCAGAGTCTGCCACTTGAGTTTGCTAAACACCTCCGTAACGCTATCACGGTTACCAAATAACCCTGTGACGAAGCGCGCCGCTCTTTGGATCTTCTCTATCTCCTCCGTCAACCCGATCTGGTACGGATCCCACACTGATGAGCAATACTCAAGTATAGGTCGAACGAGTGTTTTGTAAGCCACCTCCTTTGTTGATGGACTACATTTTCTAAGGACTCTCCCAATGAATCTCAACCTGGCACACGCCTTACCAACAATTAATCATCCACTTCAAATCGTTCCGTACTCATACTCCCAGATATTTTACAGAAGTAACTGCAACCAGTGTTTGTTCCGCTATCATATGATTATACAATAAAGGCTCCTTCTTTCTATGTATTCGCAATACGTTACATTTGTGTATGTTAAGGGACAGTTGCCACTCCCTGCACCAAGTGCCTATCCGCTGCAGATCTTCCTGCATTTCGCTGCAATTTTCTAATGCTGCAACTTCTCTGTATACTACAGCATTATCCGCGAAAACCCGCATTGGACTTCCGACACTATCTATTAGGTCCTTTATATACATTGTGAAAAGCAATGGTCCCATAACACTCCCCTGTGGCACGCCAGAGGTTACTTTAGCGTCTGTAGACTTCTCTCCATTGAGAACAACATGCTGTGTTCTGTTTGCTAAAAACTCTTCAATCCAGCCACACAGCTGGTCTGATATTCCGTAGGCTTTTACTTTGTTTATCAGGCGACAGTGCGGAATTGTATCGAACGCCTTCCGAAAGTCAAGGAAAATGGCATCTACCAGGGAGCCTGTATCTAATATTTTCTGGGTCTCATGAACAAATAAACCGAGTTGGGTCTCACACGATCGCTTTTTCCGGAATCCATGTTGATTCCTACAGAGTAGATTCTTGGTTTCCAGAAATGACATGATACGCGAGCAAAAACGTGTTCTAAAATTCTACAACAGATCAATGTTAGAGATATAGGCCTATAGTTTTGCGCATCCGCTCGACGACCCTTCTTGGAAACTGGAACTACCTGTGCTCTTTTCCAATCATTCTTCTGTTCCTCTCGAGACTTGCGGCACACGGCTGTTAGAAGGGGGGCAAGGTCTTCCGCGTACTCTCTGTAGAATCGAATTGGTATCCCGTCAGGTCCAGTCCACCTATCAGAACTTCATGAAACTATAGGAACTGAAGCGGAAATATTCCACAATGTCGCACAACAAATTCCGCAGTTTTTCAACCGAAATTGTCCGAGGAAAAAGGTCTTGCATTGCTTATTGAGCGCTCCTCGTATAAATAAATACGCAGGGAATGCCTGCTTTCTCAGCTAGTGTAAAATAAGCCTCATCGTTTTTGTCAAATTCAGTCTAATTTAGTTATCATTTAATTAATGAGGGCAGTGACGACACCGCCAGGTTGATAATCATTCACGCCAACTGTATATATAGTAACTCTGCATGACTCATCTGAAAAAATAATCTGTCACGTAACCCATGAACCATGGCCCCCCATGAACCATGGACCTTGTCGTTGGTGGAGAGGCTTGCGTGCGTTAGCGATACAGATAGCCGTACCGTAGGTGCAACTATAATGGAGGGGTATCTGTTGAGAGGCCAGACAAACGTGTGGTTCCTGAAGAGGGGCAGCAGCCTTTTCAGTAGTTGCAGGGGCAACAGTCTTGATGATTGACTGATCTGGCCCTGTAACAATAACCAAAACGGCTTGACTGTGCTGGTACTGCGAACGGCTGAAAGCAAGGGGAAACTACAGCCGTAATTTTTCCCGAGGGCATGCAGCTTTACTGTATGGTTAAATGATGATGGCGTCCTCTTGGGTAAAATATTCCGGAGGTAAAATAGTCCCCCATTCGGATCTCCGGGCGGGGACTACTCAAGAGGATGTCGTTATCAGGAGAAAGAAAACTGGCGTTCTACGGATCGGAGCGTGGAATGTCAGATCCCTTAATCGGGCAGGTAGATTAGAAAATTTAAAACGGGAAATGGATAGGTTAAAGTTAGATATAGTGGGAATTAGTGAAGTTCGGTGGCAGGAGGAACAAGATTTTTGGTCAGGTGAATACAGGGTTATAAATCCAAAATCAAATAGGGGTAATGCAGGTGTAGGTTTAATAATGAATAAAGAAATAGGAGTGTGGGTAAGCTACTACAAACAGCATAGTGAACGCATTATTGTGGCCAAGATAGACACGAAGCCCACGCCTACTACCGTAGTACAAGTTTATATGCCAACTAGCTCTGCAGATGATGAAGAAATTGATGAAATGTATGATGAGATAAAAGAAAATATTCAGGTAGTGAAGGGAGACGAAAATTTAATAGTCATGGGTGACTGGAATTCGACAGTAGGAAAAGGAAGAGAAGGAAACGTAGTAGGTGAATATGGATTGGGGGTAAGAAATGAAAGAGGAAGCCGCCTGGTAGAATTTTGCACAGAGCACAACTTAATCATAGCTAACACTTGGTTCAAGAATCGTGAAAGAAGGTTGTATACATGGAAGAACCCTGGAGATACTAAAAGGTTTCAGATAGATTATATAATGGTAAGACAGAGATTTAGGAACCAGATTTTAAATTGTAAGACATTTCCAGGGGCAGATGTGGACTCTGACCACAATCTATTGGTTATGAACTGTAGATTAAAACTGAAGAAACTGCAAAAAGGTGGGAATTTAAGGAGATGGGACCTGGATAAACTGAAAGAACCAGAGGTTGTACAGAGTTTCAGGGAGAGCGTAAGGGAACAATTGACAGGAATCGGGGAAAGAAATACAGTAGAAGAAGAATGGGTAGCTTTGAGGAATGAAATAGTGAAGGCAGCAGAGGATCAAGTAGGTAAAAGGACGAGGGCTAGTAGAAATCCTTGGGTAACAGAAGAGATACTGAATTTAATTGATGAAAGGAGAAAATACAAAAATGCAGTAAGTGAAGCAGGCAAAAAGGAATACAAACGTCTCAAAAATGAGATCGACAGGAAGTGCAAAATGGCTAAGCAGGGACGGCTAGAGGACAAATGTAAGGATGTAGAGGCTTATCACACGAGGGGTAAGATAGATACTGCCTACTGGAAAATTAAAGAGACCTTTGGAGAAAAGAGAACCACTTGTATGAATATCAAGAGCTCAGATGGAAACCCAGTTCTAAGCAAAGAAGGGAAAGCAGGAGGTGGAAGGAGTATGTAGAGGGTCTATACAGGGGCGATGTTCTTGAGGACAATATTATGGAAATGGAAGAGGAGGTAGATGAAGATGAAATGGGAGATATGATACTGCGTGAAGAGTTTGACAGAGCACTGGAAGTCCTAAGTCGAAACAAGGCCCCGGGAGTAGACAGCATTCCATTAGAACTACTGACAGCCTTGGGAGAGCCAGGCCTAACAAAACTCTACCATCTGGTGAGCAAGATGTATGAGACAGGTGAAATTCCCTCAGACTTCAAGAAGAATATCGTAATTCCAATCCCAAAGAAAGCAGGTGTTGACAGATGTGAAAATTACCGAACAATCAGTTTAATAAGTCACAACTGTAAAATACTAACGCGAATTCTTTACAGACGATTGGAAAAACTGATAGAAGCTGATCTCGGGGAAGATCAGTTTGGATTCCGTAGAAATGTTGGAACACGTGAGGCAATACGAATTATCTTAGAAGAAAGATTAAGGAAAGGCAAACCTACGTTTCTAGCATTGTAGACTTAGAGAAAGCTTTTGACAATGTTGACTGGAATACTCTCTTTCAAATTATGAAGGTGGCAGGGGTAAAATATAGGGAGCGAAAGGCTATTTACAATTTGTACAGAAACCAGTTGGCAGTTATAAGAGTCGAGGGACATGAAAGGGAAGCAGTGGTTGGGAAGGGAGTGAGACAGAGTTGTAGCCTCTCCCCGATGCTATTCAATCTGTATACTGAGCAAGCAGTAAAGGAAACAAAAGAAAAGTTCGGAGTAGGTGTTAAAACCCATGGAGAAGAAATAAAAACTTTGAGCTTTGCCGATGACATTGTAATTCTGTCAGAGACAGCAAAGGACTTGGAAGAGCAGTTGAACGGAATGGACAGTGTCTTGAAAGAAGGGTATAAGATGAACATCAACAAAAGCAAAACGAGGATAATGGAATGTAGTCGAATTAAATCAGGTGATGCTGAGGGAATTAGATTAGGACATGAGGCACTTAATGTAGTAAAGGAGTTTTGCTATTTGGGGAGCAAAATAACTGATGATGGTCGAAGTAGAGAGGATATAAAATGTAGACTGGCAATGGCAAGGAAAGCGTTTCTGAAGAAGAGAAATTTGTTAACATCGAGTATTGATTTAAGTGTCAGGAAGTCGTTTCTGAAAGTGTTTGTATGGAGTGTAGCCATGTATGGAAGTGAAACATGGACGATAAATAGTTTAGACAAGAAGAGAATAGAAGCTTTCGAAATGTGGTGCTACAGAAGAATGCTGAAGATTAGATGGGTAGATCACATAACTAATGAGGAAGTATTGAATAGGATTGGGGAGAAGAGAAGTTTGTGGCACAACTTGACCAGAAGAAGGGATCGGTTGGTAGGACATGTTCTGAGGCATTAAGGGATCACCAATTTGGTACTGGAGGGCAGCGTGGAGGGTAAAAATCGTAGAGGGAGACCAAGAGATGAATACACTAAGCAGATTCAGAAGGATGTAGGCTGCAGTAGGTACTGGGAGATGAAGAAACTTGCACAGGATAGAGTAGCATGGAGAGCTGCATCAAACCAGTCTCAGGACTGAAGACCACAACAACAACAACAACAACAACAACAGCTTCCCTAGCAGCCAGCGCGAGCTAATTCGATGCAAAACATGCAGCCGATGATTTGCCTACATGCTCTGACATGTCTGAACCATAGTAGTACGCTGTAACTACGTCACGGCTCGTATAACGTGTCGAAGATAGAAGAGATGCTCTGTCCATTGATACGTGTCTTTTCTGTACGTCTTGTAGTTTTCGCGCAGTCGTCTTCTGAATCCTCAGAAGTATTTATGAATAACCCTGATGATTGTAGAGGTGACGCAAAAGTTCTTTAAAATTTGAAAGTGCACTAATTCAAATGGTTCAAATGGCTCTGAGCACTATGGGACTTAACGTCTGTGGTCATCAGTCCCCTAGAACTTAGAACTACTTAAACCTAACTAACCTAAGGACATCACACACATCCATGCCCGAGGCAGGATTCGAACCTGCGACCGTAGCAGTCGCGCGGTTCCGGACTGAGCGCCTAGAACCGCGAGACCACCGCGGCCGAAAGTGCACTAATTCACTGAGTAATGTAGGCGCATTAGATCGTCGAAATGCCGAGCTGGTTGTAGGGCCCGGCACATAATGCTCCAAAAGTTCTCCATAGAGGAGAGATCTGGGACCTTGGTAGTCAAGGTAGGGTTTGGCAAGCGCGAAAAAACGCAATAGAAACTCGTCATCTTGCGAGCGGGCATAATCTTGCTGAAATTTAAGTCCAGGATGGCTTGCAATGAAGGGCAGCAAAACGGGGCGTAGAATATCGTCGACGTACTGCTGTGATGTATGGGTGCCACAGATGACAACCAAAGAGTTCCTGCTTTGAAATAAATGGTAGCCCAGACCATCACTCCTGGCTACCGGGCAGTATGACGGCGATAGTCCCATCTCTGTCCGGGGCGTCTCCAGACACTTCATCAGGCCTCAGTTCGAAGCGCGACTGATCACTAAAGATTCGAGACCAAAAATGCCCGGCACCACGACAAACAGGCTTGTTGCTGTACAGATGTCAAATGGTTCAAATGGCTCTGAGCACTATGGGACTTGGTTATCAGTCCCCTAGAACTTAGAACTACTTAAACCTAACTAACCTAAGGACATCACACACATCCTTGCCCGAGGCAGGATTCGAACCTGCGACCGTAGCGGTCGCGCGGTTCCAGACTGAAGCGCCTAGAACCGCTCGGCCACACCTACCGGCCGTACAGATGTCAATGACAGTCAGCGTAAGGGGCTTCGTGAGTTCACCCTCCCGTTTCTGTGAGCCACCTATTAATGGCCCTTGTCATCAGTGAAGTACCATTTGCACGTTGAATCTGGGGCTCTGACTACTTCTCTGACGATTGCTTGATCCTCACGTTCAGTAGTCTCTCTAGATCGACTGCTTCCTTTTTGACGCTGTGTTTTATCATGGTTCACTCATTCCTACCAACCTCATCGAATAGTGGCATCGCTCCTGCTCAAATGTCGAGCGATTCGCCGATAACTCCAGCCGGTTGTTTGAGTCCAACTACACGTCTCCTCTCAGATGCTGATTGAAATTCGCAAAGACATTTTTCCCTGGTGTCGACATGTCCCTGTTTACCATCTTTGCCATCTAAGGGGTCAAATTGCGCTGCACTGTCAGACATTCATGCATCGGCCGTCAAAGTATACAGTTTTATATTTTCCATCCGACATCTGTTTGGATATCAGTTTGTGACCAATTTGCATAACTTCTTCGTGGTGAGTCTTTTTCTTTATCTTAGAGTGTACACACGAAAAAAGGAGATACAGGACACAGAATAAAAGTAACTGCACCTAACTACGAATTAAACGAAAATATACAACTCGGGAAACATGGTACCTAAACCAGCCGTACTTTTGCGTAGAGCAGTCTCAGCGTTCAAAATTCAATCGAAGTAATGTTTTATTGATGAGGACATTAATGTATTGGGCCTGTTGAAAATGGGTGAAAATCAGAAACTCGTCTTGGCATAAAAATCACATAAAAAGTGGGTGGTTGTAGTATTTCTTTAAGCAGCTTTTAAGTTCCTGTTTGCTTCCATTTTGAAAGTTGACCATCAGTTGAATAATGGAAATCTTGTAAGTAACTACACAGGAGACTATGAATTCAGCGTCCAGTACAAACGAGAAGGCAGTCAGTCTTGTGATTACCCTAACTGTTGAGCGAAACATGCTGCGTATAGGGCTCCAAATCAGATGATATTAGATTCTGGACGATAACTTCCGGTTTGTCTTGCTGCACATGTAGCGGATGGTAATAACAATGGGATTCGATAGAATGATAAATCGACAAGTGACATTCACATGATCACCTGTAAGAAGTTGGTTTGATGCGGTGTACCGCATTACGACTTTACCCGTGGGACTTTTCTACTCTTTCACGTAGTGTACCCCTTTAGTGATACCCCTTTAGTGGTACAACAACAAAGTTAGGAAACTACTGCGAAAGCAAAGAGAGCTTCACTCCAAGTTTAAACGCAGCCAAAACCTCTCAGACAAACAGAAGCTAAACGATGTCAAAGTTAGCGTAAGGAGGGCTATGCGTGAAGCGTTCAGTGAATTTGAAAGTAAAATACTAGGTACCGACTTGACAGAAAATCCTAGGAAGTTCTGGTCTTACGTTAAATCAGTAAGTGGCTCGAACCATCATGTCCAGACACTCCGGGATGATGATGGCATTGAAACAGAGGATGACAAGCGTAAAGCTGAAATACTAAACACCTTTTTCCAAAGCTGTTTCACAGAGGAAGACCGCACTGCAGTTCCTTCTCTAAATCCTCGCACCAACGAAAAAATGGCTGACATTGAAATAAGTGTCCAAGGAATAGAAAAGCAACTGGAATCACTCAACAGAGGAAAGTCCACTGGACCTGACGGGATACCAATTCGATTCTACACAGAGTACGCGAAAGAACTTGCCCCCCTTCTAACAGCCGTGTACCGCAAGTCTCTAGAGGAACAGAAGGTTCCAAATGATTGGAAAAGAGCACAGGTAGTCCCAGTCTTCAAGAAGGGTCGTCGAGCAGATGCGCAAAACTATAGACCTATCTCTCTGACGTCGATCTGTTGTAGAATTTTAGAACATGTCTTTTGCTCGAGTATCATGTCGTTTTTGGAAACTCAGAATCTACTATGTAGGAATCAACATGGATTCCGGAAACAGCGATCGTGTGAAACCCAACTCGCTTTATTTGTTCATGAAACCCATAAAATATTAGATACAGGCTCCCAGGTAGATGCCATTTTCCTTGACTTCCGGAAGGCGTTCGATACAGTTCCGCACTGTCGCCTGATAAACAAAGTAAGAGCCTACGGAATATCAGACCAGCTGTGTGGCTGGATTGAAGAGTTTTTAGCAAACAGAACACAGCATGTTGTTCTCAATGGAGAGACATCTACAGACGTTAAAGTAACCTCTGGCGTGCCGCAGGGGAGTGTTGTGGGACCATTGCTTTTCACAATATATATAAATGACCTAGTAGATAGTGTCGGAAGTTCCATGCGGCTTTTCGCGGATGATGCTGTAGTATACAGAGAAGTTGCAGCATTAGAAAATTGTAGCGAAATGCAGGAAGATCTGCAGCGGATAGGCACTTGGTGCAGGGAGTGGCAACTGACCCTTAACATAGACAAATGTAATGTATTGCGAATACATAGAAAGAAGGATCCTTTATTGTATGATTATATGATAGCGGAACAAACACTGGTAGCAGTTACTTCTGTAAAATATCTGGGAGTATGCGTGCGGAACGATTTGAAGTGGAATGATCATATAAAATTAATTGTTGGTAAGGCGGGTACCAGGTTGAGATTCATTGGGAGAGTCCTTAGAAAATGTAGTCCATCAACAAAGGAGGTGGCTTACAAAACACTCGTTCGACCTATACTTGAGTATTGCTCATCAGTGTGGGATCCGTACCAGATCGGGTTGACGGAGGAGATAGAGAAGATCCAAAGAAGAGCGGCGCGTTTCGTCACAGGGTTATTTGGTAACCGTGATAGCGTTACGGAGATGTTTAACAAACTCAAGTGGCAGACTCTGCAAGAGAGGCGCTCTGCATCGCGGTGTAGCTTGCTCGCCAGGTTTCGAGAGGGTGCGTTTCTGGATGAGGTATCGAATATATTGCTTCCCCCTACTTATACCTCCCGAGGAGATCACGAATGTAAAATTAGAGAGATTAGAGCGCGCACAGAGGCTTTCAGACAGTCGTTCTTCCCGCGAACCATACGCGATTGGAACAGGAAAGGGAGATAACGACAGTGGCACGTAAAGTGCCCTCCGCCACACACCGTTGGGTGGCTTGCGGAGTATAAATGTAGATGTAGATGTAGAACATCGTCGGTACACACGCCGCTCAGACCTCAGCCGACAGACTGATGACGAAAAACCCACGCCGAAAAGATCCTGCGCTCTGCTGTGCACGCATATTTAAAGGCTCTATAACATGACCACTGCTTGACTCAATGTAGGTACTTTCACACTGACCATCATTTAGATTTTAGACAATGATCTGAAGTAAATACATGAAATAAACATTCGGTACATATTTGCGGCCAGTTTGCCACAACTTAATGAAACATTTATGCATTACTTCAAGTATTTAAAATGAAACTTAAACATGAAACTTCCTGGCAGATTAAAACTGTGTGCCGGACCGAGACTCGAACTCGGGACCTTTGCCTTTCGCGGGCAAGTGCTGTTTCATTCTAGAAACATCCCCCAGGCTGTGGCTAAGCCATGTCTCCGCAATATCCTTTCTTCCAGGAGTGTCAGTTCAGCAAGGTTCGCCGGAGAGCTTCTGTGAAGTTTGGAAGGTAGAAGACGAGGTACTGGCGGAATTAAGGCTGTGAGGACGGGGCGTGAGTCGTACTTGGGTAGCTCAGTCGGTAGAGATCTTGCCCGCGAAAGGCAAAGGTCCCGAGTTCGAGTCTCGGTCCGGCACACAGTATTAATCTGCCAGGAAGTTTCATATCAGCGCACACTCCGCTGTAGAGTGAAAATTTCATTCTATAATCTTAAACATGTTTTTCACCATATCCAGTACTCTAGGCTAAACACTAACTTTACATATTTTGTAACTCGCGAAAACGTCGAAAACTGTTCGATTATTAAAGTAGGTATCCATGCGGATAATATCATGTGTATATCAATGGAAGATTTCATGGTTATGATACTATCTGAGTTAAATTAACTAAATTGTTTATAACATTTTGTATGTTGGTTTAACTAGAAAAGAGAACTGTTCATATGATTGCTGGCAATGCCCACTTCAACACTGAAGAGCCAAAGAAACTGGTACAACTGCCTAAGATCGTGTAGGAGCCCCGCGAGCACGCAGAATTGCCGCAACACGACGTGGCATGGACTCGACTAATATCCGAAGTAGAGCTGGAGGGAAATGACACCTGCAGGGTGTCCACAAATCCGTAAGAGTAAGAGGGGATGGAGATATCTTCTGGAGAGCAAGCTCAATAATGTTCATGTCTGGGGAGTTTGATGGCCAGCGTAAGTGTTTAAACTCAGACGGGTGTTCCTGGAGCCACTCTGTAGCAATTCTGGATGTGTGGGGTGTCGTATTGTCCTGCTGAAACTGCCAAAGTCCGTCGGAATGTACAATGGACAAGAATAGATGCAGGTGATCAGACAGGATGCTTACGTACGTGTCACCTGTCAGAGTCGTATGTAGACGTATCAGGGGCCCCATATCACTGCAACTTTACACGACCCACACCGTTAAAGAACCTCCACAAGTTTGTACAGTCCCCTGCTGATATGCGGGGTCCATGGATTCCTGAGGTTGTCTCCATACCCGTACACGACCATCCACTCGATACAATCTGAAACGAGACTTGTCCGACGAAGCAACAAGTTTCCAGTCATCAACAGTCCAATGTCGCTGTTGACGGGCCCAGACGAGGCATAAAGTTTTGAATGGTTCGCACGCTGACACTTGTTGATGACCCAGCACTGAAATCTGCAGCAATTTGCGGAAGGGTTGCACTTCTGTCACGCTGAAAGATTCTCTTCAGTCGTCGTTGGTCCCGTTCTTACAGGATCGTTTTCCGGCCGCAGCGATGTCGGAAATTTGATGTTTTACCGGATTTCTAATATTCACGGCACACTCGTGAAATGCTCGAACAGGAAAATCCCCATTTCATCGCTACCTCGGAGATGCTGTGTCCCATAACTCGTGCGCCGACTATAACACCACGTTCAAACTCAATTAAATCTTGATAACCTGCCTTTGTAGCAGCAGTAACCAAACAACTGCGCCATATACTTGTTTAGGCGTTGCCGACCGCAGCGCTGTATTCTTCCTGTTTACATATTTACGTATTTGAATACGTATGCCTATACCAGTTTGTTTGGCGCTTCAGTGTATTTTGTGTATCGTAAGTGTAAATTACGTAATGGGCTTAGTTGTTACCGTTTTTATAAATAATAATGGTACTAAAGATTAATAACTTTTTAACTGTTGATGTCATAAAGGTGGTTTAACTTTGAATGAGCTCGTCCCATTGCTGCAGTTTCTAAAGCTTTCGTTAGGTTTTTCGTAGCATGCCTCTAAGGCACTTTACGTATTTTCAGTCATATTATTACTTTTAATGTCAGTATTCTAAGTCACAGGGTTCAACCATCTTAGCGCATCACGCGCCCACGCCGCCGGAGATCACACACACACGTTTCAACCTGGGAAAAACAGTTGCTGCTTGTCGCTTGTCCGTCCATCTCACTGCGGCTGCCTGCGGTCCAGCGGATAGCTTGTCGCCCTACAAACATTTACGCCGGCCTACAGACGCCCTGTCACATTCAGACTACCCTGCGGCAATCGAGCCACCTGTTCATACTGTCACAATATACTGAACTACTCCCTCGAACCAGTAATCAGCGTACTTCAGCTGAAAATACTGTATATCAGGGAAGTAAACGCCAAGCCGGTTGGCGTAGCGTTTTCGATCGGTGCTGGATCCTTCAGTAGAGGCGTGGTTCATAGCATCCTCCAACCTTGAAAAACCGAACTAATACCTAGACACTGAGGTCCTTATGTCCTGATACCACTACGCTATACGGAAAATGAAACACAATAAATATGTGTGGATTCGTTGTAACAGGCTCGTCGGAATTTATTATTTAATCATCCTGTTTAATCAAATGTTGAGACCGTGAGCGTTTCGGATTACCCACTGCCATGTTACAAAGAAAATTATGCATTAACACACAGTTATGGTAAATTAATTTGCATGTTTTAAATAGGGATTTTAAAATTGATTCTTACTGTTATAATAAACGGACAGTTGACGAAGGCAACACTCCTAATATATTTTCCTACCACAAAGCGTAACAACATGGCAAATAGCAATAATAATACATTTATATACACATGCATTCGGTCTGCATTATTAATCATGCATAGGTAACGCTGCTATTAGGGTAAAAGATACTGGCAACTAACGAAACCTACAATATTATTACAATTTCTAAAAGATGAGACGACCTTACACAGCTTTAAGTGTCAAACTTAATACTACTTTATGGTGATAAATGTAGTATAAAAGAAAGCCAGTTCATTACCCTGCCTTTTAATGAATTTGTGTCGAAATAAACATAGAAATAGTCATTGAGAAGTTTCACTTTAAACCAAATTTCTTCATAAACTTGGCTGGTTTGATGTACTGTTGACGTGTATGTGTTGTATTTTAGTGGCATCTATGTGACACTTTTTCACCTCGGCACACAAGGCAATAAATTTATTCTTCACTCATTCTGCAATTATTAGAAGCCACGCTGTTCTCCCAGATAGCCGTTTTCATACCACTGCACTCCAGACACACACATACAGCCACATTACTAGCCACAGAGAGAGAGAGAGAGAGAGAGAGAGAGAGAGAGAGAGAGTACTACTGGTTGTTTTTATAATAAACAAATGATGGCCTAACCTACGCAGTTCTCGTACACAGATAATAAAAATGTTTGCATGCATTTGTTTCTCTAACTACATATTATGCTTGTTCTGTATTGTTTAGATTTACATGAAATGCATCACAAAATCAATGCAATTTGCTTTTAAAACTTTGGTCAGAAAGAAAATTAATGCGTTTATACAAACAGTTTCCTACGCCACTAACAGGTAGCACTGTCTGTTAGGTTTGCAGCACGTAGACGTATATATTGAAATATTTAAGCTAAATTATTTAATAGTTTGGAAGATCAAAGGAAGAATATGTATTACTCTATGCAATATGTTTGTGTATTGTGTGTATTGTCGTCTGGGATTTACTGAGTCGTTACACAGTTCTTTTCCTACATATACCGGATCCTGTTTCTGATGACTGAGCCGTGCTCTTCAGCTCGCAGTTCAGTGGTAACAGAAATGAAAGTCGTTTTTGAGACTATATTAGTCTACCTGTTGAAGTAAACTAGAGATTTATAATCATGGTACAAGACAGCGTCTGATTGTTATCGAGCCGCTGCAGGATGGCAGACTAGTTCATGTCTTTTGGCATAATTTTTTGGGGTAACTCGTTACACAGAAAGAAGTAAACTATTACACAAAAGCGAGAAGTGAGAAAAACACGCGGTGGTCACCAAAAATCATCTGGTAGACGCCACTTCAAGGAGTTGGACTTCGCCTAACTATACCTTGACAAAATAATCCTTCATATCTTGCGAAGAGTAGTGATGTCTACATCAGCAACAATAGAAGAAAAAATAACTTTCATTACTCATCATTGCAGAAGTCAGTGACTCTAAAATGAATTCAGTATGCAGTTACAATTGACTCATTTCCCCGATTAATAAAAATGACGAATATCAAAGCATAGATTACATCCATACTACTAATAAATCTTTAAAATTGCCGTGTCTGTCTATCCCTCTGTCCGTCTGTTTGAACACGCTTCTCCAAAACTACTAGATGAATTTTCATGGGGTTTTCACAGGTACCTTGAGCATAGCTTGGGATACCGCATGGATCACGGAAAAAGGCTGTGCAATTGAATGTGTTACTTCCACTAATATAATAAATAACTTTTGTCTATTACGTTTTCACGACTAACCCACTGAGCCGATTTCGATTAAATTTGATATGGAGATAGCATGGACTCTGAGGAACAACATAGCCTACTTTTGAAAGTGTGTAGTACAAGATACTTATTTACTTCAAAAATATTCGCGAATTAAGGAAAAGTATGCACTCTTTGAAAAATCTATTTACTCTTTGACTTTTGAACTTTAACATATTTGTGAAAATGCTTTTATTAATTGATACGTGTTACGTATTACGATTAAAAGTAAGGAATACAATGTTTATACACTCTTCAGTGTTTTTAATCCATAGTTCCACACTACTTTTTGCATAATGTTGACGTTTTATAATGTATAGCTAATTCAATAGCACGAAGCATACACGTGCGCTCCTGCCCATGCTGATACATCGTGCACTGGGGCAGCTTTGTGGGGGAGTGGATCACACAGCAGGAGCTATACTTACCCGTACAGGCAGACACGTGAGAGTAGCTGTTGTTGTTGCACGTACAGTAGCTTACTAAACGACCATCACTCGTCATAACAAAGCTATTCATATGCAAAAATGGTTCAAATGGCTCTGAGCACTATGGGACTCAACTGCTGAGGTCATTAGTCCTCTAGAACTTAGAACTAGTTAAACCTAACTAACCTAAGGACATCACACACATCCATGCCCGAGGCAGGATTCGAACCTGCGACCGTAGCGGTCTCGCGGTTCCAGACTGCAGCGCCTAGAACCGCACGGCCACTTCGGCCGGCTATTCATATGCAAGTGCAGCCACAGGTAACATCTAGTCTAGCCTGAAATAATTTTTCTGGACACCTCCTTTTACTCTGTGTAAAAAATTAATTAAAAACTGGTAGCATGTGTAGCATAAAAAACTAAATTTAAGTGAATCATTGGGTGCATGTTTAGTATTCATGACTGATACACACATCAGACAAAATACTATCCATCCCCTCAAGACAGAGCGGGCCGCTATGGCCGAGCGGTTCTAGCCACTTCAGTCCGGAACGGCGCTGCTGCTACGTTCGCAGGTTCGAATCCTGCCTCGGGCATGGATGTGTGTGAGGTCCTTAGGTTAGTTAGGTTTACGTAGTTCTAAGTGGTGGTTCAAATGGCTCTCAGCACTATGGAACTTAACACCTGAGGTCATCAGTCCCCTAGAAGTTAGAACTACTTAAATCTAACTAACCTAAGGACATCACACACATCCATGCCCGAGGCAGGATTCGAACCTGCGACCGTAGCGGTCGCGCGGTTCCAGACTGACGCGCCTAGAACCGCTCGGCCAAAGTAGTTCTAACAAGGGAACATCCCCATCGCACCCCCCTCAGATTTAGTTATAAGTTGGCCCAGTGGATAGGCCTTTAAAAACTGAACACAGATCGATCGAGAAAACAGGAAGAAGTTGTGTGGAACAATGAAAAAATAAGCAAAATATACAAACTGGGTCGTCCATATGTAACATAGGCAATATTAAGGGCAATGTGAGGCGAGGAGCTCCGTGGTCCCGTGGTTAGCGTGAACAGCTGCGGAACGAGAGGTCCTTGGTTCAAATCTTCCCTCGACCGAAAATCTTAACTTTTTATTTTCAGTTTATGTAAAAAACTCTTATGTTTTCATCACTTTTTTTGGAGTGATTATTACATCCACAAGAAAACCTAAATCGGGCAAGGTAGAAGAAACTTTTCACCCATTCGCCAAATGTACTAGTTAGGTGGGTCGACAACATATTCCTGTCATGTGACGCACATGCTGTCACCAGTGTCGTATACAAAATATCAGACGTGTTTTCCTGTGGAGGAATCGTTTGACATATGACCTTGCAATCAAATGTTTTCGGTTTCCATTGGAGAGGCACGTCCTTTCGTCAACTAATCACACGGTTTTGCGGTGCGGTCGCCAAACATAGACACTAAACTTATTACAGTGAACAGAGACGTCAATGAACGAACGGACAGATCATAACTTTGCGAAAATAAAGAAAGCAAAATTTTCACTGGAGGGCAGATTTGAACCAAGGACCTCTCGTTCCGCAGCTGTTCACGCTAACCACGGGACCACGGCGCTCCTCGTCTCACATTGCCCTTAATATTGCCTATCGTACGCATGGACGACCCAGTTTGTATATTTTGCTTATTTTTTCATAGTTCCACACAACTTCTTCCTGTTTTCTCGATTGATCTGTGTTCAGTTTTTCAAGGCCTATCCATTGTGCCAACTTATAACTAAATCTGAGGGGGGTGCGATGGGGATGTTCCCTTGTAAGTCTAGGGGACTGATGACCTCAGATGCCAAGTCCCATAGTGCTTGGAGCCATTTTAACTCTCAAGACATCCAAACAAAAGCTGTGTAACATCGTCTCTGGCCACTCAATTTGGCGAGGAAATGAGTCCACAGATTTGTTCGGGTGCACCGTATTCAGCAAAAGCCACTCATTCATGATTAGATTCTATATAGCTGCCAAACTGGTGGATACTGTTTGCTTCATTTCACTCATTCGTCCAAAAAGTCCCAGATATTTTCTGTGTGTATTAACATCAGGTGGTTTAGTAGGCCAGTAATTTTTATAGTTTTGGGAAGAGACTTCGAATAAGAGTTCGGCGACGTAACATGTGTGGAAATTGATCAAATACTAACAAGACACCAGCACAGCAAACCAGTCAAGTCGTCAGAAGAAGTGGAACTAAAAATATTTGCCCTACTGTACTAAACGTATGTCAAGATGTAAGTCTGCAGTCTTGTTCAACACTGACCTAGCGAGGTGGCGCAGTGGTTAGCACACTAAACTCGCATCCTGGAAGACGACAGCTCAAATCTGCGTCTGGCCATCCAGATTTAGGTTTTCTGTGTTTTTCCTAAATCGCTCCAGGCGGATTTGGTGCATGACCGGTTTCCATAGCCCTACCTCAACTATTTGGAGCTTGTGCTCTGTCTCTAATGACGTAGCTGTCGACGGAACATTAAACAACAATCTTCCTTACTTCCTTTTTCTGCTCAAACTAATCTCGATAATTTCAGTTATTCGGTAACCTTCTATACTAACTTCTCACGAAGAGGGAACCAGTCACATGAAGCAAGTGGAAGATTTGAATTTACATAGGGCAGCCAGTTTTGGTGTGTTCCGCTGTTTTGTTGTGTCTGCAGCACTCTTAACAGGGTTGATCAAAATATATAATATGCGTAATGATACTGTTTCCCGTTATTTCGTTGGTATTGCTCAATGCTTTCTATACGAATAACATTTAGTTGAGAGGGTGTGTATCACATTTTTTGTAGGCAAATCAGCGAAGTGAGAAAAACTGACCAACTTGGTTACCCAAGATTTGAAATTACATTGAGTTTTCGGCACAGAGTTTTAATTCACCAGCGGAGTCTGTGTCGTTTGGAAGAGAGTTTGAGGAGCGCTGCTGTTGCGGGCACTTCCGGTGAGGCGAGGGAATTGGCGGCGTCTCGTGGCAGCATTTGCAAGTTAAACGGCCACCTGGTAACCAACGCCCCGCACTCTGAATAATTGAAGCTCATCTGCGCAAAAACTTCTCCCCATTCAATTATCAGTGTTCTTGCCTTTAATAGGAATTCCTAATACCATCAAAGTATCGTACTAACAGGAGTGAAGAATATTAGGCGTGGTACCTGGCCGAATGAATTTACACCGCTTTCCTCTATTCCTAGCGAGAGGCTCGTTAAAATTAACCGTTACGCAGGCTCTCAGATTGTGGAGGCAGCATCGCCGGTTCCTCGCCGGAGCGAGCAGAGGCAGTTACCAGCAACGAAAGCGTGTCTGCAGGCAGAGCTGCCGGTAACGAGCACCCGAAGCAGTCTGCTGACCCACGCTTAACCCCTTAATATTCGAATAAATTTCTACTTAAAAGAAAAAATCGAAAATCAAATTTGGAACAAGTAATGAAGTGTTGTAGAGTACATAATTTCAAATCTGAGGTATACTGTATTATACCTGTCAGGTATAAATAGGGAAGCCGGCCGAAGTGGCCGTGCGGTTAAAGGCGCTGCAGTCTGGAACCGCAAGACCGCTACGGTCGCAGGTTCGAATCCTGCCTCGGGCATGGATGTTTGTGATGTCCTTAGGTTAGTTAGGTTTAACTAGTTCTAAGTTCTAGGGGACTAATGACCTCAGCAGTTGAGTCCCATAGTGCTCAGAGCCATTTGAACCATTTTTTATAAATAGGGATGTGACATACTTGCGACAATAGGTATCTTTAGTAAAAGATTTTATTTTATCATGTTGATGATGTATTTACAGCACATATGATTAGAAATGAAATAAAGTTATATATAATTCGAAATAACCTTACTCGTGAAATTCTCGGAAACAGTTTATTCTCTTGTAGAGACACAGATGAACATTACATTGACTGCACATGTATATTGTCTGCCCTTAACAATCTGGTCTTTCTCATCTTTTCCTTCTGTCTGTAACATGAGTCCAATGACGTGCTGCATCATTTCGGGCAGTCTGATCTGGAACCGACGTTGTTGGATCCGGACACTCCTTGCATAGCAATTCTGACTCTATACTTGCTGAAGTGATATCTCACTTTTTTGTCATATCTTTTCCCTGGCTGCAGAGTGCCGCTTCTATTCTGAATTTGAAATGTAGAAGATCATTTCGTTTATTACTGGCAATTTTGAAACTGCCACAGTCCCTCTCCGCAGGCGGTACGCGAGCTTTGACATGTCCGTTTGCATTCAATGGAACAAACATTATCTGGGATCCACCGTTAACAAAATAAAAGCTTCAGAGTATTAGCGGTTCACTAGAATGTTTACATCGCAGTAAAAATGAAATGATGTAATCAGTGAGGTTGGATTTTGATATGAATTATTGGGAACTTGTAATAAATTATATTTTAAACACGTAAATAATGAACACAATTGGTCACTGAAATATTCCGGTGCTACAAATCAACGGAAATATTTGCCTTTGCTTCATTTGATTTCATCTCTTGCATGTGCCCACAGAGGCACACAAAAACTTGTTTTACACAAACAGTGTTTTCGAATTCGCCAGCACGTTCAACTAGTTTATTATATACATCAAAATGTAATTTACGTCACGTCAAAGACAATACGAAACAAGCAAATAATTTTCAGAGCTGAACTTATCTCTGTATCCAGCTGCAATTCCTTGAACAATGACAAATAACTACTCGTGTGTGTGTGTGTGTGTGTGTGTGTGTGTGTGTGTGTGTGTGTGTCGTGAATATACGACCGAACACCCAAGTATCTCCAGAAGTACGCCGGCCAGAGTGGCCGAGCGGTTCTAGGCGCTACAGTCTGGAACCGCGCGACCGCTACGGTCGCAGGTTCGAATCCTGCCTCGGGCATGGATGTGTGTGATGTCCTTAGGTTAGTTAGGTTTAAGTAGTTCTAAGTTCTAGGGGACTGATGACCTCAGATGTTAAGTCCCATAGTGCTCAGAGCCATTTGAACCATCTCCAGAAGTACCTCAAACACTTAGGAAATGTCGGCACTAATCAGAAGCGTTGTTAACTTCGAGTAGAACCTGCAGCTGCCGTCACTGGCGCTCAAAAACGGTTAACCTTCCATTTATTATCGTCGCCCTGATATGATGCGAAACGGCGACACATAGCATTAAGGGGTTAAGTCGCTCTCTAGAGCAGTTCTCATCGTCTCCCAAAAACTATCCGGAGACTTAGAACATTACCTCCGAACAGCAATCACTTTTTTTTTTATGGCACAGCGCCCCTACACACACTTTCAAGCAACGTGTACATCTCAGTGATAGATCTCGTCTGATCTGTTGATATCGCGTTTCACCCTACATTATTGCCTTTTTCTCACGCTTGGAAAAACATGGAACGTGCCGGAATGAGAATTTTAAGTCGAACGAGATAGCTGTACAAATTATACGAGTCCCATTAAAAATCTTATTACTTAGTTTGATTATAAACAATTGTATTTGTTCAGCTAGATTTGTTCATAGATAAATAGCTATGTAAATACGTAGTCGTACATAACGGGAAACAGTAGCGTAGAAAAACAGTCGTAAAATGGTTGTTTCTGTGAGCAAATCTTTTAATAGTAATCTCGTTTCGTCGATATAATAGTGGCTCCGAACTTCGTCTTCTCTTTGTCTAGGGAATGATGTAAAGATCCAGGTTTTTAGACGTAAGCGAAGATACTTTTTCATATTTTCATGATACTGTGGTTAATTTCCCATCCACACATGGTACGCAATCAACTTCTGCATTAACTTTCTGCACGTTGCTAAAGAGAGTCTTCGTGAAAGCTTACATAGATGTCATAATATTCGTTGTTCTCACATAACAATTTCATTAAACATTTGAAATGGATTTTCAGTTACAAATTACGGTTTCCAGTATAAAAGACGTATATGGCGCATACTCCCACCACCGTACAAAGACCAACATACTACGCAGCATCTAGACAAAAACTGTCCTACACGACGCCGAAACAAAGTTTAACTAACTTTCCGCGCGTACGACAAGTAATGTATTACAGCTTGAAGGTCTAGATTGTCCCAGAACCGGTAATTGATCAAATTAACTTTTGTACATTTTATCTACATACATGAGTGCACGTTTACGAAGAAAACACCTTTCTTGAGGAGGATAGAAATTTAAAAATATAAAGTAATTATATATTATTATACATTATTTTGAAATAGATTTTTTGTCAAATTTACGAAGTATTTCACATTGCCAGAATAATACACATTTCGTATTTTCTTTTATATGCCTGATGAAAAATTGAGATTGTTTTCAAAAAATTATAACTGTTCTTGGTTTAATAGAGAATAAAATGTTATGAGAAAATTTCGTAACAAGAATACTGTAATGTTGCGAAATATATGCTAATTATGTTCAAATGAATAAAATGGAATTCATGGGAGAATTAACTTCTTTAAAATCAAAGACAGAAATAGTGTTCCAAAGTAATACAGAAAAATTGGAAGAGAGAGAAATTTCAGTAAATATTTCCATAAAATATATCGGTCCCATAGGCTGCCATAAAATATATAGGTCCCATAGGCTGCCCTTTAGTACCACAGACTTGCAACTGTAGGTCAAACATAGCCGAAAAAAGAATAGAATCGCAAATTTCGTCAGAAAGGTGATCAAAGGTCCCCGTAATTCTGGTTCACTATACTAGGTACACTGCTATTTTGAGATATTGTACCTTAACATGACAGACAGCAGAAAACCTGAGTATCCATTACAGAATATAATAAACGTTGCGTAAAACTGGAAATATGGGCAGCGCGTGATGATATGCGTCCCATTACAGTAACTGATTCTAACATTACGATAAGAGAACCGGCAACCGATTTTTATAACAATACGGTATGCAATAGCACAGTGGTTGCCGCTGTCAACGCTGTGCTCGTGGTACATCGGTGAACGGGGCTACTAACGTAGTAGTTGATCTTTGCCTCGGACATTCGTCGACTCTCTCTAGATGGATCATGTTGCACCCTTTTAATTATAGCGGCACTGCAAATCTCGTAAAGTGGCGACATATCTTGCTTGAAATCTGACTATGACTCACAAACTTACTAATTCGAAGAACTTAAAGGTTGTTTGAGGTATCTTCATTGTTTCAGTGTTCATAAAATACTGTTGATGATTACCTGTGAGGTTCTGTAACAACAAAGGATATCATTCTTTAGGAGTCTGTTTAGATCATTATTAGAAACATATATTGTGAAGTGGAATGAATCATTGATCATTGTTACATTGCACATGCCATGATACGATGGATTTCGCGGTGTATGTGTTACCAGTTTTATTTGTAACTCTTCTTGTTTCGTTCATGGGTGCTATACAGGCAAAACAAATGCCATAATTTCGGTACATTTAGCAGTGTCATCATTGTGCAGTGTCTGTTTGTGATACTAACACATTCTTGCAGTCCATTTTGGAATTTCAGAAGTGTGCAAAACTTAAGCACGGAAGTCACTTTGGCACAGTATGTCAGTGCAGTGTAACACATAAGACAACAGGAAGAAATTCGCTTGAGATGAACAGACTTTACACTTTTATTCAAAGACAGTATTGGCACTAAAGTCACCTCGATTTTTTGTTGGTCCCCTGGGCATTACAAAAGGCGGGAAATGGTTCTTAATAGGGCGTATGTTCACAACGGACGTTGTCCGCCGCTCGTGGTCTCGCGGTAGCGTTCTCGCTTCCCGAGCACGGGGTCCCGGGTTCGATTCCCGGCGGGGTCAGGGATTTTCACCTGCTTCGAGATGACTGGGTGTTTGTGTTGTCCTCATCATTTCATCATCATCCAGGAAAGTGGCGAAATTGGACTGAGCAAAGATTGGATAATTGTACGGGCGCTGATAACCACGCAGTTGAGCGCCCCACAAACCAAACATCATCATCACAACGGACGGCAATGCATGCTCTACAACGTGCTCCCAAGTTGGCCATGATGTTGGTAAGGAATTATTGTGGTAGGATGTACCATTCCTACACCAACGCGATTGATAATTGCTATATGGTCGTTGGTGCTTGTGGACGTGCTACTTTACGTATCCCCAACGTATCCCAAACTTGCTCGACGGGATTCAAATCGGGGGAACGAGCAGGCTATTCCATTCGCTAAATATCATCTCGTTTTAAGTGATGCTCCACTTACTGTGTTCGATGTGGTCGTGCACTGTCGTCAAATACAATGCATCCCTGAAAAGACAGAGGGGGAAGTAGTACAGTGCCACAGTAACATTGAGCGTTGAGTATACCGTGTTCAAAGAGTTACAGGTCAGTACGCCCGTGCAGCATTATGCCTCCCAAACCATAACACCTGGACTACCAACAATCAATTCCTGGGTGCACCGCGCTTACCGCCTCTCGCCACATGAGATTACGTCCAGAATCACTACTGTTGCTCAATCTGCTCTCATTCGAGAAGAGCACGCGACCCCACTCCTCGACGGTCCAGTCTCTCTATTGTTGGCACCTTCGCAAACGGCGCCATCGATGTGCAGGTGGCAACAGAACTTAACGTACTGGTCGTCGGGCAAAGAGACCAGCACATGCAGTCACCGTGCCACTATGGAGTGTATGATCACATGCCTTGCAGCCGTCCTGTTAGATGTTGAAATTGCGCCCACTTTTTTACATGGAGTCCGCAGCTCGTGATCTTGCGGTAGCGTTCTTGCTTCCCGCACACGGAGTCCCAGATTCGATTCCCAGCGGGGTCAGGGATTTTTCTTGCCTCGAGATGACTGGGTGGTGTTGTGTCGTCTGCATCATCATCATTCATCCCCATTACGGTCGGAGGAAGGCAATGGTAAACCACCTTGCGCAGTACAGCGGTGCCGGTCTCCCGCATAGTCCCCTAGGCTCCTCGGAGTATGGGACCTCATCATCATCATTTGACATGGAACCCTTCTTGCGTGTTGCTCAATGTAGCTGTGACCTGCTGCTGTATTTGACCGTGCTCGACCATCAGCGTCTCCTTTGGGCAGCAGTTCCCATGATTCGGAACGCTTCCCAAGGACGAGAAACTATGCTCCTGGGCTACACTCGTCACATTTCGTCCTCCTCCGAGTTTCCCGATGATACTTCCGGTGTGAATTCACCCAAATGTTGTTTGCGGGCCATGTTGCAATGAAAAACACCACCACACTGCACCGTAACTTCTGGATCAAATTGGTATACAACGTGTGTTTAAAACTAACGGGAATTTTGTAGTTTCGCGTACTCTATTAGTCCGATCTGAGCAATTTTGTCTTTCTTTTTTTGGTAAACGTATCTTAAAAGTGTCTACATCTACATAGATACTCCGCAAGCCACCGTACGGTGCGTGTCAGAGGGTACCCTATACCACTACTAGTCATTGGCTTCGTATGATCCCTAATTTCTCGTATCTTATCTTCGTGGTCCTTACGCGCAGTATGTGTTGGCGGCCGTAGAATCGTTCGGCTTCAAAGGCCGGTTCACTAAATTTTCTCAATAGCGTTTCTCGAAAAGAACGTCGCCTTCCCTCCACGGATTCCCATTTGAGTTCCTAAAGCGTATCCGTAACACTTGCGTGTTGTTCTAACCAACCAGTAACAAATCTAGCAGCCCGTCTCTGAATTGCTTCGATGTCTTCCATTAATCCGACCTGGTACGCATCCCAAGCACTCGAGCAGTACTCAAGAACAGGTCGCACTGGTATCCTATATGCGGTCTCCTTTACAGATGAACCACACTTTCCTAGAACTCTCCCAATAAACCGAAGTCGACCATTCGCCTTCCCTCAGATGCCCGTCCCATTTCATATCGCATTGTAACGTTACACCCACATATTTAAACGACAAGACTGTGTCAGGCATGACACTAATAAGCCTGTATCCGAACATTATGGGTTTGTTCTTCCTACTCATCCGCATTAACTTACGTTTTTCCGCATTTAGAGCTAGCTGCCATTCACCACACCAACTCTAAATTTTGTCTAAGTCTTCTTGTATCTTCCTACAATCACTCCACTGCGACAGCATACCATACACCACACTATCATCTGCAAACAACCTCAAATTGCTGCCCACCCTCTCCGCCAAATCATTCATGAACATAGAAAATAATAGCGGTACTATGATACTCTCTTGGGGCACTCCTTGTCTCTGATGAACACGCGCTGTCGTGGACAACATACTGGGATCTGATACTTAAGAAGTCTACGAGCCACTCACAAATCTGTGAACTTATTCCATATGCTCGTACCTTCGTTAACAGCCTGCAGTGGGGCACTGTGACAAATGCTTTCCCGAAATCTAGTAATATAGACTCTGCCTGTTGCCATCATCCATTGCTCGGAGTATATCTTACGAAAAAAGGCAAAGCTGATTTTCGTACGAGCGATGGTTTCTAAAACTATGCTGACTCGTTGACATAAGCTTCTCAATCTCAGGAATAATATTCGACCTGAGAATATGTTCAAGGATTCTGTTCTGTGCCAGTCATATAATATGTTTAGTCTGTTGTCAGCTATTTTGTGTCAAAATGGATTGAAGAATGAGTATAACATTTTGCTATAAGAACTGAATAATACGAAGCAGCGTGTCAGAGATTTTAAAAATTGTGAGTAAAACATGGGTTTACGAGTGGTTTGCATTCTGAAGAAAGCTTTGAATATTTTTATGATGACGAGAGCCTTGGATGCCTCAGCACATCATCAACCGATGAAATTGTGAAAAACGTGGAAGAAACAATTACGAAAGATCGCCGAATAACAATTAGATCAAGTCGCTGATGATGTTGGCATTTTAATTCGTTCATCACATGACTCTTTCTGATGTTATTGGTAGGAAAATGTGAGGTGTCCCTTGTTTTGAAAGGCATTTAGTTTCCTAATTTTACGTTTAGTGAAATTTGGCAGAGTTCATTTGCTATGTTAAGCAGCGCTAGAGAATAAGCCGGCAGTAAGCAGGGAGCATGTTCACACGGAGGCAGAAGTACCAACCGGACCATATGGCGCAACGATGAATCACGGAGTGGAGAGGGGAACGCGAGCCTTGAAAACTGATCATGCCCTGCAGATGAGATGTAGGGTATCCACTTGTATTCTGGAGCAATGTGCCCATTTACTTTATTAAATATTAATGATTTAAGTCATGTTTTAGCCTAATTGGTACAAGGAGGAGCCTACGGGCCATCAGTGCTCAACTGCAACAATAACGCTATGCAGTAAACCTACAAATTTTCTAAACAAATGAATATTGTTAACTTACCGAAGATGTACGGAGGAATACGAAGTGCTACGATGTAGGCAAAAGATTTCGGCTGCACGCCACGCTCGCCAGTCGGTGATAGGACGTATTTTGAACCTGTTGATATGTAAGAGACAACGAGCGATAAAATGTTCTCAGACACTGTTCGTACATAATATTCGGCTTTATCATGCTCTCCGAACTTATTAACTTTGCGAAAGGAATCGTTTCATGATAGTAAACTGTTACACTAATGTCCATTAAAATTGCTACACCACGAAGATGACGTGCTACAGACGCGAAATTTAACCGACAGGAAGAAGATGCTGTGATATGCAAATGGTTAGCTTTTCAGAGCATTCACACAAGGTCGGCCCCGGTGGCGACACCTACAACGTGCTGACATGAGGAAAGTTTCCAACCGATTTCTCATACACAAACAGCAGTTGACCGGCGTTGCCTGCTGAAACGTTGTTCTGATGCCTCGTGTAAAGAGGAGTAATGCGTACCATCACGTTTCCGACTTTGATAAAGGTCGGATTGTAGCCTGTCGCGGTTGCGGTTTATCGTATCGCGACATTTGCTGCTCGCGTTGGTCGAGATCCAATGACTATTAGCAGAATATGGAATCGGTGGGTTCAGGAGGATAATACGGAACGACGTGCTGGATCCCCACGGCCTCGTATCACTAGCAGTCGAGATGACAGGCATCTTATCCGCATGCCTGTAACGGATCGTGCAGCCACGTCTCGATCCCTGAGTAAACAGATCGGGACGTTTGCAAGACAGCAACCATCTGCACGAACAGTTCGACGACGTTTGCACCAGCATGGACTATCAGCTCGGAGACCATGGTTGCGGTTAGCCTTGACGCTGCATGACAGACAGGAGCGCCTGCGATGGTCTACTCAACGACGAACCTGGGTGCACGAATGGCAAAACGTCATTTTTTCGGATGAATCCAGGTTCTGTTTACAGCATCATGATGGTCGCATCCGTGTTTGGCGACATCGCGGTGAACGCACATTCGAAGCGTGTATTCGTCGTCGCCATACTGGCGCATCACCCGGCGGGATGGTATGGGGTGCTATTGGTTACATGTCTCGGTCACCTCTTGTTCGCACTGACGGCACTTTGAACAGTGGACGTTACATTTCAGATGTGTTACGACCCGTGGCTCTACCCTTCATTCGGTCCCTGCGAAACCCTACATTTCAGCAGGATAATGCACGACCGCATGTTGCAGGTCCTGTATGGGCCTTTCTGGATACAGAAAATGTTCAACTGCTGCCCTAGCCCTCACCAATTGAAAACGTGTGGCCAATGGTGGCCGAGCAACTGGCTCGTCACAATACGCCAGTCCTACTCTTGATGAACTGTGGTATCGTGTTGAAGCTGCATAGGCAGCTGTACCTGTACTCGCCATCCAAGCTCTGTTTGACTCAATGGCCAGGCGTATCAAGGCCGTTATTACGGCCAGAGGTGGTTGTTCTGGGTACTGATTTCTCAGGATCTATGCACCCAAATTGTGTGAAAATGTAATCACATGTCAGTTCTAGTATAATATATTTGTCCAATGAATACCCGTATATCATCAGCATTTCTTCTTGTTGTAGCAATTTTTATGGCCAGTAGTGTATTATTTCATGCTACGCAAATAAACGCATCCTGTTGCCTTCACGGAAATATTTCGTAGAAACCAGCTACCTGCACCACAAATTAGAAATCACAGGTCACCTGCTTGCATGTTCTGAAGAATCCAGTGCACTGCCAGATCTGCTTTTGCGAACATCACTTACAAGAGCTTCAAAGATTACAGGCAGGGGGAAACCCTGCCGCTGATTCACTAAGGTATTCCAACAATGGGTCATCTTAACCTGCGTATTGTCCGGTGGGAAGGCTTGACCCGTACACTGTACATTACCTTACCACTTTCTACAGTAACACAATTGAGATGAGGAACTTGTATGGAGGTTCAAATACGCGAGAAGAGTTTGCAAAACGCGTTACAATAATTATTCCCAAAATTGTTTTTCGAACAAAAACAGCGGTGAATGGAGGTTGCTTAGTAACTTCTGGACAAACTCAACGACGACACAGAACTATTGAAACGTATCAGAATAGGAATTGAAATAAGGGTTTGCGGATATGACATCGAAACAGGCTGAATCGTCCCAGTCTAAGCATTAGGGATCGTCAAGGCCGAAAACCGCCATAGGATTGCGATCAGATGTAAATATAGGCTCACTGTGTCGTTTGATTTTAACGGTAGGGTGCATCGTAATTTCTTACAACAAGGTCAAACGATCTGTAAGGAGTACTACTTTCAAGTTCAACGCTGTTTGCCTGAAAAAATCCGGCGAAAAAGCCCAGAATCTTGGTGAAACAAGCCATTGTTTTAGTGTCACAATAATGCACCGGCTCACACATCGTTGCTTGTGCCGAATTTTTGGCCAAAAACAATATTGAAATGCTGCTCCAGCCTCCATATTTGCCACACATGGCCCTATGTGACATTTTTATGATCCCAAAAATAAAGTAAACCTTAAAGAATTGTTTTATAAGCATACATGAGATAAAAAATATCGCGGAGAGATCGAAAAGCTGTCACAAAGATTCAGTCCCTGAATTTTTTGGGGGATTGGGAAAAGCGCTGTCATATGGGGAAAAAATAAACGCTATTGAAGAAACTGGGCGGTCATGACCCTCATTATATTCCTCCCACCTTTGGATCTGCGCCAGCTGCGAATCGTTCTCCTTTGAACTTCAGTTTGTTCATTCATTCGATTCGCAGAATGATGACCAGTACTCTAAAATGTGTGAAAAGAACGCCTCACAATTTACTTATGTCTTGAGTCTACCATCCTCCGTAATACATTCATATGGTTTAGCCATCCTACGTTTCTCGGTATGGTCACACTAGGCTGCTTGAGTGATATCAGCGATTCCTTACGTCGACCTTTGGGACTATTTTCAAACGATACACCAGCTTTCCCTTGACTCGCTCACATTTCCGTGTATTTGCTTAAATTTAGCATTAGATGTCAGTTGCTGCATTAAGCATAGATTTTTGACAAATTTGCTTGAATTTAACAAGAATTCTCTTGGGAGACCAACACACTATCAGTAGGGGGTATCTTCGCTGAATAATTTTAGGCAATTGCTGACACTTTACTGACCCTGAAACGTCATTGTGTCCCGAGCGCAGAAGTGTTGTGTGTATGCAATGAAGCCCAATATACAGTATATGAAGTACGCAGTGAAAACGATTTTAGGGAAATAAAAAAAGCGAAAAATCTGAAGATTAGAGTTAAACGTCCTGTCGACACTGAGGTCATCAGATACGGAGAAAAGGTTCTATATGTTAAAAGATAGAGAAGGAAATATGCCTTACAAAGGAAACATCCCGGCATTTGCCTGGAGAAATTGAGGGAAATCACGGAAAACCTCAGTCTGGATGGCCAGGCGAGGACTTTAACCGTAGTCCTTCCGAACGCGGGTCTCGTGTAGTCATTGTGCTACGGCGCTCGATTAGAAAACGGAGGCGCTACCTCACTTGAGTGAAGAAATCGATAGTGTGATAATTACTTCAGAAATGCTTACTGAAACTATTTTCACGGAGGAGAATATCTGCAAAGCGACAAACACGTCAAAAGTTTATACGCACTGTCCTTCACTGTGAAAAATACATACGTCAGACAGAGGCATTCTTTTCCAGGAATCTGTATTGTTACCTTTGCACCCTAAAGGTGGCTGTCTACAAACTTCACGTCCCTCCTCTATTCAATAAAGAGTCAAAGAAAGCTTCCACATTGTGTTTGCGACTGAACGGCTTCACAAGTAAATTGAATTATGCGCGCTGACTGCACTGCCACGAAATTCTGTAGAGAATTGCCGCGACCGCCTTTCAGTGCACTTGTAGGTCTTTATCGCGAGGCAGATAAACATCGGGCTAAATAAAATCAACCGCACGACTGTGCGCGCCTGCTGCGAAGCCGTTTACTTTTGCTTGCGGAGCAAACACGACGGAGGACTGACATTTTGCCGGGTTCCTACAGGAAATGTTGCTGCTTTTGTAATTTCGAGTAAAGTGTTTTTATACGTAGGTTCTTGTTCTGACAAGGTTCCTTCAGATTTTGAATATTTGAATTCACGATCCAGAACGTTCTAATCAGACTGACTGCGGTTCAGTTGTCCACTGCAGTGGACGGCTGTTAACGTCGCGTCCAGTGATGTTCGAATATAACATTAACAGTACGCTGCTTGGATAGGTCACGTTGATGACATATCTGGACGTACGGGGTGGAAAACAACAAAATTTAATCGACCACATAAGTTAAGTTGCCAGCGCGAGTAGCGTTTATTGGGAGAATTCTGGGAAATTGTAGTGCACCTATAAAGAACGCTGCATAGTGCATACAAAGCTCTTGTGCAGAACGTTTTTCAATACTGCACGATTTTTTGGGATTGCCTCCAGATCGGATTAAAGAGAGACGTCTAGCGAAATCAGAAGAGTGCCGAGAGGTGTGTTATTGGTCGGTTATATCAGCACAAGAGTGTTAACGAGTGGTCTTTTATGTATATCTTAACAATGGGCGGTGAGAGAGATTACGACGCACTTGGAGACATATAGGCGATCATATTTCCCTCGCTTCATTTGCAAGTGGAACAGGAAATTTTATAAATAGCAATGATACGAAATACCTTGGCCTGTACAGTTCCTTGCCGCCCGTTATGGCCGAGCGGTTCTAGGCGCTTCACTCTGGAGCCGTGCGACCGCTACGGTCGCAGGTTCGAATCCTGCCTCGGGCATGGATGTGCGTGATGTCCTTAGGTTAGTTAGGTGGTTCTAGGGGACTGATGACCTCAGATGTTAAGTCTCATAGTGCTCAGAGCCATTTGAACCACTTGTACAGTTCCTCGTGGAAAATGAAGCTTAGGTATCTAATCGTTGTGTTTACCAATAGGTATGAGCGCACTGCGAGGGAAAAAAGTGACCATTTAGGTGAACGCGTTCATCCAGGCGGTGTTGCGAACAAGGGGGTGCATCTTCGACATGATAATGTCGTCGCTTACGCAGCTGTAAATGCCAAAGATATGGCTTGAAGAAAATACGACCTCCTTTCACGACAACATAATCATCAGGTTGGATAATATTGACACATTGTCGTATGTATTGGGGGAAGACATAGAACACTGCTGCGCTTCTGCAATTTTGAGCGATGTGGAACAGTCTCTTGAGGAAAAATGAAATGAAGTGCCATTTAAAATCGTTGAGAATTTACTGGGTTTATTAAATCGTCCAGACACATATTCGGATTGGGATCTCGTTGACTGGAGTACCATTGTCTTCAGTGATGAGTCCCGCTTCGAACTGAGCCCCGATGATCAGCGAAGACGTGTCTCGAGACGCCCCACACAGCGATAGGATACCAAACTGACTGTCGCCCGTCATACGGCCCGACGATTACGAATGATGATGTAGGGTGCTATTCCGTTCCAAAGCAAGACCCCTTTTGTTTACATCCGCGGCACCCTTACGCCACAGAGGCATATCAACAATATTCGACACCCCGTTCTGTTTCCCTTCATAGCAAGCCGTCCTAGACTTACACATTTCAGCAAGATAATGCCCGCCCACACGCAGCGAGAGTTTCTACAGCTTCTCTTCGTGATTGCTATCTCTATCTTGGCCAGTAAGGTCGCCGGATCTCTCCCAAATCAGAACCTTTGGAGCATTATGGGCACAACCCTCCAGCAAGATCGAGATTTTGACTAACTAATGTGCCAAGTGGACAAAATTTGGCACTACATCCCTCAGGAGAGGAATCAGTCAGTAAAGCCGAATAACAGCTTGCATAAGGGCCAGAGATGTAACAACGCGTTGTTGACCTTGCTCAGTTTGTTGAACTCTTTCTCTTGAATAAATCACCCAGTTTTTTTTTTTGTTTTTGTTTTTTTGAAAGTGTAATCAGTTGTTTGTCTGTACATGTACACTACTGGCCATTAAAATTATTGCACCATGAAGATGACGCGCTACAGACGCGAATTTTAACCGACAGGAAGAAGATGCTGTGATATGCAAATTATAAGCTTTTCAGAGCATTCACACAATGTTTGCGCCGGTGGCGACACCTACAACGTGCTCACATGAGGAAAGTTTCCAACCGATTTCTCATACACAAACAGCAGTTGACCGGCGTTGTCTGGTGAAACGTTATGATGCCTCGTGTAAGGAGGAGAAATGCGTACCATCAAGTTTTCGACTTTGATAAACGTCGGATTGTAGCCTATCGCGATTCCGATTTATCGTATCGCGACATTGCTGCTCGCATTGGTCGAGATCCAATGACTATTAGCAGAATATGGAATCGGTGGGTTCAGGAGGGTAATACGGAACGCCGTGCTGGATCCCAACGGCCTCGTATCACTACCAGTCGAGATGACAGAGCATCTTATCCGCATGCCTGTAACGGATCGTGCAGCCACGTCTCGATCCCTGAGTCAACAGATGGGGACGTTTGCAAGACAACAACCATCTGCACGAACAGTTCGATGACGTTTGCAGCAGCATGGACTATCAGCTCGGAGACCATGGCTGCGGTTACCCTTGACGCTGCATGACAGACAGGAGCGCCTGCGATGGTCTACTCAACGACGAACCTGGGTGCACGAATGGCAAAACGTCATTTTTTCGGACGAATCCAGGTTCTGTTTGCAACATCATGATGGTCGCATCCGTGTTTGGCGAACGCACATTGGAAGCGTGTATTCGTCATCGCCATACTGGCGTATCACCCGGCGTGATGGTATGGGATGCCATTGGTTACACGTCTCGGTCACCTCTTGTTAGCATTCACGGCACTTTCAACAGTGGACGTTACATTTCAGATGTGTTACGACCCGTGGCTCTACCCTTCATTCGATCCCTGCGAAACCCTACATTTCAGCAGGATAATGCACGACCGCATGTTGCAGGTCCTTTATGGGCCTTTCTGGATACAGAAAATGTTCAACTGCTGCCGTGGCCAGCACATTCTCCAGATCTCTCACCAACTGAAAACGTGTAGCCAATGGTGGGTGAGCAACTGGCTCGTCACAATACGCCAGTCACTACTGTCGATGAAGTGTGGTATTGTGTTGAAGCTGCATTGGCAGCTGTACCTGTACTCGCCATCCAAGCTCTGTTTGACACAATCCTCAGGCGTATCAAGGCCGTTATTACGGCCAGAGGTGGTTGTTCTGGGTACTGATTTCTCAGGATCTATGCACCCAAATTGCGTGAAAATGTAGTCACATGTCAGTTCTAGTATAATATATTTGTCCAATGTATACCCGTTTATCATCTGCATTTCTTCATGGTGTAACAATTTTAATGGCCAGTAGTGTACATCACCCCTACCTATTTCCGTCACATTCGGATATTTCCTACATTATTTTCTTCGAGTGTACGTAATTTGACTTTCACGAGCTGATAATTAAAATTTTATGCCTTATACTCACCGATGACCAGGAGTATTCATGCTGTGAAACCTGGACACCAAAAGGTGCTCGCATTATTTTTCCCCAAAGCTCGTATAAGCCGCGATGTGGATATGAGTGTACCTTACACTTCCGTATATTATTAGGCGACAGCGGGCGAAAACGGAGCTGTTCCGGTGATATAGGTTTGTCGCGCGAGACGCGGCTGGTAATCGCATGCAATTCCACGGCGGCACGTGTACTTAGCGCCGCGCAGACGCAGTAATGGTTATTGCCGCGGCCGCGGGCGCAGCCGCAGCCGGAGGCGCCGCTGTTTACCCAGTGATTACACTTAAAAGCGTCTCATTCTGCAGCCACCTCCTCCCTCACACTGAATGAGAAATTCTTTATACGGCGGTAATGGAAAACACATCGAGACTACCGAAAAAGTGAGAGATACCGGCTGGAGGAAAAAGGCGAACCCCGGTTGCGACTTCGCTTTAATGCTCGCTCTTTGCTGCTGCAAGACTGTGAACATTTTTCCAATATTGTGTTTCTACGCCGACTCCCGCTGACAAAGCGGGCCCCCTCCAGACACACTAAGTGCTTTGCGCAGGTTCTGGAAGAGATGCGAGCCGCGAGATGATTCCCGGTGCAGCCGTTTGCGCCTCAATGTGGGACATTCTAATGTATATGCAGCCAGACCAAGAGAGTACTGCGTGTATTTATTTATTTATTTTACCAGGCAAGATTAGGGCCTTCAGGCCCTCTCTTACACCTAACCAGGCATACTCAGATTGAACGAATTTCAGTTTGTTCAGAACATTATGGACATACCACGTGTTATACAGTATTAATATTAAAGAAAAAAATAGAGATTATAACAGTAGTACAAGGATAATTATAACAATCAAAAAAATAATTATAACAATTAAGAATAATAATAATAATAATAATAATAATGACTATGTATATGAAAGTAATCATATTTTTCTTTTATGAATGTCAGTCCTATTGCTAGTTGGGAATTTTCTCCTTATGTTCTTGCAGCTTGTGAGTTATCCACATCGAGCAGAGACATGAGACGATAGAATGGGGTGAAACAGATACAGAAGAGGTAGCTAGGTTAGAGGAAGAGAAATAGAATGGTAAAATTCGAAGCTGTGATGCAGAGGAGAAAGAAAGAGATGAGAGGGGCACAACAATAGTGGCTATACCGTCCCTAATATGTAAGTTTTGAGTTCCTTCTTGAATGTTGAGTGGTTCTGGATAAGACGCAGATCACAGGGGAGCGTGTTCCATAGTCGTATGGCTGAGATGTAGAATGACATGGAGAAAGATTTTGTGTTATGTAAAGGTACAGCCAAGATGCTAGACGTTTCCGATCTGGTATTGCGGTTGTGGAATGATGATAGGTGTTTAATGTGAGAAGATAAGTATTGGTGGCACCAGTGACTAAGAAATCGATGAAGTAAGCACATCATGTGGAGATCGCGTACCTTATGTGGGCGTATCCAACCTAGCTGGGAGTATGAAGGACTGTTAAACCTAACTAACCTAAGGACATCACACAACACCCAGTCATCACGTTTAAATTTTGGATTGCATGTAGGGAGGAGAGCGATTTCCGGCAAGCTGTGACTGTTTGTTCTTCCCAGTTTAAGTGTTCATCCAAGATTATTCCAAGGTCTTTTACTGTTTTTTTGGTATGGTAGTTGGGTACCATTGAGGAGTATTTGTTAGTTTTATTTTTAAAAGTGTTAGATAAAGGATGATAAGACTGGGAAATTTAAACAAGTTTGTGCGGAAATTAAAATAGACGTCTCAGCAATGTCATCACTGGTTTGATTAATGTGACTGTTTCCACAGAGTTAGTGTGATCCAGCATCTTCCTCTCACCAGCAAGCTTATTAGCCAAGTAACTTATTTTCTACTGAGAATGGCTGCAACAATTTGAAGCATGAGGTTTTCTTGCGTTATCCGTCTTTCAGCCGCAGTTAAAAATAATACATATTATCTGATCAGAAGTATCCGGACACCTATTAAGGGATATTAATATGGGGTGTGTGCACCCTTCGCCTGTATGACGGCTTGGATTCTGCTGTGAAAACTTTCATTGAGGTGTCTGAATGCCTGCGGAGGAATGGCAGACCACCTTTCGTGAAGAACCAAAACCAGAGGAATTAGTCATGTCAGTCGCTGGGGTCCCGAGCGACGTCGAGATTCTAACTCATCGAAAAGGTGAACCACTGGGTTTCGTTGGGACTCTGGGTAGGTCATTCCATTTCAGGAACCTTATAGTCCACAAATCATGTCTCCACAGATGCTGATTTATTATTATGTTGATACAAATAATCATCCCTCTGAACTGTTCATCTAATATACGCAGTACGTACTGCTGTAACATTTGTTCACATTCTTCTGTGTTGAACGTTTTCTTAAACGCAATAGGAAGACCACAGCCAAACCACGAAAAACATCCCCATACTCTAACACCATCTCCTCCCTGCTTCGCTGTTGGCACTACACATGATGGTACAGGGTGTCCAGCAAACGAATTTCTGGTTTCAAAATTAAATATTTCGAAAATTAAGATCTTTAAGCGTGTACCACAAAAGGTATGTCTACTGCGAAAGCTGCAAGAATTCTATACAGAAGTTTCGAAATAGATCGAGAAGCTGCTAACCGATGCCGCTGTACGCTGTGCGGGTCGTCCACTATATAATCAAACTCGTCCTCTGCAAGCAGTCTTTACAGTCACATCACAATCTTTTAGTGAAGTGTTCAGTACTCAGGTGGCAATAACGAACAATGAAATTTTCCATCAGATCATGTAGTGTCTCGACGGAAATCGATGCACATGCCACACAGGTCGCCGATTCAAGCTCGTCCAGGCTGACTGGATGTTTCCACTAGACAGCGCCTTTCAATGTGCCCACAGAGAACAGTCACAAGGAGTCAGATCAGGAGAACATGGTGGTCGATGCATCCCTGCACCAGTAAATTAGCAACAGTCCAACTCAATGACTCTATTCCCGTGCGGTAGCGTTCTCGCTTCCCACGCCCGGGCTCCCGGGTTCGATTCCCAGCGGGGTCAGGGATTTTCTCTGCCTCGTGATGGCTGGGTGTTGTGTGCTGTCCTTAGGTTAGTTAGGTTTAAGTAGTTCTAAGTTCTAGGGGACTGATGACCATAGATGTTAAGTCCCATAGTGCTCAGAGCCATTTGAACCATTTGACTCTATTCCCGAAGTGTTAATCAAGAAAGAGAAAGCCGGCCGGTGTGGCCGTGCGGTTAAAGGCGCTTCAGTCTGGAACCGCGTGACCGCTACGGTCGCAGGTTCGAATCCTGCCTCGGGCATGGATGTGTGTGATGTCCTTAGGTTAGTTAGGTTTAATTAGTTCTCAGTTCTAGGCGACTGATGACCTCAGAAGTTAAGTCGCATAGTGCTCAGAGCCATTTGAACCAAGAAAGCGAAACATCTAATCGGTGAGTGGTAGTCTGGGCCCATCTTACATGAACCACTCGGTGTCTGGTCAATCTTCCAACGCTAGTTGTGTGGTCACAAACTTATTCAAAATTGCAACGTAACGATCATTAAATATCGTTTCTAGCATGAAAAAAAAAGCCAGTAATGCAACTTCTGCATACTGCAGCCCAAAACAGTAACTTAGGGAGAACACGGTGGTCTCGCTTCTCACAAATCTAGATTTTTCGGAAACCCTAAATCGCCAGTTCTGTTTCTTCACTACCCCATTCAGGTGGAAGTGTGCTTCATCTGTGAAACAGATGCAGCCATCATCAAATCCTTCATTATCACTCATAGTGAAAACCTGGTTCGCAAAGCCAGCCCTCTGTCGCACGGCTCGTAGGGGTTTGGCCTGGTGGCTTTCGATTTTGAATGGAAACATGTCTACGCTCTGTCTAAGTATTTTCTGCGTACTGGACCTCTTCAAACAAGTCTCTGGTGCAATTCTTCGGGCGGATTTCCTTGGATTTTGCTGAATAATTTCAGAAACCATGGTGACATTTTCAGGAGTAACTACAGCTTACCTGGTGCTCACGTTCTCCGCTAGATCATCAGCCACGCTGCCTGTCCTTTGGAATTTGGCGAAGAGCTTGCGAATGGTTTTCGCATCGGGCCCTCATGGATCATTAAATCCTGTTTGAGAACTGCGCCTTGTTGCCGTAGGCGTGTGTTCAAATCTGTGGTATTCCATTACCAGAAGAACACGTTGTTCCATCGGATACATTCCTTCGGTATGCTAACCTTTCTCTTTTCGCCGGTGGGACTGATCGCTTTGAACTGCGGAGCGCTATTTGTAGGCGCTATATACCGCGATTACAGCGCCATCAGTTAACAGCTTTACGGACGATTTCGCAAGTTCTGTATAAAGTTCTTACAGCTTTCAAAATAAACACACCGTTTGTTGCACTCGTCTATCGATCTAAGTTTTCGAAATATCTAATTTTTGAAATTAAGGACCCCTTCGCTGGACACCCAGCAGGTAACTTTCTCCAGGCCTTCTCCAAACCAAAATTCTTCCACAGGATTGCCACAGGGTAAAGCGTGATTCATGACTCCAAATCACTCGATTCCAGCCTTCCACTGTCAATGGTGTGTCTCTTTACACAACCTCAAGCGTCGCTTAGCATTGACTGCAGAAATATGTGGCTATGCACCTATCCCATTCTGAGACGTCTATGTGGCTGTGTAAATCAATCGACCATGAAGTACATCCATCAAATCAAACAGCTTACACATAGAAGATCCACTGTACAAGGCAATTACAGAGCAAAAGCACTGAACTAACCACTGATGTAAACAAACTATTATGGTTGTGTTATTTTACGAGCACTGCCTGGATCTGTGATCTTGCTGACCATGGAAATACCTCAATATGACGCAGACAGTTAACAGAGACACGTGCCATTACTGGACAAGTATTGTCATATTCAGAAACAGCACGACGATACTGTCGCATGAGAAGTAACACACAAGATGGACGTGACGCACCTTCGTGCCGTCAAAGTTCCATCAGTCACTATCAGTTGTAACCTGAATTCGTACCCTATAGCTCCCCATACCATAACGCCAGTTGTAGAATCCCAGAACATATTCTGAGCTCAAACGTAACGAGGTATCTTGGACAGATTGGCCACTTGGATGCCAACCAGCAAGAATTCCGAAAACATCGATCACGTGAAAGCCAATTCGCACTTTTCTCACACGAGGAACAAGGCAATCGAGTAGATGCAGTATTTTTCGATTTCCGAATAGCATTTGACTGAGTACCACATGTACGCTTATTATCAGAAGTGCGATTGTACGGGATATCAAGCGAAATTTGTGACTGGATTGACGATTTATTAATAGACTGGTCGTAGCAAGTTGTCTTGGGTGGATAATCATCAACAAATTTCAGAAGTAACTCTGGGTGTACCCCAAGCTTATATTAATGACCTTACGCACAATATAAATAGTAACCTCAGGCTTTTCGTTGATGATGCAGTAATTTATAATGAAGTACTGTCTGAAAGAAACTGTACAAATGTTGATAAGGTTTCAAACTGGCGCAAAAACCTTATTTTAAAAGTTCAGAAATGTAAAATTGTGCACTTCACAGTACGAGAAAACGTAGAAGCTTACGACTACATCGTGAAAGAGTCAAAACTGTAGTCGGACAATACATACAAGTAACAGGGTGTAACACTTTGTAGGGATATGGAATGGAACAATCACATAGACCCAGTCGAAGGTAAAGCAGCGGGCAGACGTAGATTCATTGGGAAAATACTAGGGATATGAAATCAATCTACAGAGGATCACTCGTGCGATATATTGTGGAATATTGCTCAAGTGTGTAGGACCCGTACCAAATATCACTAACAGAGGATACTGAACGTATACAGAGAACGGCAGTACGAAAGGTCACAGGATTAAAGAATGAAATTTACACTCTACAGCGGAGTGTGCACTGATATGAAACTTCCTGGCAGATTAAAACTGTGTGCCGGACCGAGACTCGAACGCGGGACCTTTACCTTTCGCGGAGAGTGTCACAGAGATGCTGAAGAAACTGAACAGGCAGATTCTTAAAGATAGACGTAATCTGTTCTGAGAAAGCTTCCTTACAAAGCTTCAAGAACCAGCTTTAAATGATGACTATAAGAACATACCGCAATTCTCTACGTATCGCTCCCGTACGGATCGGGAGGACAAGATTAGATTAATTACAGCGTGAGCGGAAGCATTTAATCAATCATTCTTCTCGACCCCCATGCGTGAATGGTATGGAAAAGTGCGCTAATAACTGGTGCAGTGGGACCTACCCACTGCGATTTCCTTCACAGTTGTTTGCAGAGTACCGATGCATACTACCTGTCCCATTCTTGTCATATGGAACATGTAAGTATGTAAATGTCTGCGTATGTGAATCGCTTTATATTTGTTGCTCTTAAATCGTAATTCATATATCTTTGAACGACCTCCGAAATTTTGTCGCTGGGGTTGGGGTTCAACCTGTAGTATAGGTAAACATTTGCTCCATTGATTCGTTGATGCTAACAATCTATTTATAAATTCAAAATTTCCGGGTTGTAGTCAACATGTAGGCAACGGCCTTGCCGCAGTGGATACACCGGTTCCCGTCAGTTCACCGAAGTTAAGCGCTGTCGGGCGTGGCCGGCACTTGGATGGGTGACCATCCGGGCCGCCATGTGCTGTTGCCATTTTTCTGGGTGCCCTCAGCCTCATGATGCCAATTGAGGAGCTACTCGACCGAATAGTAGCGGCTCCGGTCAAAGAAAACCATCATACCGACCGGGAGAGCGGTGTGCCGACCACACGCCCCTCCTATCCTCATTCTCACCTGAGGGTGACACGGCGGTCGGATGGTTCCGGTGGGCCACATGTGGCCTGATGACGGAGTGCCTTGCCTAGTCAACATGTTGTTTCAGGACAATTAATGATAAAGACTGAGACGGGACAGGGGAGGAGTTTTCAGTTCCCAACTTTCTGATTTTTCTTCTTTCTTTCAACGGGAACTACACATCGTCAAGAAATATCTCGAGCTCGATGTTACATATATCATTGCTGGTTGCTAAACCAGTACTTTACCCGTAGATACTCTACCGATGCACCCACCCATTGTTAAAGGTTCGGTATATGTCGTAAAACTGATAATACGAGAAATATCACAATTCTGTCTGTCATTTTATGCCTGTTTTACTTTCCTCCCAAAAACAAACTGTACAACCCTCTCAAACAAACAAGGAAACTGAATTAACATAAATACGTAATGCTGAGTTGCTTTAATAATAACGGATTTCGTATTGCTTGATTATTTTTTTGAATTTTCTTTCAACAGAACATAATTTCACTTTTCAGTTCAATAAACTTTACCAACAGCCGTATACTTTGGGTTATTTTATTTTATTTCGAACGCAACCAGTTTCGGCAATTCATTTTGCTGTCTTCAGGCCCCATACGCTTTTTTCGAATCAACGAGCTTATCGTATAGTGCCATAAAACTGGATACCGTGAATCCCAATCGTTGTGCAACTGATTCATACGAAAGGACGTGCATTGGGCCTGAATATGGCAAAATGAATTGCCGAGACTAGTTGCGTTAGAAATAAAATAAACTAACCTAAAGTATACGGCTGTTGGTAAAGTTTATTGAGTTGAGAAGTACGTACCAGCCGGCGTCCCCTGGCCATAATGGACCGACAGAGACTAATTTCACCTTGTTCGCTTTTTCTTACTTTTTTAATTCTTTTATTTTCCGTAATATTCAAAATAGAAACTATATTATCTTCTTCTTAGTCTTCTTTTACCGAGGCTTACCCTGGGTACTCCGCCTCGTAACTTGCTTAATTTTACATTTTCGAGAGGAAGAGCCTAATATATAAATGTCGTAAATGTCATAATAGTAACTGCATAGAAAAAATTTCCTCATTTCTGTTTGATGTCTTTTGCAGGTCTCCATCTCTACGGACGTAATGCATGTATGGAGATCAACTAACAAGGTAAGTGAGCCTTAGAAACTTTTAGAAGGCGCTGATTGCGTTATACGCACACTCGGTGTTCATGTACACACTGCTTTATGTCGTTGGTGTCAGCAGAAATCTGTATTATCATTGGAAAACGCAATAAGTAGCTTCATCAGCAGCATCGTTTTGTTAGAAATGTAAAAAAAATAAAAAATAAAAAAAAAATAAAAAGAAAATCAATCGTCGCCAGTTTTTTGATGAATTACCCCCACACTGATGGTTCATATATAGGAAACTGTTAAATTTATATGAGAGAGGTAATACGTCTCTACAGAAACATCTGCATGTATAATTTGCTGGTCACTGCGAAGTGCGTGGTTGAGGCTCCAATTCATTTTACCATACATACGGGTTCTTCCTATCCTAGTTCTATGATGGACCACGTCTAAGGGATCTAAAGGCAAAATCCTTGAAATAATTTAATATCTTGAACACAGATATTGGAGAGAAAGACTGCTCCCGAAGTTTTATAAATCTTTTGTGAGATTCCGGCTACATTATTGGTTCACTGTGTAATGATCAACGAGACCTACAGTTCTCAGGCTCATCGTCGCTATCGTCCCCCTCCGTATTAGGCTGGCCACGGGTGTCTACAGTACCCCCATACCGTGCCTCTTTACTCTGGATCCATCATTTGCCATCCTTTAGCAGATTTTCGTGACGCGTCAGACGTATAACGTCTTCCCTTTCAGAGAAACACTGTCATACCAAGCCGTTGTTAATCTTGGTATGGAATAGATTTTTGTACGTTGCTCGTGGACAATGAACCCATTTGCGAAAAGCACAAAGCACGATCTAGTGGCATTTAGGTGTGGGACAAATACACATAGTACCCCAGCGATCGAGTCGATTTCCGCCTTGTTTACTGAAGTGTCCTACATTATTTTAGATTTAGTGAGGTGCAGAAGGGACTGCACTCCTTGATATAATTTTTGTTTGTTTTTCGTATTTTTTTTTAAAACAGCTGCATTTCTATACGGCAGTATTTACAGACGGATCCAAATAAGGGAATTCACTTGGGTGTTTTGTGGTAAGGGCGGCCACGGCGCGCCAAACTTCACCCGTGCAGCGTGTGCTTCTCTTAAGTACGTTTCATTTAGCACTGCGGTGCGGCATTTTTCGGCCGGTACAACTCTCTGAGTTCGGCAACATCGTACTGTCAGCGCTGTTTAACCTTCGCTATTTGTTCGTGGTCTGAGGAACGTTCGCAGTTGCAGTGGCTGTTTTCACAAACACAGGCAGTCTAGCGATATGTCTTAACAATCCTTTAAAATGAATGGGAAGAGAGGGATGAGAATTGTCAGTTCGCATAAGCGACAGGTACTACATATTTGCTACGTAACGACATTACAGTACCATGCAGGAAGAATTTAAAGATTTAGTTGACAATGAAAGAGCAAATAATTACAACGAGCGACAGGCGGGATTCATTGTTGTGCACGTTAAAAAGCTCTTTGAGATAAATTTGCAGCCCTGGAGCACGTGAAGAAATATGTGGTACGAACAGTAAAATTTCTGAAGCCGCCACCATTGTTCCGTTGTCAGTTTCCACAGTTTTCAGTGGAACTGAACGAAGACTAGGGCGACTTCCTATATTACTATGAAGTATTTTGGTTAAGTTAAGAGGCATGCATGGAACGATTTTCCGATTTAAGACTCGCTATTATTGAGTTTATGAAGGACAAAGGAGTGCAAAACGAAAATTAGAACTTCCAGAATGAAGTGTAGACTTCTTATTTTAAGTGGACTTGACTACACGTTGCCCTTAATAAGACATTGCAAGGTAACTTCTTTCTAATTTGATGGAGATGCATTTAAAAAGAAAATCGCGTTGAAGAAGGGATACATTCTGACAAAGACAGTCCACCTCCATAAGCTCAATGGCGCTAAAGAAAACACAGGGTTTGAAGAATTCATTGTGGCCTTGAAAGAATTACGAGGATAGTTTTATTAAGATTTTGAGGACACTGTCAGTCATATCTGTTTCCGAGCTGCTTTTAAGACCGTTTGCCGTTTCAATTGAAAACGCCACTCTGCATATGCAGATGTAACTAATTGACCTGCAAGGTAATTCCAGTGTTAATGAAAAATCTTTTTACTTTAAAACTGTCCGTGCCCACATTGCTTCTCTCAGGTAGAGTTTCCAAGTCTCCATAATGAGGTCGGAAAAGTGTTACGATATTTTGATCGATTTACTTGTGTGAAAGACCTGTTCTCGATTATGAATCTGAATATGTCACGATTACGTGGCAACTTCACTGCGAAACCTGTGAAATTGTATGCGTCTATCCGTATGCTGACAGTTTGTACAAGACAAAAATTATATTATGTCCTCAGCGCGCCAAAAATAATTATATAATAATGGAAATTTTGTTTGTGACTATGTTGTTGAGAAATGTGAAATATACCGGGTGATCAAAAAGTCAGTATAAATTTGAAAACTGAATAAATCACGGAATTATGTAGATAGAGAGGTACAAATTGACACACATGCTTGGAATGACATGGGATTTTATTAGAACCAAAAAATACAAAAGTTCAAAAAATGTCCGACAGATGGCGCTTCATCTGATCAGAATAGCAATAATTAGCATAACAAAGTAAGACAAAGCAAAGATGCTGTTCTTTACAGAAAATGCTCAATATGTTCACCATCATTCCTCAACAATAGCTGTAGACGAGGAACAATGTTGTGAACAGCACTGTAAAGCATGTCCGGAGTTACGGTGAGGCATTGGCGTCGGATGTTGTCTTTCAGCATCCCTAGAGATGTCGGTCGATCACGATACACTTGCGACTTCCGGTAACTCCAAAGCCAATAATCGCACGGACTAAGGTCTGGGGACCTGAGTAGCCAAGCATGACGAAAGTGGCGGCTGAGCACACGATCATCACCAAACGACGCGCGCAAGAGATCTTTCACGCGCCATCTGTCGGACATTTTGTGAACTTCGTTTTTTTTTTGTTCTAATAAAACCCCGTGTCATTCCAAGCATGTGTATCAATTTTTACCTCTCTATCTACGTTATTCCGTGGTTTATTAAGTTTTCAAATTTATACTGACTTTTTGATCACCCTGTAAAACCAAGTAGTATGCAATGCGACTGTAATGTCATTTAAATGCGGAACGTTCGCAGTTTTCCTCTCTTCCTCCTCCTTGCGCTTTACAATATGGCGTGGCGGTGGGGGAAATGTGAAGTAAGGCTAAAGGCTTTGGCACTCGTTCCCGGGCAGAGTCCGTGAACCGAAATCTTGGCCGCCCCTTCTCTCTAGTGTTCCGTAGCCAACCGTTTATGAATGTAACTACTTGGTGATGGTGTACAGGGTTATTACAAATGATTGAAGCGATTTCACAGCTCTACAATAACTTTATTATTTGAGATATTTTCAAAATGCTTTGCACACACATACAAAAACTCAAAAAGTTTTTTTAGGCATTCACAAATGTTCGATATGTGCCCCTTTAGTGATTCGGCAGACATCAAGCCGATAATCAAGTTTCTCCCACACTCGGCGCAGCATGTCCCCATCAATGAGTTCGAAAGCATCGTTGATGCGAGCTCGCAGTTCTGGCACGTTTCTTGGTAGAGGAGGTTTAAACACTGAATCTTTCACATAACCCTACAGAAAGAAATCGCATGGGGTTAAGTCGGGAGAGCGTGGAGGCCATGACATGAATTGCTGACCATGATCTCCACCACGACCGATCCATCGGTTTTCCAATCTCCTGTTTAAGAAATGCCGAACATCATGATGGAAGTGCGGTGGAGCACCACCCTGTTGAAAGATGAAGTCGGCGCCGTCGGTCTCCAGTTGTGGCATGAGCCAATTTTCCACGGGCTACGCGTGAAACTTGCCCGCACGCGTTCAACCGTTTCTTCGCTCACTGCAGGCCGACCCGTTGATTTCCCCTTACAGAGGCATCCAGAAGCTTTAAACTGCGCATACCATCGCCGAATGGAGTTAGCAGTTGGTGGATCTTTGTTGAACTTCGTCCTGAAGTGTCGTTGCACTGTTATGACTGACTGACGTGAGTGCATTTCAAGCACGACATACGCTTTCTCGGCTCCTGTCGCCATTTTGTCTCACTGCGCTCCCGAGCGCTCTGACGGCAGAAACCTGAAGTGCGGCTTCAGCCGAACAAAACTTTATGAATTTTTCTACGTATCTGTAGTGTGTCGTGACCATATGTCAATGAATGGAGCTACAGTGAATTTATGAAATCGCTTCAATCATTTGTAATAGCCCTGTAGTTTCTTCCGGTCGCTCAGGTGAGATGAGTTCCTTCTTACTCGCCTACGGATAGAACATATTCCGATGGCGAACCACTTCCTCCTCCCATGAGAGGACCTTTAAATGTGTAGTGTTTGTGGTGTACAATTTTCAGTACGCCACATTTTAGCTCACTGCATTTTGTATTTGGACGAACAGGCAGAAGCTAGTTTACCTGCCCCTTAAACTCAAAATACACACATACACCAACGATGGAACACGATAAGAATGATTTATTGTGTGACTACGTGAGCTGTAATCCTGTCTTCCAGATCTCTGCAAACGTGTGCGACGGTGAGTAATTACTGGAACTTCCTGAACCACAAATGAATCCTAATTTCACGAAATCCCCCTGATAACGTAGCTGCCACTCGTCAGTTTACAATTCGCGGAATACCATGACATAAAGACAGACGGAAAATGATAAGTACTTCATTACTTGTTGCAATATACGGCTGAGCTTAAAAAAGTAAGTTTCCAGAACCGCTCGTTACTTCCAAATGTTCTTTCAGCGTGCCGGTAAGATGGAAATGACATGGTGCAAGATCTGGACTGAGTATCGAAAACGTTGAAGCAAAGCTTGTGTTGTGTGCGCCTTGTGTGGTGTTGCATTGTCGTACGGGAAAACTTAACTTTCGATGACTCTCGCTCTTTACATTTTGCCGGCAAGAATCACACTGTTCCGCGCATTTCAACTTTGCAGTACGTTTCCAGTCGGCGCGATATTTCACTCGCACCCTGTGATGCAGCTTTTATCGGTACGGTAACAGAACTGTCTCTGCAGGAAATACCGAACACGTAATCTCTTCTGATAATGCGCCACCCCCGCTGCACAATGGTCTTAGCGTGGAATGACAAGTTTAACTTTCTGAAGTCCCTATGTATAATGTAATTCAAGTAAGAAGACTAACAAAACAATGTACAGGTGCTACCACGGACTCTCTCTCTCTCTCTCTCTCTCTCTCTCTCTCTCTCTCACACACACACACACACACACAAGCAGACCTGCTTGTATTCGTCAATTTTTTAAGAATTACATCGTCCAAGGCATTCGCAGACACTTGCAGAATTACTAGAAACACACGACTTAAGACTCTCGACACACAGTGTTAGGTGACACATCTAAACGTTGTACAAAGACATGATTCTGAACGCAGTTGTCATTCTTTTGCATGTAAGACTTAAGATGTGGAGTTGTGGATCAGTAGTTCGTGCCTCATTTAGCACCACTTAGCAACTTCATGTTATTGCTTTTGTCACATTGAAACATATCCTGCCAGCCAGTGGCTGTTCTTTATTCGCTTTCGTTCTACGATTTGTTCTATGTGTTGACAGAAACGTTCTTACATTTCTTGACATTTCATCGGATGGTAGTTGTACGAGATTTCAAGTTTATCGGATTGCCATTTAGTGATAATCATCTCATCCGTCAGATCCTTAACAAACATATTTTTACCAAGGAGTAAGTGATAGATTTCTAGCTCTTTCTGTATTTTTACTGTGGATTGTGAACTTTTTAGAGCTTTTTCTGCTATTATCGTGTGTCAAATGCTGTGCTCAAGTCGTACACCCATAAACTCTGCTTCACATAAAATAATTTTCTTTTCATGATTGAGTTCCGCACTGACAAGAAATTGGATTCAGTACTTTGCTATGCAGGTACGTTTGTTCCAGCTATCACCGGAGCTTTGTTTCTGTCAACTTTTGTCTTTCCCATATTATAATTTAGCATTTCTTAACTAGGTGGCTTCAGTCTTGGTGGTACTTATGTGAATCTTGTTGCGTATTTGCCAGTTCTAAATAAATGAAGCTGTTTCTGTAGGAGTCTGTTTATTATCTGTCTGTCGTCAACAGCATATACGTAGTTTTCAGAATCCAAATGTGTATACATTGAAAGATACCAGTGTTGGTACCAATCCGGAAAGAATTCAGTGTACGATTTTTTTGTATTGCGATATCTGTCCGTAGTTTTCACCAAAGAAAAAAATCGTGAACTCAGCTAACTACACTGCACTGTATGACAAACCTATCACAAATAGTTGTCTACGAAACACTGAGTTACCAAGTTCATCGGTACTCTGTAAACAAATTTTTTTTAATGAGAAGTAAAGCAACTGGTATCGAATTATTTAGTACAGTTTGATTTTGACGTCTTTTCGGCAATGATTTTACATAGCTCTGTAAAGTGAACGGGTGCCCCTTGAACATTAGCAACCAGAATGATATTGATTTTCAAGCGAGCCATGTTAAGAATTCACAAAGGAAGCTCCTTCGGAAGCCTAACGAAAAGCGGCAGTCGAGCTAAGGCCATATTTGGCAGTGGTGGTCAGGTGATGTGCTTCATCTTGTCCGTAAGATATATGCGGCCCTCCGACCTTCGCCTCGGACATTCTCGTTCCATTTGCGTGGCCGGTCGGTCTTTTTCAATTGAGGCGGCTTGGCTTCCTACAGTTAATAGCGCCGACATGATTTGTGATTGCTTTGTTCCTGCCGCGGCGGAAGCGCTGCCCGCCCCGTGACCCAGCTAAATAATGTGCAGGGCTGCACAAAGTTCTCGTCACCTAGAAAGGCAAAGAGGGATTCAGGTAGCGTAAGCACACGTAGGCCTACTATTGCATCTTGTCACATCCGTCTGCTCAGTCTGAAACATGTACCGGGTAGTTATAATTAAAGTGTAGCTAATCACAGACGTCCACTGAGGGCTGTAATTATCGTCTGGCAGCGAAACTTGGTAAGATATTCCAATGTGTTAATGCGAAACCGATTTACACTGGACAAAAACTAGTTGTAACTTGGCCACCAGGTGCAAATCCGGCGTTTTGAATGCAAGAAACACGTATAGAAACGTTTCCATATGTAATGGATTAGGAACGGGATGTGAGCAGAAAAGGCCAAACAATTGAGAAAGGCATAATTTTTAATTTTATTATTAACGACCCTTTACACAATTTGCTCAATATGAGCACCGGAAAAGACGACTAGACGCCGTATAACACCAGATACGCACCTGATGGCCAACATTGAAACTGTTTTATCCGGCGTAATTCGGTTTGAGATTAACGCATTCTAAACATTCTGCGTGGTGTCTGTTCTATATCGTGTCTCCCTACCACTTTCGCGCAACGACGCTCTGAGCGTGTTTTTTAGTGAATTGACTAGTTTGAACCTGGGACCTGTTGCTGGTAAGGAGACGCCAGACCACACATGACATGTAGAATTCAGAAGAGTTCAGTGAGACTAGCGATGATATAACCAAATACTTAATGATTTCAGCGTCAGCTCCACTGCACTCCCTGTAAAAGAATCTTAATACTAACTAAATTTAGTGGAAGGGGTTCAAGGCTTTCCTATTTTTAGTTAGCTGGTAAAATAACGTCGAAAAACCAGTTAAGTTTACCATTGGAAATTTTATTCTACTCACAAAACATTGTTTATAAATTGCACTATTGATAAAAGGAAATGTTTTAATACAGGATGGTAAAAACCAACTGCGTTCAACAAAAATGTGAACGAATATTCCCTGAATGGGTTTCCAAGTTCTACAATGGATCGAAGGATGACCTATGCCATATCACATCTATAAGAGAAAACTATCAAAATGGGCTACAGTGACCCTCAATTATCTTTAATTACTTATCTAACTTGTCGTAAATTACAGTGGCTGATATGGCTTCTCAATAACTATATAACAGAAAAATCATCGAGTTTCTGATTTTTACTTCAAGTGGCAAATGTGAACACCATGAGCTTTAATTGACGATCGACACTAGTATTACGTAAAGGGGATGTAACAGATGAGACTTCTGCAGTTCTGAGTGAAGCCTTATGCGCTCAAAAATGCGGCATCGCGTGCGTTCATTACCTTGTCGGTGTTCGTCAGGGGGAGGCGGCCGGCGCAGCTCCATCCAGCCCTCTCGGAAGCAACTCTCACCTCGCTGTCTCGGAAGCAACTCTCTCCTAACTTCTTACTACAATTTACCGAAGTTGGTTTAAAAAAAACCAATCTGGCTGTGTTTTCATCTGACCAATCAGGGTCTCAATGTTAACCTTAAGCTCTGCCTACAAAAATTCTGTCTATTCAATGAGAAACGTTATACTTTTCGTGGTGGGGCAATGTTTTTAAAGTTTGCAACGTAACAGAGAAGCGAAAAAGTCTCACGCTAAAACCTGCAGCTGGTGTGGTCGTTTTAGCGTTATCGTAAGATCTATACTGTTTTTCTGGAAGGCTCTATCTTTTAACATGGGCTGGGGGTGGTCCTAACGTAACAGAGACGCGAAAAAGTCTCGCGCTAAAACTTGTGGGTGGTGTAGCCCTTTCTGTGTTATCGTAAGTTCTATACTGTTCTTCTGGAGGGCTCTAGCTTTTAACATGGGCTGGGGGGTGGTCCTAACATAACAGAGACGTGAAAAAATCTCACGCTAAAACTTGCGGGTGGTGCGGTCCTAGCGGTTAGCTGGCGACGTGGGTGTCCGTCCGTCCCTTATCATAGGGCCTTCCAGCTTAACACGGTTCTGCTCTCGGCTTCTCGTTTCTCCCCTTGGAACTGCGTCTGTCTCACGGTGGGAAGGTATGACATGCATTTAGTTGTGTTAGTCTGTGGTATTCCATTTGCTCACTCGTTACTCGTATTACTTTGGTTAATTTAATGTCACGATTTATTCGGAGCTATGTGACATACTACTGGATTTGCTTATCTTGTCAGGGTTTTCATGGGAGGTGTTGGATTTGCCTGACACCTTACAGCATTAGCATATCTACCAAGTTTCGCTGCCATACGATAATTACAGCCCACTGGACCTCTGTAATCAGTTGCACTCTAATTATAACCAAACGGTACTGCAACTACTATAATTATCGGACGTGCGTTAAGAATCTTCCTCTAAATGTAGTTCCATATCACACGCATCATTGTCAATAATTACGCCACTGGAGATATGCTCGGCCGTGAGGCAGTCGTCTGGTGATGGAAGTAATTTTCAGCGCTGAAATTTTACCGACAAGGAGAGGAAATTACGCCGTCTATGGGTTCTTAGTCACGAAATGTGGACCGTGGTATGAGATAGATTCCGAACATCGTCGTATATTATTGCAGACTGAGGCCATATGACACACGTTTAGTCTATACTGACAGGTATAGTCCACTTAGTGGTGCCGTTTTGACCGTGCAGAAAACATGAGGTTGTAAAGTTTTTGACGTGTTTATGGGAAGACTGTTCGATGCGGAGAAGAAAACAACCAGCTATATGTGTGTACATATTAAGGTACCACATATAAAAATAACTGAAATTATACCCATTACACCCTGTATACACTCCTGACCATTAAAATTGCAACATGATGAAGACAGCATGCAACAAACATCAAACTGGCATATACTGCATGCTTGCTTGCATGATTTACTTCATTTGCAGACTGCAAGTTACAGCTATAAGGAGCGGCATGTTTTTAGGTTTGTTAGTACCTCCAAGCTCAGCGACCAAGCTCAGCGACCCCATGCGACTAGCGCCCGAGAGATCAGACATGTTGTATGCTCGGCCATGCGGGATCATACCGATACGTCACGTACTAGCGCCAGGGAATGGGCCTTTTTGCAGCAAGACAAGGATCCACGCTGACAGTGCGACGACGCCTGGAACCCACGGACCATCAGCACTGCAACCTCTGTTGTGGCTTCCCCTGACGTGGCAGCAGATAGAGGCGCGCCCATACTGGTGCATCCAACAACACTGGACACAGGGTTGTCATTACATCATCTCTGCAAGGGAGTTCCCATTCTGCGCACAGCATCAAGATGGATGTACTCATGAGCGGGGGCTTCGAGGAGAACGAATGTATCCAAATTGCCTTTTTCATGCTCTTACGGGCTCAAAACCTGGTGTGACGTTGTATGGTGCCGCTGAGTACATAAAACGATCACCTCTGCGTTACATGGCCGACAGTTTGGACAGCAAGCTTTATATTCCTGACTTGCTGGGGCCGGTGGCTGTGCTCTGTCATTGAGATCCCTCTAACGTTGTCTTTAGATCTTGATACAGAGGATGTCAGACTATTGCCTTGACCAGCTCGTTCCCCAGGGTTGATCAGAGGCTGGCACATCTCCTCTCGACAGGCATTACGATTGAAGAATTCTGTCACAGACTTGATGCAGCACGGAATGATGCAGCTATATCTGTGATCTAAACTCCTTTCGACTCAGTGCCTTGCTGGGATGCAGCCAATGTTGCTGCTAGGGATGGCAGCTCGGTGCACCCTGTACATCCACAAATCACGTACAAATTTATTGATGTATTGTTACTACTGTACTGTATAGTGTATACGCACAATAAGTACAATTAATTGTTTCCCATCTTTCTTGGTGTTGCTATTTTTATTGGCAGCAGCACTGTTACACATCTGACAGTCGTGTGACCCACACGAAAAATATGTATTTTACTTGAGCTCCAGACATGTTTCGCTTATTTCCTTAAGACATCCGTTGCAGTTTGGACTAACGTAGCAAGATTATCCTCGTAGTTTTGATGCTGATCGCCGCATTCCTGCCTGTGAGTTCATTCGCATCAGATTGCGTTCCTTACCAAGATAAGGTGGCTGCCAGTAGAACTGGACTTGAGCACTGGTTCCACCAAAGGAGGGCTATCGCTTGCTGAAAATCGACCTGAGCCAGCACGGATAATGTTCGCAAATCAGACGCCATCATCATCTCTTACAGCAGAATATGCAGAGGTAACCGGAAGGGATCGTTAAGGAACGCAAGAGGTGTAGTTTTCAATATGGACACTACTGTTAGGGAATAGTGCACCTTCTGTAGGGCAAGTAAAAATGTCTTTTATCGACTCATTACATTTCTAGAAGATATCTGCAAACAGGTGAATCCATCATGGCGGTTTTTAAAACTATATGCACTTAAAATTTTGTTATGTGTTAGTATAAGTGGCGTCACTCATCTGAAGACTGAATCGAAACTTACTCATTTCTGCAGCTAAATGAGATGATATGGGCAACTGGGGAAGAAGAATCCAGTCACTAAATCATTCAAAAAATTAAAATTCTTTTGCCATACCTGATCCGCTTCCGCTGCCTACTCAACTGATCTGAGACCTGCGTTTCATAGTCTGTGTCTGTCCCTGATAGATTAAAGTGGAACATGTCCTTGGTCACCAGTCTTCTCGGATTTGACATTCTTAAAGTTTTCTTGAGGAACTATATCAAGAACCCTATTCAATTAGACGTTGACCTACTTGTCTGGGAATGTGCAGCACAGATAATTACTCTACATTAGATATTTGTGAACAAGAGAATCATAAATTACTACATTGATACCACTTTTGCACCGAACATTAACGTATCATATCATACGAAGTTTTGTTGCTTACTTTACTTAAAGGACTGTCTCTTTAGCAGAATGATCACTCTACTGTGACATCAAAGCAGTGCGGATGGAGCTGTTTACATCCTCACAGTGATGAGTGTTTCATCCGAACCCCTCCACCACCCCATCATCTTTACGTCTCACATATGTAGCGGCACTCCAGACGGATCCCAGTCAGATGCATGGGCCTGACCTCCCAAAGGATCTTTCGCAAACGGCAATGCCAAAACAGGACGCGGTAGGGCGACTGATTCCTAGCATGCCGGCACTACAAGGAGATGAAGAGAATCCCCGTAGCGGGATGAAAGTTGCAGTGGCTGTGCCCACGGCCGACTTTGTGCCTGGACGTCGGGCTTCACTCCCGTCGTCTGACACAGAGATATACACTCAGAAACATTGGTCCTCACAGAGGAATAAGAAGCGATGGATGACGCCAGCCAGTGCACCGATGACAGAGTCATGAGCTGATGCAGTCTTTCACTACCACAATGAGCTTTCGCTGGACGCCTCCACATTGGGTTTTGGCCGTGTTCTTCAATTGGACCGGTCAACGTTTTGCTCATAGACGTGCAGCTATTGATTGCCAAGCAACACAATGAACGAGGACAAGTATCCTGCAAAGTATCCCCACATCTACCATGTCCCATTTGGGAGGAGTTTGAAGACCTTGCCACTCACCCGATGGAATGTCGGCCGATACTGTCCCAGAATCTTTGGCTGAGGATTCACAGGTGACTGTTGTCTCGACAGCAGTAATGTTTTGTACGATGAAGGGGCGTCTGGACGTGGTTGATCTGCTGCTACGATTAGACCACCTTCCCATGTTATTATGAATGTGTCACTACATGCACACCAGCTACAAGTCTACAAGATTTCCTGCCTCAATCTCAACATGATCGGCACACGTATCAAACTTCAACTGCTGTACGATATGCTCAAGCGGGGTGGACGTGGATGTTGCACTAATGCAGCATGTTCGACTGGAGACCTTAACAGAATTCTATGGGTTTACTGCTTACGTTATCCCTAGTGCTATGAGAGTCAGGGGAATGGCTGTCCTTATGCAAGATGGAATAGAGGTAACCAATGTGATGCACTTGCTGCCAGCTCGGAGACTGCCACTCTATATGAAGGGGATTCGAGTTATTTATGTCTATGCCCTTTCTACGACAGATTAAAGATGAGTCTGGTCACGGTTTTATGTGGAATAAATTATGACTCTCTTCTTTGGCCTCTGTAACCACGTCATTGTTGGTGGAGAATTTAATAGTATGCTATCTAAGGAGGACCAACAACCAAACTACACTCCGCGCTCCTAACTGTGTCTCTTAGTAGAGCACATGCGTCTTGCTGATACTTAGGAGGTGTTACATGGAGATCGCTCTGGCTTTACTTATATTACCAGCCATTCCGTCACCAGACTGTTGCATCTACGTTTCCTCTGATCTAGTGACGGCAGTTCTGGAAGCGGAGCACTGGTCCACAGCTTTCTCGGACCACAGTCCATACATCTGCACAATCAATCTCTGGAGGCAGACGGTGTGGAGAAGTAGGGGATTGTAGAAATTGAATGTAGCACTCCTACAGGATCAGGAATTTAAGCAACTAATAGCGAGTATGTGGGCCTCATGTGGACATCGAACATCGATTCTGAGGTACCCGTCAACACTTCGATAGTGGCTCGAATGCGTCATAGCAGCTTCGCGATGTGTGCTGATTGATTACAATAGGAAAAGGTCGCTTTGTCACAGAAAAATAACGGGTTTCTATTTTGTGCATCTTTAAGAACTTAACGGCGCTACCACCATCCCCAGATCGCCAGCAGGAGTTGCATCGCTCGATAGTGAGGATTCTCATTCTTATCCTCCATAGGCTTGAAAGTGCAGCGCGACCGCTACGGTCGCAGGTTCGAATCCTGCCTCGGGCATTGATGTGTGTGATGTCCTTAGGTTAGTTAGGTTTAGGTAGTTCTAAGTTCTAGGGGACTGATGACCTCAGATGTTAAGTCCCATGGTGCTCAGAGCCATTTGAACCATTTTTTGAAAGTGCATGGTGCAAACGAGATGCCACGACAGGATCGAAGGAGAATCTCACTCTATCCATCACATTATCTCCGAACGACGAAAAAGATTATGAACATTGGTGCATGCTCTGGATCTCCCGGGTAGCTAACCGGCTGATGACCTTCTTCAGAGCGGATGCACACGAATTGCCTGAACTCGGTGGATTGTCTACCGCGGGTAATGGGTATAACGGCAGGGGCACTACGAGTGTAGCGTGTGGACTATAAGTTTGGAATGTGTGTCTCACGGGGAGCGTGCCGGCGGTAAGTTCCTGCAGTTGCATTATCCTCTGTATCCTCAGTGGCTCAGACGGATAGAGCGTCTGCCATGTAAGCAGGAGATCCCGGGTTAGAGTCCCGGTCGTGGCACACATTTTCAAATAACCCCGTTGATGTATATCAACGTCTGTCAGCAGCTAATGGTATTGATTTAATTCTAATTTCAAGAAAGTAACCGATCGCCATTTTTACGTTACAGTGTTGACATGCAAATTTTGTCTAATTTAACACCTTCCTCATTTCTGTTAATATTGGTATGGTGTTTAAAAATCTCAATAGCCTCTCTCTATACATACAAGCATGATAATGCGATGTTTCCGATATGACACTCGTCTCAGTGAGTTTTATTTCATGATCACCCCCTTGGTGAAGATGTTCCGATACGGCCGATTTATCCGTATGTCTCAGGCGGCAATTCCTCTTGCGTTCAACGAGACGGGTGGTAATACTTCTTTTTGTGGTAAGAGGAAGGTGTTAAATTAGACAAAATTTGGATTTCAATATTGAAACGGTTGCCGGCCGGTGTGGCCGTGCGGTTAAAGGTGCTTCAGTCTGGAACCGCGTGACCGCTACGGTCGCAGGTTCGAATCCTGCCTCGGGCATGGATGTGTGTGATGTCCTTAGGTTAGTTAGGTTTAATTAGTTCTAAGTTCTAGGCGACTGATGACCTCAGAAGTTAAGTCGCATAGTGCTCAGAGCCATTTTTTTGAACCATTGAAACGGAAGAATGACGATCGATTACTTTCAATCGAGAATGTCGGCAATACTAGCGATGATCTCGTAGTCGACGTCACGTGGTAGACTATGGTGCCCTCTACACTGCCTATATATTCGGCACTCCCTCGAGTTCTGGTTGTAGTCTGCCATTTTACCTCCGAAGATGTCTCCCGGAGTCGGAGAAGAAACGTCAGGAGAAAGTTTTATATATCGCCCACAGCCCAATAGCTTTAAAGTGAGAGTGTATACTGCACGACATTGCTCTAGCCGACTCTCCAAAGTGTATGTGCCGTCATACGACCAGCACGAATGAACGTCACCTGGAATTTGGACCTTCTGCAGATGTGTGGCTCCTAATTCGGAAGATTCATGTCTTCTATCTCCGAGTGCCGCGCCACACGACCGAGCCCGGAATATTCTTTCGCTCTGTTGAGACATACTTCCCCCAATTGAAAAGGCATGTGATGAACTGGATCAAAGTACTTTCTGTGTACTACCTTTTTGTTTGGAGATTTCTCAAATATGTGCTTGACTTTTGAACTTTCCTGTAGGAACGACACGATGAACCACAGTATTTTTCCAGATATCGTCATATTTTTGCTAATTAATTAAGCACTGTATTCAGGGATTTTTTCCAGTATCCTGCCTCTTGCGTTATTTAGTGAGCGCGCCCTTCATAATGAGTGTGAAGAAGGTGTAACATTATACGGAAATGACGTACGCTTAATGCACATACACTATGTGATGAAAAGTATCCGGACATCTGGCTGAAAATGACTTAAAAGTTTGTGGCGCCCTCTATAGGTAATGCTGGAATTCAATACGGTGTTGGCCCACCCTTAGCCTTGATGACAGCTTCCACTCTCGCAGGCATACGTTCAATCAGGCGCTGGAAGGTTTCTTGGTGAATGGCAGCCCATTCTTTACGGAGTGCTGCACTAAGGAGAAGTATCGATGTCGGTCGGTGAGGCCTGGCACGAAGTCGGCGTTCCAAAACATCCCAGAGGTATTCTATAGGATTCAAGACAGGACTCTGTGCAGGTCAGTCCATTACAGGGATGTTACTGTCGTGTAACCACTCCGCCATAGGCCATGCATTATAAACAGGTGCTCGATTGTGTTGAAAGATGCAGTCGCCATTCCCGAATTGCTCTTCAACAGTTGGAAGCAGGAAGGTGCTTAAAACATCAATGTAGGCCTGTGCTGTGATGGTGCCACGCAAAAGCAACAAGGGGTGCAAGTACCATCCATGTAAAACACGACCACACCATAACACCACCGCCTCCGAATTTTACTGTTAGCATTACACACGCTGGCAGATGACTTTCACCTGGCAGTCGCCATACCCACACCTTGTCATCGGATCGCCACGCTGCGTCCCGTGATTCGTCACTCCACACAAAGTTTTTCCACTGTTCAATCGTTCAAATGTTTACGCTGCTTACACCAAGAGACGCGTCGTTTGGCATTTACCGGCGAGATGTGTGGCTTATGAGGAGCTGCTCGACCATGAAATGCAAGTTTTCTCACCTCCCGTCTAACTGTCATAGTACCTGCATTGAATTCTGAAGCAGTTTGGAATTCCTGTGTGGTGGTCTGGATAGATGTCTGCCTATTACACATTACGACCCTCTTCAACTGTCGGCGGTCTCTGTCAGTCAACAGACGAGGTCGGCCTGTATGCTTTTGTGCTGTACGTATCCCTTCGGGTTTCCACTTTATTATCACATGGGAACCAGTGGACCTAGGGATGTTTAGGAGTTTGCAAATCTCGCGTGCAGACGTATGACACAAGTGACACCCAATCACCTGACACGTTCAAAGTCCTTGAGTTCCGCGGAGCGCCCCATTATGCTCTCTCTCACAATACCTAATGACTACTGACATCGCTGATATGGAGTACCTGGCAGTAGGTGGCAGCACAATGCACCTAATATGAGAAACGTATGTTTTTTGAAGGTGTCCGGATACTTTTGATCACATTGTGTATACTTCTCCCACCATTGAACTGATGAAACAATCAAACAGTTGCTACCAAAAAAAAAGTTTTATCATTAATCTTAAATTTTTATCAATTTTCGTTTAATTTTTTGAATTAGAAGATCCGCAGCTATACTTTGTTTTTATTTTCTTTTATTCTAAGTAGAATTCTCCATTGCAAGTAATGGGGATGATTAAGAATTGTGATAAGTTTTTTTAAGTTTCTATGACATTTGGCTTTATAGTGTTACGAGATAACCAACAGGGCCGTTTCAATCATTAGCCAAGACTAGGCGGCCGCCTAGGGCGGCAGAGGGCGCAAAGAGTTCAATTCAGATCAAAGAGCGAAAATTGTGCAAACGAGGAGGAAAAAATTAAAAAGAGTAGCTAAGAGAGCTAAGGATGTACGGCCGCACGACATTTCCGGCGTAGCGGTCATAAATTATATACACAAATTTTCCTGGTGATTTAGTGTACCTAGTATTGAAAACCGTATCATAACCCCTACAGTAGTTCCTGAGGTGAGCCTTCACATATAGAAAGAAAACTGCGGCGGGGGACTTAACAGATGTAAGAGAGCACAACAAAATATCACCAGGTAGTTAGTGGCGTGTTGTATTACGGACACGGATTTATTTGACTAAGAAAACTAAATGCGAGCCAGTATTTCTCCGGAGCGAGTGGTATCAGCCAGTCATGCAACGTGGGCAGGCTTCAGCGGTAAGTCACGGAGGCTTTGGGGACGGTGCGTGTTACGCAGGCGTTAGTGAGCTGGGCTGTCACAGGCGGCAAAGATTTTAAATTGAATATAACTTCATAACAACGCGTGGCAGTTAGTCGTGGCCCAGCGTTGCCGTCTACTCTCCACCCAACCCTCCCCCCCCCCCCCCTCCAGGCCACCCCGCAATCCGCTCCTTTCGCACTCCTCTACACAGCGCCACACACGACAGGGCTCTGCACGCAAGCACGTTTAGCGTACAAGCGCGTGAAGTATACTCTTGCAACGTAAATGGGTTTCGTGTGTATTCTACTAAAAAATTACCGTTATTGTTGCGTCTTGTACATTTTTGCATATCAAAAGTAGACAAACACGCTTTCATAAATATTTAGAGGGTATTTTGAAACTATTATTAAAATAAATGAAAAAAGGATGAGGGACGAGTAGCAGAGCAAAGGTTATGTCAGCTATCTGATGACGCTTTTATAGCTGTTGAACCATTTGACAGAGACACTGGTGGTGGAGGTCTGCTTCCACGGCTGAGAGATCAACGTGTTTGACTGCCACACGGAAGATCCGGATTCGATTCTCGGCACTGACAAGGATTTTATCGTTAGTGGAGAGGACCTACGGACTCCAAAGGGACACCCGAGGACCTAGTTAAAGGACAGTTAGCGGATTTGGTTTCAGAACCGGATATTATGCCTGCAAGAGAGTTGTGCTAACTACGTGTGCCTCCAATACATCTGGTAATCCAGTAGACAGGAGACGACGCGGCAGTCAGACGGCACCGCATAGTTCCGTCGACTGAGTGCAAACGTTCTTCAGTTTTTTTAGAGGTGGCTAAACTGATTTTGAATTAATTAGTGAGCATAATAGTGACAAACACGATGAATGTGAGGAAGAGCTCTCGAAGGTAGAATGTGTAGAGTGAGGGTTTTACCTCATGGATGATACAACCTAAATAAAATTTGGAACAAAAACTCGGCTTCCAGACGTATTGAGACTAGCCCCTGGTCTAGCGTTCAGGATAATGGTTGTTCGAGTAGATGTTGTTAATTAACAGGATTATGTTTGGAGTATTTTCATTAAATAAAGGCTAACTAAGTTTTATGTCTGGTCTCGGTAGCCTTGAACTCTCGTAGGCTGTCGACATAGGATATCTAACAAAGGTAGGCCGCCTGTTGCGGATCACGAACTTAGAAGAAATTTCACACATACGTTGGTGATTCGTGAAGAATAACGGGTAGATACTTATTTCGTCTTTTGCCTCGGTGGCACGGAGCAACAGCAAGTGGTCAGATTATATTATGTAGTACTCAATCTCACTTGCACATTAGCATTTATTAACGACGGACTTCGTATGATAAGAGTTAGTTATCATGTTTCACTATTTAAAACTTGATACAAAACCGCTAATTAGTGTATTTTACTGTGCACATGAGGCTGAGTACTGGATAATATTTGGGCTTTTGAGAATATTGACTTTGGAAATTGTCTTTCCTGCGCAAATCCCAATGAGCTGCACCGATTCGGATAACTAACGTTGTTCTACAGTAATGATTACTTCTTGATTAAGAGTTAAATGGCAATCTCAATATTACGATGTTCGTCTGTTTTTTGCAATTAAAGCGCTCGGTAGTAATAATGATTATCATTTATGTAATTATTGTTACTCTTCGGGACGGAGTGCTGCTATATTGGCTTGGGCGCATAGCATCTTGGAGACGTTAGATGCATTGTTGACATCTACAGGAGCTAAAGGAGGCAACACAGAGACGTCCCTGGTTTTTCCCCTCAATTACACATACATCCTGCTTCCGTCGTATTAGTACCTACCTTACATCTGTCATTCCTCTTTCGTTTGCAGTAACAGAGGTCACTTACAAAACTACCGAAAGCTACCTCAAAGTGAAACGAAGGCTGTTCTAGGATACTTCATCAATGACAACCTTCACTTCATGGCCTGACTCCTGTTTGTGTATCATATACGACATAAATAATTTTCAATATAAAATCACTGAATATGTCAACGTTTTCCTTACATATGTTAGCAAGTACATAATTGAACAAAGAGAAGTGTAGCACATTAACATGGTTGAAATCGTGGTCAATTAACATAAATTTGAAAAAATAACTATACGAATAGCATTTATTTAATACCCTGTAGCACGACTTAATTTGAATTCCTAACAATGAGGAAATAATGTGCAGAAAATTGGTTCAAATGGCTCTGAGCACTATGGGACTTAACTTCTGAGGTCATCAGTCCCCTAGAACTTAGAACTACTTAAACCTAACTAACCTAAGGACATCACACACATCCATGCCCGAGGCAGGATGCGAACCTGCGACCGTAGCGGTCGCGCGGTTCCAGACTGTAGCGCCTAGAACCGCTCGGCCACCCCGGCCGGCAATATGCAGAAAATTTAACAAAATCCGTTTCAGTAATTACGACAGAAAGTTGTAATTTAAGGAACGTGTCAAACTATGACAGGTTATGTTGAGACAATGCTGTAGCTTGTCTCAGATTTTATTCAGTTTGTACATTCATCAAGTAGTGAAGGAAACCAAAGAAATATATGGAGAAGGAATTGAAGTTCAAGGCAAAGAAATAAAAATGCTGAGGTTTTCTGATGACATTGCAATTATGTGAGAGACAGCAAAGGACTTGGAAGATCATTTTAACTGAATGGATAGTGACGTAAAAAGAGTTTCATAGATGAACATCAACGAAAGTAAAACAAAGGTAATGGAGTGCAGTCGTATTAAATCAGGCGTTACTGAATAAATTAGATTAGGAAATGAGGAACTAAAAGTATTCAATGAGCAGTAAAATAACTGATGGTCGCCAAAGCAGAGAGGCTACAAAATGCACACTAGCTATAGCACAAAAAGCATTAATGAAAAAGAGTTTGTTAACACCTAATATCAATTACAGTGTTAGGGAGTAGGCTATAAGAGACAGTCAACAGAAAACGAGGCGGATGGAAAAAGTAGGTAAACAGTTTACTATTTGAAAAGTAATCGCCACAACTGTTACTATATTTATCCCACTGTAGGACAAGACGGTCAATACCTTCATGGAAAAATGTTTGCGGTTGCCTACGAAACCATGATTGTAACCAGGTGAGGGCCCACGGATCTCGCCCGCCAAGGGGCTATAGACATCAGTACTGAGTCTGTACTGAAAAGTCTGCTTCAGTTTTATGAAACACTGAGGAATGTCGGTCCAAAGATCGAAGCAGGCGTCTATATTCTTTTACAATAAAGAAATTTCATCAAAATGTGTGACACACAATTCTCTGTCTCTCCTCGTAAGATGAGCCATTACAAAGTAAAGCATCTTTTTTTTCATTTCTTTATTTTCCACTATGTTTGCCAGAATTTAGAGAACTACAACTGAGCAAAAGCTTTAATACGTAATGAAAGTATTTAGAAAAAAGTTTCAGGAAAATCGCTGACACAATTATGTGCCCGCATTCTTTTAGAATGATCGTATTTAAATAGTGTGGAAACAGATATAGATTCCTATTATTTAAGTAGCGCTGTGGGAGCTCACCTCTCCACTTTGTTTTAATTCTGTCCTTCTTTTCAACGCGTAATTAAACACTGACTAGTGTCATATTAAATTCATTGCAAGAAAATAGCGCACTACGGTAAAAATTTTAAGAGTTGAGGTCGTGACAGCAATTCGTTAACAGACGGCGTTAGAAATTTAATGTGAACATTGCCCATTTTTGTCAACTATAGAATGAGTGGGCTAGACAAGCCATCCTGCCGTAACGCGAGAAACCTTTGTATAGGATGATGCCTAAAAAAGGATGATGCTTTTTTTCCATAATTGACCGGGCGTGTTGCATTGTCTGTAGATAATCAACTGTTTGTAAATTTTAGCTTCACAAAACGTGAAGGTGTTATAGCGTTTGACTAGATAATGAAAAAACCACAACCGCAGTTTGTCATCATATTGTTATGTGTCAATAATACACACCTGTCTTTAAGTTAAGTGATCGTCAAGACCGACGAAACAATAAGACGCCCTGCGATAACATGCGCTCTAAAAGGTTCCTTGGCAACATAGTGCTACATGTCACAATGGCACAGACACAAAATATATAGGAGTACCGGCAATGGGCCTAGATTGCACTTCCGTATGGTGGCACTCCTTCGGTTGTATACAGAATGCTACTATAGAAGTATAATGCTATGACATCGCAAGCCAGTTCCCCTCACCATGGATTAGGTAGTCCAGTATGATGGGTCCATTGCTCGGCAAACACTCATTGGAAATCTGCGGTCTACTGCAGTGATGTCTAAGGAGGTAACTGTCCAGTCTAGACTCATGATGGCTTCGTGTTGCAGATACTTGTCCACCAAGCCAGCGCTATGTGATCAGCCCTTTTCGTCCATCAGGCTGTGATCCGCATGGCCGCAGCTGCCACACTAATACCAGCGAACAAGTGCATTGGTGTGCACTCCCAACCACTGGCGAGAACACCAACGACTCCATATAAATATATCCTACAATATTGACATAACTGTTTTGTGTCCCAGAGGCGCATCATATGAACAGTCGCCGACAATGATTCTCCAAGGTACACAAGGCCTCATCGTTGAACAGAACGCTATCCGCTGTTCCCGTGTCCCCTCACGCAAAACCAGATGCCTGTTGCTGGGTTGTTGCACTTGCTTGACCTTGTCCGTCCTGTAATTTAATCTTTCTTCCCAAAATGGTTCAAATGGCTCTGAGCACTATGGGATCTAACTTCTGAAGTCATCAGCCCCTTAGAACTTAGAACTACTTAAACCTAACTAACATAAGAACATCACACACATCCATGCCCGAGGCAGGATTCGAACCTGCGACTGTAGCGGTCGCGCGGTTCCAGACTGAAGCGCCTAGGACCGCTCGGCCACTGCGGCCGGCTCCTTCTTCCCCCATAGAATGTTGGCCACTGCCATGAAATGACTCTACGGGTCACGGCTCATCTCGCGCTGATTGTGGTTTGCCTTGTATCCAGTAGTCATCCGTCCACACATAAACGTAACGAGATGAGTTCGCTGTTCCACACTGCTTTCGCACAATTCAAATTCTGTGCATTAAACGCACAAAACATGCAGTCTAAACCGCTTCAGCTGAGACCTTTACGCACACGGACTGTTTCAGCTACACTGAGCGAGCGCGAAATGATATTTCATGTACGTCACATTTTAATATGCTGGTCATCCCGAAACTATGCGGGTCAGGACCACCTCACATACTTACAGCGTTTCCATTTGTGATAATTTTAAATGTTATTAAAAATTCCGAAAAATGTAAGACATTTCTATTTTTAGTCTAGAGTCTGATGAAGTACTTTCTAAAAAAATTCTTGCCAGTCGTTACCCAAAAAAATAAAAAGTAAAATAAAACACAAGAAATTTTCGAGAAAATTTAGTTTTTACTTCAACTGTGGGAAAAGTTAATAGCACAGACAAAGCTTGGCTGAAAAAAAAAAAAACGTATGAACGTTCTCGACTTTTATAGATTTATGCTGTACATACACTCCTGGAAATGGAAAAAAGAACACTTTGACACCGGTGTGTCAGACCCACCATACTTGCTCCGGACACTGCGAGAGGGCTGTACAAGCAATGATCACACGCACGGCACAGCGGACACACCAGGAACCGCGGTGTTGGCCGTCGAATGGCGCTAGCTGCGCAGCATTTGTGCACCGCCGCCGTCAGTGTCAGCCAGTTTGCCGTGGCATACTAAGCTCCATCGCAGTCTTTAACACTGGTAGCATGCCGCGACAGCGTGGACGTGAACCGTATGTGCAGTTGACGGACTTTGAGCGAGGGCGTATAGTGGGCATGCGGGAGGCCGGGTGGACGTACCGCCGAATTGCTCAACACGTGGGGCGTGAGGTCTCCACAGTAGATCGATGTTGTCGCCAGTGGTCGGCGGAAGGTGCACGTGCCCGTCGACCTGGGACCGGACCGCAGCGACGCACGGATGCACGCCAAGACCGTAGGATCCTACGCAGTGCCGTAGGGGACCGCACCGCCACTTCCCAGCAAATTAGTGACACTGTTGCTCCTGGGGTATCGGCGAGGACCATTCGCAACCGTCTCCATGAAGCTGGGCTACGGTCCCGCACACCGTTAGGCCGTCTTCCACTCACGCCCCAACATCGTGCAGCCCGCCTCCAGTGGTGTCGCGACAGGCGTGAATGGAGGGACGAATGGAGACGTGTCGTCTTCAGCGATGAGAGTCGCTTCTGCCTTGGTGCCAATGATGGTCGTATGCGTGTTTGGCGCCGTGCAGGTGAGCGCCACAATCAGGACTGCATACGACCGAGGCACACAGGGCCAACACCCGGCATCATGGTGTGGGGAGCGATCTCCTACACTGGCCGTACACCACTGGTGATCGTCGAGGGGACACTGAATAGTGCACGGTACATCCAAACCGTCATCGAACCCATCGTTCTACCATTCCTAGACCGGCAAGGGAACTTGCTGTTCCAACAGGACAATGCACGTCCGCATGTATCCCGTGCCACCCAACGTGCTCTAGAAGGTGTAAGTCAACTACCCTGGCCGGCAAGATCTCCGGATCTGTCCCCCATTGAGCATGTTTGGGACTGGATGAAGCGTCGTCTCACGCGGTCTGCACGTCCAGCAGGAACACTGGTCCAACTGAGGCGTCAGGTGGAAATGGCATGGCAAGGCGTTCCACAGGACTACATCAAGCATCTCTACGATCGTCTCCATGGGAGAATAGCAGCCTGCATTGCTGCGAAAGGTGGATATACACTGTACTAGTGCCGACATTGTGCATGCTCTGTTGCCTGTGTCTATGTGCCTGTGGTTCTGTCAGTGTGATCATGTGATGTATCTGACCCCAGGAATGTGTCAATAAAGTTTCCCCTTCCTGGGACAATGAATTCACGGTGTTCTTATTTCAATTTCCAGGAGTGTATTTTATCGTGAAAATATAAAAATATTAAAATATTTCGAGATAGAGAAAATTAAATACCGTAAGAGGTGTGAAATTGTTTCGCCTGCCCGTTGAAACAGTTCATCGCTAATGATTTTGTATAGTTACACCTCGTAGAATCTTCTGGCTAGAAAATTATTAAGAAAATTATAATATTAATTTTAGTAACACCTGATACATCATTATTGTTCTTGTTTGTTATTACGTAAGTCGTTTCATGATATAAAGTCTATCTTACCTAACATACAATTTTATAATGCTCATTTGCTTTTCACTTGACAATAATGACAATGACACATGGAATTATAATTATAAAGTAAATTGTATTCATATTCTGAAGTCACATATAGAGAATAAACGCATGTAGTGCTAGGAATGGGAAGAGAAGCTGTGTTCACCTTACGTCACTTATTTACGTGCTAAATGATGACCTTGTAGTTAGCATGACATCGCACTTTACGTACATAACATATACTATACTCTGACCACTGGTACTCATATCAAGTAGAAGAGATGCGATTTTTAAATTCTGTGTTTGTAATATGATTTTTACGTTGCCTATTGTAGTTCCTGAAGATCCAGTCTCTGTGTGCCCTCGCAAACCTAGAGTTACTTCAGGAAGAGGTCGAGTGGGTCCTACAACACACACAAAATATTTGTTCATTTTACTACTACTCTTTAGCACAGAATTCTTAATTTAGATGCATTCCATGTCCACTTTTGTATGAGAATATGTATTTATTTCAGTCACTCTGCCGAATCGGCACTAGGTTGATGCCACTTTCTTAATGGTTGACTACATAATGGAGGCGAGCGACGCTGCGTTCTGACGTGGGTAGACATCTAGCAGCGGCGGCGTATGAAATCTCTTGAGAGCGTGTATTCGCCGACGTCTTCCATTCGCGGCTGCTTCTGGCAGCGACTGTCTGAAACCTGTGGTGCCCTCTGTAATCTGGAACCTCACTGTTCAGTCAACACGACACCGGTCACAAGAAAATACAATTGTAAATGAATCAGACCGAAAAGAAAATCAATTATCATCACTTCCAATTGTAAAATCTTTGGCATCCTAGAGCTTGTTGGAGTATGTTCGGTACTCTTCATCAGTATCCCACATAAGAGCCATCGGCTCTTTAACCTACGTACTTTGGATAGGGGGATCAGTGGACTTTTCCTCGACCTTTAAGTGGTTCAAATGGCTCTGAGCACTATGGGACTCAACTGCTGAGGTCATTAGTCCCCTAGAACTTAGAACTAGTTAAACCTAACTAACCTAAGGACATCACAAACATCCATGCCCAAGGCAGGATTCGAACCTGCGACCGTAGCGGCCTTGCGGTTCCAGACTGCAGCGCCTTTAACCGCACGGCCACTTCGGCCGGCTCCTCGACCTTTCATGGACGCAAATTTCACTGCACACTTTTTACAGGACACAGTCTGGCTTCGCCACAGTACAGTCCGCAATTTTTTCCGCAAAGATGAAACATTTCTTCTTCGATCTCTTCAATAACTTATTTATGTGACTGTACTTCCAGCTCGACGCACGAGGCAGTATTATAGAGACACTGATAAATCCAAACTGGCCGATTCTCATCATCGAGGGCAAAGTTAGTTACTTAATTTCGCGGCACTGTCCTCATAGAAGAATCTAGGAGGATCCTGTAGCTTTCTACTCTCCTCTCTCGTGGAGACAGCAAAAATAGCATTAACTGCAGCACGGATAAATGAATAACGGGGGGATCAATGGTTTCATAAATAATGAAGTTGGGACAAAAATATCTTTAAGATGAAACGTTCTCTGTGGCCTTTAATTTCAGGAGATATATAGAAAGCAGAGGTGGGTATATACGACAGGGTCAGTGAATGTCACCTCTGGTCAGAAGGAAGTGGTAGTTTTTCAATTATTAGTCCGGAAGACGACTGTATGTGCAGCACGTTGTTTGAGAAGCGCAGGCTGGTAGCGGACGCCGCCAGCTGCAGCGAACGGCCCGTCTCACAAAGAACGGCGATAAATAAGTCAGCCTGTTAAAGAGCCGGCCAGCTCACCTAGGCGGCGGTCACTCTTAACAAAGGAGCCATTTCGACATACAAACGACGCTCTGGTTCTGCGAGCAGGAAAGAAAAGAGGATGTGCAGCCTTACTAAGCCCATTCAGCAAAAATGATCATGCGCGCTTTGTCTCGTCTCGTCCGACAGGTAAATTTTTCATTTAGGCTGCCGGAGAGAGGCTTGCGAGTTGCTGTATAAGAGGATGAATGGGAAAACACGAGAAAAATATCAATAAAATCGGCAAGTGAGAGCAGAGGAAGAAAAGAAGCAAAATTTTTACACAATAAGACTCCAAACTACTGAAACAGTGTTTATTGATCAACATAATACTAATGCTACTGCTTTGCAATATGTACTTATCACCTGCAATGTACCTAACTAAGAAATTATAGTTTGTATGAAATGTGTAAATATTATTTTGCTAGCAGATATCTGAAGTTCAGATACATACGAAAACTTTATATATTCACATTTGTAGTAGTTTTTGACATTGGCGGGTAACAGGAAAAGACACATCGCGAACTGGATGTTTTTACAACACAGAGCCATCAGACGTTTTCAGTTGCAAAGGGAACTGCGACGAACTGTAAAATAGTACTGAGATTTCACATAAACAGGTTCTCAGTACGTTTTCTATTTCTTAAAATCCATAAAATACTCTGAAATTCTTCAAACGCATACTAAAAATGATACGTCTGTCTGTGTCGCATAGCAAGTTTGGAGTCGCTGTGGCCGAGCGGCTCTAGACGCTTCAGTCCGGAACCGCGCTGCTGCTACGGTCGCAGGTTCGAACCATGCCTCGGGCATGGATGTTTTTGATGTCCTTAGGTTAGTTAGGTTTAAGTAGTTCTAAGTCTAGTGGACTGACGACCTCAGATGTTAAGCCCCATAGTGCTTAGAGCCATTTGAACCAAGTTTGGAGTGAAATGGGGGGAGGGGGGGGGGTCTGCGTCCATCCAATTGGCCTTGGCCGGCCGCTGTGGCCGAGCGGTTCTAGGTGCTTCAGTCCGGAACCGCGCTGCTGCTACAGTCGAAAGTTCGACTCCTCCCTCGGGCATGGATGTGTGTGATGTCATTAGGTTAGTTAGGTTTAAGTAGTTGTAAGTCTAGGGGACTGATGACCTCAGACGTTAAGTTCCATAGTGCTTAGAGCCACTTTTTGAATTGGCCTTGGCTTACAATGTTCTCATTATTAAGAACAATAAAATCCATAAATAAGTCTGCAGTCATACTGAATTTTTGCGAAAAAAGACGTCTAGATCGGTTAATACCTAGGCATATAATCTGTTGCAGCTGACACTGAATTGAATTTTGTTCTACGAGTTCGATCTGATGGTGACAGTAGCCGCAACTTAGTGATAAATAAAAATACATTAGGCAAATTATAGTGCTTTAGTCGCAAAATAAGTACTTTCTCCGCGCCTCTCTAACAGGATTACATATTTTTGGTCAGTCTGCATATAGCACATTGTCTTCAGATGCTTTACGTTTCACTCTTGAGGGGTGGACGCTGTACGCTCCAGTCTGCGATGGTTGTGCCATGCAAATATAGGTGCGCTACATTTTAACAGACTAGCAATAATGCAGCTTTCAGAGTCATAGGAAGGTGTCTACTTATTTATTGCATGAGACACGTCGAGTGTGGTACCTATTTTCAAATTTTGTTTGATTCTGGTGGTGTTCCTCAACTGTTAAAGTGCTCATTTTATTGTGCTCTAAAGTCATTGGCCATCCTATTATTTTTTCTTTTGTTGGCGTAATGATCGCCCAGCGATGTATACATCTGTTCCACATAGCCCCCCCCCCCTCTCTCTCTCTCTCTCTCTCTCTCTCTCTCTCTCTCTCACACACACACACACACACACACACACACACACACACACGAAGAAACTGCTGTTCGCCACATGAATGTCCGTGTACAACGAAAGTTTCACAGTTGGCGCAAGAACCAGGGGTATTGCTGGAAAAAGAGAGTTGAATTACGAGTACGCCGTGTTACAGTATGAACGTAATTTTTAAATCTAAATTACAGTCTTTCATTTCTTGACCGTCCGCTTTTCTAATGGGCATCGTTCTTTTACGAACTCAAAGGACCGAAGTTCGTTGAATTGGAAATTGACGTCGAGATATCAAGAAAAAAGTGCACCGGAGAATCCCCGATTATCAGCGAGAGCCCCAGATAATTCCCGTAATCCTCTTCCTCGCTCTTGACGGCCTCTTCAGCAAAATGCGCCGTACTGCGACTTTCCGCTTGGCTATTAAATGGTGATCGCTTTTGCAATTAGCAGCCCTCACGAATTTTTCCGCCCAAATCAAGATTCCGATTAACAGCGTTTTTAATAATGCTGTGTTCCTGTTTCCTGTGGCTAGTCAATCACTGGATATCATCCATGATAAAAAAAAAACCTTATTGTACGAATTAACGCTGGCGTATGCGTCTGTTCAGTACTTTTTTCATTCGGGTAAGTCATTCTGAAGATACCCTTACATCTTGTCTAAAATTAAGCAAATCAATGACGCTACGGAGTAACATTTAACAGACAGATTTTGAAGAATCGTGTCTTTACTGTTTTCCAGTTTATGACACTAGATTTCATTCTGGACAGGGACTAGCAGGCAAGGAAACGTGAACACATACACCCACAAATATAGAAAGATACTACAAATAAGGCATTTGAAAACCATAATGTTTTTCTCTCCTATATGAAGGCTGATTTTGAGCAATTAAAAACTGCGGACGTTATCCTCGAGAAAAATAGTAACAAATGAGGCCTAAGAAATGCATGGTGTTGTCCATGCTGTAGACTATCCCACGCAGCACCCAGCACAGTACCTTCCTGTGCATTGTGCACGGCAACGCAGTCATGTGGCTACTGGTCGTGCTCGAAGTTGTCTCCAAGAGCGGTAAAGTATCGACGCACACGGTATGGACTGCAACTCTTGTTCCGATGCAGAAGTCTGCGCCCGGATCGCATCACAGGCGACAAGAATGTGTCGATCCAGTCCCTGAACGGCACAGGCCGGCTGCACATACGTGTCACCTGTCACAGTCCAACAAGTGCATAGGATCGAGATCGAAGGATCGAGAGAACCTGGCAGCTGGACACCCTCTTATGCGATACATCGATAGGAAAAGACCATGTCGAGGTGCATCGGTATTTCTTCCAGCAAAAAGAGGCAGCATGTTCTGTAGAAAGTGGAGATAGGCCTCCCTAATGAAAATCCGTGGCAGGACGAGCGGTCACACAATTTGACCACCAATAATCCCCTCCCGTACACTGAAGCTGAACTGGTACTGATTCAGCATCACGACGCCATGGGGATTCTATGTAATACAGAGACTGGAGTTCTAGAATTTGGTGATAATGTTCTTTGAATTGAATGGATGGTCTGAATTGTAAAATGGTGAATAAGCCGATGACAAGACTATTACTATTACAGCGATGGAAATTTCGTTCTTAATAAACCACGAGTATGTCAGTGGTAGTAGTGGCACGAAGCTGGCCGGCCGCGGTGGTCGTGCGGTTCTAGGCGCTGCAGTCCGGAACCGTGGGACTGCTACGGTCGCAGGTTCGAATTCTGCCTCGCGCATGGATGTGTGATGTCCTTAGGTTAGTTAGGTTTAAGTAGTTCTAAGTTCTAGGGGACTGATGACCTAAGATGTTGTCCCATAGTGCTCAGAGCCATTTGAACCATTTTTTGGCACAAAGCTGTTTGTGGAACAAACAATTTATTCAAAACGGCGGCTGGGTTTTCCTCACTCCCTCTGACGTCACTCACCCGCCGAGAAATTTTGGCGGGAAATAGGACATGTCCGAAAGAACAGACACCATATCCATATAAGTGTATAGTTCGGGCAAAACCGGCCATGACTTTCTTCTTCTGTGCGGATGCACACATATTCCACGAACTCTTACGGGACTTGGTAAGAATGTCTTCCACGAGTAATGAGTGTGTTGGTGTGGGACACTACGAATGTAGTGTGTGGACATACAAGGTGAGAATGTGGGTCTCGCGGGAGGCGTGCGCGAGATAGTCCCTGCAGTCGCGCTATCCTCTGTGCCCACGGTGGCTTAGATGGATAGAGCGTCTGACATGTAAGCAGGAAATCCCGGGTTCGAGTCCCGGTCGGGGCACACATTTTCACCTGTCCCCGATTATATATATCAACACCCGTTAGCAGCTGAAGGTAATAACATGATTCTAATTTCGTTCTAGACGTCTGCAGGCCATCAGTGGAACAGACACCATATCCCTGTAAGTACATATCACTTCGTCCCACAAGCATCTCGCGGAAAGACCACAATGACAAAATTCAGGAAAGCATAGCTAATACAGAGGATTACCGACAACCATTCTTCCAACGCGCTATTCGCGAGTGGAACAGGATAGGGGAGAGCAACTAGTGGTACCATAAGTACCCACCGCCACACGTCATCAGATGTTATGCGGAGTACTGATGAAGATGCAGATGTAGATGCAGCTCTGCACGCTACTTTATCCTATTCAAGCCTCTTCATCTCAGTATAACTACAGTCTTAGAATCATTCAAATACTTCAAAGGTCAAACAGTAGAAGTTCCATTTCTGGCCAGTACAAATGTTCATAAATAATATGTTGCTGGTTGAATGAAATGTTGCTGGCTACTTACGTCGATTAATGATTTTAGTACTCTAAGCTACGGTACATATCCACTGTTAACGAAATCTGTATACTGACTGGCAGCATACTGAGTATATTTGAAGAAGTTTCGTGGGCTCCAAAGTTTGGATCCTTCTTTCATTATAAGGAATTTTTTTGCAAATTCAAATTATTAGGTTATACGTAAACTAAATCACGGAACGACAGATCGGCGTAGGGGTCTGCCACGTATGCCATGGAGCTTCCCGAATTCTGCAACACTAGATTTGGTGCGTGAGAATGGAAAACGTAGTATAGTAAAACTGAAGATATTATGTAGATTATTTTCCTCGTGCGAAATGAGCTGAAAAGTAATTGGTAGTCTAGACTAGACTAGAAAACTTTAAGAATTTAAATAAAGTAAACTCCTTTCATTCTTTTTCTTTATTTCGCCAGTATGTCATCCTTTAACTTTGTTAAGCTTTCTTTATGCATAGTATACAATATGTATGGAAAATTGGACACATGTTCCTGTAATCTTTGCTACCGAATTTTCCGTTTCATATCTACAGATGTTAACGGTTGCTGATGAAACGTCGTGTAGGTGAATTTCAAGACGGTGCTGTGTTTCGCGACACTCTCCGCAGAATTTTTCATTTCGACACGTGTCCTTGTAGCAGCTGCGCCCTGTTGCGAGAAATTTTACAGCGACATTCATTCACGGCTGGCTGAGAGTACGAGAACAATTACGCGGCCTTGCCTCCTTTTTCCTTCGCGGGTGGCACGCAGCTCAGCGAGTTCAATCTCTGTTCGCGTCTCCGCGGCGTCTGTCTCTGCCAGGCGCCGCCACAAACTGGCTTAAACATCGAAATTCTCCTTCCTTTGATAAATATCTGGAAAATAATTGGTTATCTGATTTTTTGCTACGTCTGAAGGAAAAATTTCTGATCCAATTCTGTATATGCACGACATGAAATCGAATTGAAGATGTCGCCTGGCATTAGATTACAGCGCGGGCAGGATCAATCTCGAATAGCAAAAGCCAGCTTCTGTCGGCCTGTGACTCGGATTCTGGGTGTAAGTTGACAGAGCTCCACACAGATTCATAAAAGATTTATCGGCTTCGCTTGGATGGTTTAGTGGAAATAGAACGTCTTCCATCACTCCAGCGAATCGCCGTATTACTTCCAACATATCTGACTTTCCCTAAAGAAAAGTATTTAATTGTGCAGTCACACTGTACTAAAAAATAGCGTCATGTAGTTAGCCCCTGCACTTTTCTAGCGAGCCAGCGCATATATTAGCGACTCACTGCAGCAACACGTCAGTAGGCACCTAAAGATGACGAGCAGCCGTCTCGTAAAAACACCGTGCAGCTTTCACATTATCCGACGTAATGCCCGTGAACCAATGAAGCAGTTACTACGTCGGGAAAGTCTCAAACAGCACATTTGCATAAGTATTTGATTTTCAGAGATAATACGAGGGCGTGCTCAAAAGTAATTCATCCGAATTTTTAATAAATGAAACAAAATTTATCAAAATTCTACATGTCTACATACACTACTGGCCAATAAAATTGCTACACCAAGAAGAAATGCAGATGATAAACGGGTATTCATTGGACAAATATATTATACTAGTTCTGACATGTGAGTTCATTTTCACGCAGTTTGGGTGCATAGACCCTGAGAAAGCAGTACTCAGAACAACCACCTCTGGCCGCAATAACGGCCTTGATACGCTTGAGCATTGAGTCAAACAGAGCTTGGATGGCGCGTACAGGTACAGCTGCTCATGCAGCTACAACACGATACCACAGTTCATCAAGAGTAGTGACTGGCGTATTGTGACGAGCCAGTTGCTCGGCCACCATTGAACAGACGCTTTCAGTTGGTGAGAGATCTGGAGAATGTGCTGGCCACGGCAGCAGTCGAACATTTTCTGTATCCAGAAAGGCCCGTACAGGACCTCCAACATGCAGTCGTGCATTATCCTGCTGAAATGTAGGGTTTCAAATGGTTTAAATGGCTCTGAGCACTATGGGACTCGACTGCTGAGGTCATTAGTCCCCTAAAACTTAGAACTAGTTAAACCTAACTAACCTAAGGACATCACAAACATCCATGCCCGAGGCAGGATTCGAACCTGCGACCGTAGCGGCCTTGCGGTTCCAGACTGCAGCGCCTTTAACCGCACGGCCACTTCGGCCGGCTGTAGGGTTTCGCAGGGATAGAATGAAGGGTAGAGCCACGGGTCGTAACACATCTTAAATGTAACGTCCACTGTTCAAAGTGCTGTCAATGCGAACAAGAGGTGACCGAGACGTGTAACCAATGGCACGCCATACCATCACGCAGGGTGATACGCCAGTATGGCGATAACGAATACACACTTCCAATGTGCGTTCACCGCGATGTCGCCAAACACGGATGCGACCATCATGATGCTGTAAACAGAGCCTTGATTCATCCGAAAAAATGACGTTTTGTCATTCGTGCACCCAGGTTCGTCGTTGAGTACACCATCGCAGGCGCTCCTGTCTGTGATGCAGCGTCAAGGGTAACCGCAGCCATGGTCTCCGAGCTGATAGTCCATGCTGCTGCAAACGTCGTCGAACTCTTCGTGCATATGGTTGTTGTCTGTTGACTCAGGGATCGAGACGTGGCTGCACGATCCGTTACAGCCACGCGGATAAGATGCTCTGTCATCTCGACTGCTAGTGATACGAGGCCGTTGGGATCCAGCACGGCGTTCCGTATTAACCTCCTGAACCCACCGATTCCATATTCTGCTAACAGTTATTGGATCTCGACCAACGCGAGCAGCAATGTCGCGATACGATGAACCGCAATCGCGATAGGCTACAATCCGACCTTTATCAAAGTCGGCGGAAACGTGATGGTACGCATTACTCCTCCTTACACGAAGCACCGAGCGAGGTGGCGCAGTGGTAGCACACTGGACTCGCATTCGGGAGGACGACGGTTCAATCCCGTCTCCGGCCATCCTGATTTAGGTTTTCCGTGATTTCCCTAAATCGCTTCAGGCAAATGCCGGGATGGTTCCTTTGAAAGGGCACGGCCGATTTCCTTCCCCATCCTTTCCTCACCCGAGCTTGCGCTCCGTCTCTAATGACCTCATTGTCGACGGGACGTTAAACACTAATATCCTCCTCCTCCTCCTACACGAAGCATCACAACAACGTTTCACCAGGCAAAGCCGGTCAACTGCTGTTTGTGTATGAGAAATCGGTTTGAAAACTTTCCTCATGTCAGCACGTTGTAGGTGTTGCCACCGGCGCCAACCTTGAGTGAATGCTCTGGAAAGCTAATCATTTGCATATCACAGCATATTCTTCCTGTCGGTTAAATTTCACGTCTGTAGCACGTCATATTCGTGGTGTAGCAATTTTAATGGCCAGTAGTGTATTTATTTCTCAACATAGTCACCCTGATGACGAACACGTTTCTCCCAAAGAGAGACCAGTTTGTTGATATCGTCACTGTAGAAGATTGGACTTTGTTGATGGAGTCACAACCTCACCTCTGCTCACACCGCTTCATCAACAGCAAATTCAAGTCCTCCACGGTGTTCTTAAAGTTCTGGAAGTAGATGAAAATCGGATGGGGGCAAGTCAGGATTTTATGGAGGCTGATCGATGACAGTGAACGCGAGGTGTCGGATTGTTGCAGATGGCACAGCGCTCGTGTGTGGTCTGGCATTTTCAAGCTGAAGGAGATGGTGTTCCATGCTTGGACCATCTCCTCAAATTCATGCTTTCAGCTTTCTGAGGGTCTCCTAGTACTTTGCATAGTTTTTTGCCTCAGGTGTGGATTCCAAATGCTTCACCCCTTGAACATCCCAGAACACTATGAGCATGAGTTTGCCTGCTGACGGCATGGTCTTCAACGTTTCTGGCGTCTGGGTGAATATGGTGAACCCTGCTTTCATCAACAACGTCACATATTATTGATGACGATACAATCATCAGCGTACACAACTTTCATTCTTCTGTGGATCTCCATTCGAGGCACGTTTTGTGCGGGTAGAAACTCGATTATAGAACGCTGTTTCCCACGCACCGACGTAGTTACGTCACACGTTGCCGTGTTACGCGCTACGATTACATGTCCTCTAGCGGCAGAGGGTTGCACATTACGTCAGAGAAGCGGGAAAGTCGGCCGAGCAATATGCATGGCATGTAATACCTCAATCGATATGGAGAAGAGAATAAAAAGTTCGCAAGCATTACTTTTCAAAACGCCCCCGTGTAACACAGATACCGATGGAACACGGTACGTGCTGCATCCTAAACATTCACTTAAGATTCAGCTAGATACGGAGCTACAGTTAAATAACGATAGCAAAAGCTTCTACTTACCAGCTGGCAATAGACTGACACACAAGGATCAGAGGCTCTTTCAAAGAGTGAAAAAGTGGCACTCGTTAGATGAAACGCGAATGTTTGGGGATTAGACAGGAAGAATCGCCGAGGACGCTGGATGAATGGTAAGTTAACAGCGGAAAACGGGAAGGTCAGCAACAGCTAGCTTTTCTGAGAGCTTTTTGTTTTCTATCATTTTGTTCTCACGTGGGAAACAGAACTTTTTTTCCTCTTAATTACTTGTATTTCCATTCTGAAGAACATTTTTATAGACAAATAGACATGCTATCGTTCGTGAAAAATAGTTACTTTATAACAGACGTATAGTCTGTCCCATGCAATACGGACGCCCTGAATATTTCACAAATGGTTCGAAATACAGAAACAATGATTTCGGCAAACGATGGTACAGGAAGGTGTTGCTGCGCGGATAATACTCGGATATTTTATATATACCGAGATGCTAATTATATGCTATTTTTCGCAGCGTTCGACTCCTTTTGGAAAAGGAAGTGCAAAAATATAACACTTGTGAATGTTAAGTCAAACGTTTATAAAAGATAGTTGGGAAATGAGGAACAGAAACCTATGTGGGAAACAAAGTTACAGCCCATCACCCGACATTAACCTGTCAACAGACAGGTGAAAATGTGCAGCTTGGAGCAAATCTCAGAGTTATTTCTGTAAAGTGTTTTACTGTAAGCACACTCAAGCCTTGTAACACTGTGCTGTATTTTTCAGGAGCAATGGAATGCCTTTAAGAAGAGTACATCGTTTTCTTTTAAAAAGTACTACTTGCTTCAGTATTTGATTGGTTAAAATAGCTGAGAGTGTGTAACATGCAGCAGTGCGTTTGCCTATTTGTTTACAGCCGTCTGCGTTTCCTCATTGTTCTGCTAACCGGGAGGTTGTTCTGTTCTTAACGCACTGGCACTCACATTCATTAGCGGCAGGTTTTAGAGCCAGGCAAAGCGATCCAGATTTACGTTTATCGCTATTTCTGTAAAGCGCTTAAATCCTTTGCCGGGATAGTTCCTCTGAAAAGGAATGCCACGGGCGATTTATTACGCCATACCTGTCCAATTGGTATCTAATGACTTCTTATCCAACAGTTTGTTAAATATTAGATGTGGGTATACGTGGAATAACCTGTATTTTAATAAAAAAAATGGTTCAAATGGCTCTGAGCACTATGGGACTTAACTTCCTAGGTCATCAGTCCCCTAGAACTTAGAACTACTTAAACCTAACTAACCTAAGGACATCACACACATCCATGCCCGAGGCAGGATTCGAACCTGCGACCATTGCGGTCGCGCGGTTCCAGACTGTAGCGCCTAGAACCGATCGGCCACTCCGGCCGGCTGTATTTTAATACCCTCGGCTGTAAGTTGTTTGCTTTGCTTTTATCTGAGTCCCACCAAAATCTCTCTCAGACACAGATAACAAAAACTTGACTCCGCGATCAGGCCAGAGAATCGCCCGATGCCGACCGGCGACCGTGTCATCGTCTTCCACGTGGTGTCATTCGTATGCGGTATGGAGGGCCGTGGAGTCAGCACACCGCTCTCCCGGGCGGTGTAGCCTCTCCAGACCTTGGAGCCGCTACCTTTCATTCAAGTAGCTCCTTAATTGGCATCGCGAGGCTGAATGAACCCCTTTTTAGTCCTCCCATCAAGGAAAAATCCCTGGCAGTACCGAGCTTTGAACCTGGCCCTTTGCACGGTAATAAGACGCGTTGACCACTCACATACGGAGACGGAGAGACACTTGAGGCCTTTTAGTAATCATTCACAATTAACAAGTGATACAATACGACACAACCTCACTTTTGAAATTAAGAGGAGCAATGTTTCTAATAGGGAATCAAACAGTGAGATCTTCTGTCTAACAATGAAACGAACGGCGCTATATTGCTTCTTAATAATTCACACAAACGTTTCAGTAACAACACAAAAATTTCGTGTGACTAAGGCCTCTCGTCGGGTAGACCGTTCGCCGGGTGCAAGTCTTTCGAGTTGACGCCACTTCGGTGACTTGGGCGTTGATGGGGATGAAATGAGGATAACACAACACCCAGTCCCTGAGCGGAGAAAAATCTCCGACCCAGCCGGGAATCGAACCCGGGCCCTTATGGTTGACATTCTGTCGCGCTGACTACGTTTTTTTTTAGACTCGAACTCGGGACCTTTGCTCTACCATCTTTTTTTTTTTCTTTGACCGGTGGGGGCTCAGGGGGCAAAGTGGGCAGGGGTCGAAACCTGAGGCCTGGCCACAGTGTCAACCACTCAGCTACCGGGAGCTGACAGCGTTTCAGTAAGAAACAATATTCAAAATACACGTAATTTCTTCTATTTACGGTACAGCCACGGACTTACCCCTTCCACTGTTAGACAAGATAGTAGTAATTAATTCGTGGAGCGGTATTCTGCGAGATATAAGTGACACTGCTAAATACACACACACACACACACACACACACACACACACACACACACACACACACCACTAGTCTTAAATGCTGTTTACTGCATTATTTACTACAAACAATCGATTTCATTGATATTAATATACGCACAGTAGTTTCTCTGATAGGTATGAATACCATTTGAATATTTCTATGTTTGTAGGCTTGAGATATCTGCAAACAAGTGAGTAATGGTATGAATATTTACCGATGGTAAGGCACATCAAAACCAATTTTGTGTTCAGCTAGCGTTTGTTGCCTGTGGATGTACTCTTCTGACGTCTTCTGATATAAATGACAGTAAATTTAATTCATGCAATATAAAATCACTACGGGAGACGAGCATAAATATATTTACGATTGGTTTTCTTCCGTGCTGCTACATGTAAGCAAATATGTAAATTGAAGGTGGAGGAATTGTTTTGATTGATTGATTTTAACAGGGGAGCTAAAACAGCTTAGGCCTGACCCGCCACTGCCCGCACCGAAACTAGGTTTATTGTGCGGTATCGCTCCCTGTATATCTAGTGAAGCCAACCAGTGCCCTTAAATAATGCAAGGAGTCCCTCTACCAGTTTTTTTGCTAAACAAAATTTCTTCAGGTCTAGTTGTCCCGAAGATTCTGCATCTTTTACTCTCCAATGCCACGCATCCGAAGATTAGGTGTGATGCAGTTTCTTCACCCTCATCACAGATCCTACATTTAGGGTCCTCTTCCGTTATATCCATTGTGTGTAGGTGTTTTTTGAAATTCCCATGGCCGGTCATCAGTCCAGTGATGAGTTCGATCTCTTTCCTGTTCAATCCCAGGATTACAGAGCTTCTTTTAAAACATAGGTTGGGCATCATTCCCTTACCATGTTTTTGTTTATGGACCTAAAGGTGGAGGGAAGAAACAAAAGGAAAGGGAAGGGGCTATTGATGTCAGCTGCACCGTGACTTTAGGCGGAGTGTCAGCTGCGACTAGTGAAAATGTGTGCCGGGCGGGGCTTCAAACCCAGGATCGCCTGCTTACTAGGCAACTGCGTTATCCACTGCGCCACCCGAACACAGTGTTTATTGCAACTGCGCAGACTATCTCGGCACGTCTCAGCCGACCCATACATCCACCTCGCGCCACCTATCCGTAGTTGTTGTCCATGTCCTCCATGCTGGCTACTTCGAGATTCTCGCAGAAATTTAATTGTACTTTCGCACTAAAGAAGGTGGACTCGATGTCGATGGAAGCGAATCAATTATATGATTGGTTGTCCGAAAGAACAGACACCACGCTTTTCCTATAAACTTACAACAATAGATTGTCGTGGAGGGAATTCAGTTCCCAGTTACATCCAATTTTCTGGTTATATACTGTGAACTGCTGCTTCTAATGAGGAATGAAGATTCCAGACAATAGTGTTTGACAAACTAATTCGCAGAGGTTAGCCGCTGACGTAGCATATATTATTTCCGCTGACAGGCTGGTTACCGCAAATGTGCAACATGACGAAAGGAGTTTACTCACAAACAAAGACTTTCCGAAAAGACCTTGAAGGAACAACGGTACCGACTGGCCGCCGTGCCATCCTTGGCCCTCAGGAGTCCCCAGCTGCGGATATTGTGGAGCATGTGGTCAGCCCTCTCTCGACCGTTGGCATTTTTCGTGATGGGTGCCGCTACTTCTCTAACAACTAGCTCCTCAATTGGCCTCACAGGGGCTGAGTGCTCTCAACTTCGGTGATCTGAAGGGAACCGGCGTTACCACTGCGGCAACGCCGTACTTTATGCATATACGTGAATGTAACATCATGTGATCGTTTTTGCCTGGTTTTTACAGTTAGAGGAATTATACTGACATTCGTGAATATTTCTTTTAGATCTATAAGAATGACTACATGGTGAAGGTATAGTTCCATGGCTGATGAAGTTCTTGCTAATCGTATAATAAACTGATAGGAAGAGGTTACAGAAGATTAAGACTATGCAGGAGACTCTGACGCAGATTATGTAGCTACTATCTCCAACGTGTTCAACCACTACTACAGTAACTGATAGTGGCCTGGGTCATACAGTGTCAAGCGGACCAGAAAGTAACACGTGTAGTAACAGGTGCACCAGGTGGGGTAGCCTGTTAACCTGCGCTTGAAGAAACAACGCATGAATGTCGTGAAACCGACTCTGATACGGAAGTAGCTGCAAATCTAGATTTCTATGCCTGGTCTTAAGTTGGTTGTGAACCCTAATCCTTTGGGAAATGTTTCCCCCCTTGGGGCATATGTTTACTAACAGAAATTGACAATGCTAATGTCCTACATATTTTTTAAAACTTTTTCAGCAGACTTTTCTTCTCCTGATTCATTGGTACGAATATTTATCACCCCATAACTCATGGTGGACTTAGAAATTGAGCAGTTTTTTCATTACTATTCCCGGAAATGGATAGGCCATTTTGTCACTTAAAGGGATAATCTTGCCAATCTGTTTCCTTTACGTCATCATGCTCATAGCTCGTTCAAGCCCAATTCCTCCGCTGAGTTATATTCACCACACTTCCCCTGAAATATTTTAGACAATGTGAAAATTTGTCGTTAGACAAGGCTATACTCAGTTTCCAGCCCTTAATTCATTCTTCTCCATGAGAGGTGCTCACCCGTCTCTAATTACTTCGGTGTAGTCTAGACGTTAAATCTAGCATTAGCAAAACAACACTCCCATCTGTCTCAGAAGTCCACGTGAGTGCTGCTTGCGTAACGACTGCGGTGCCCGCGGGGCTTTAAGCGGTAGCGACTCTGTCTCTCCTCTGAGGTAGCAGGCTGCTCTGGGAACAGCTCGTTCTCACGGAGCCCAGGCCACAAGCAGCTGCTAATAAGCGGGTCATCGGCAATTCAAAGCTATGGTAATTACTCGCGGACGCGCGCCGGTTTTTCATTGCGCGAAAATTGCGTTACAGGAGTCAGATGATAAGGCGAGGAGCGGCGCTGAGCAGTGAGAGTATTTGCATGTGGTAATTGCGCTGCTGCCCCCTCCTACCGCCCACCTACCTACTCCTCGTGTCCGCATTTTTTGAAACATCGATATCTCTACTGTATGCGCCCAGGAAGCTTCTCGCTAGGTCATGTCGACAATTTTTCGCCAGGCGCAGGTCACGGGGCAGAAGTACGAACGCGGTCTTTGCACGTCCTGTTTTTAAAAGGAATCGTATAAATTTTGGAAAGCAACAGCGTGGATAATTTTTAACACCAACTAATATACAGGGTGCATCACAATAGAGGAAACTGACACTCTTGAAAATCTACGATACTGCAACTTCGACCACGGGCCCTCTTGGGCCAATCGGTACCTACCGACCGCCATTACATCCTCCGCCAATGCCGTCGTAGGACGCGGTATGAAGAGGCGTGGGGTCAACACATCGCTGTTCCGGTCATTGTCTGCTTTCGTGATCTGGAATCGTTGAGTCAGCTTCCCAGTTGGCGTCACGTGGCTGTATTCACCCCATTGGAGTCCTCCCACCAAGAAAAACTCCTGGCAGTACCGGGAATCGAACCCGGGTCCTCCACATGGCAATTAACTGCGGTGACCTCTCAGCTATGTGGGCGAACGAAACTATAACACACTGATGTAAAAAATCACAACATATAGGAGGAGTTGCGCGACATAAACTCAAATTGGTAGGCGTGTTTCTACATCTGACATCGCGTCAGTCACATAAAATTTGCGCTGGTAGCACCACTACGACGATGCAAATCAGGTTTGCTGTAAATACACGCTGTAACGGTCGTGAGAGTTAGTTATCTTTGAGATCGGCCTTGGTGAGTTGATGTTACTCGAGATTGCCTTTAAGGCCACAAACACGCCATATGAACTCCTCAATGAGTTTTAACGAGGTTATGTAATAGGCCTACGGGGAGTTGGATGTTCCTTATGCGATATTGCAGAAAGATTTGTCAGGAATGTAGCCACTGTACATGATTGCTACAGTCGCAAGAAGACTGCCACGTGGCACCACAAAGAGGGAACACCATCATGCTCGTCGTGTGTCTCTGGCGCATCGTATTGCATCTGCAGCAGCAACTGAGCAGCAGTTGGCACCACAGTGATACAACGAACTGTTATAAACCGGTTACTTCTAGGACAGCTCCGAGACAGTCACCCTGTAGTGTGTAATCTATTGAATCCAAACCATCACCATTTGCGAGTTCAGTGGTGTCAAGAGAGAGCTGAGTGGAGGGTTGGGTGAAGGCCTGTTGTGTTTCCTGATGAAAAGTGGTTCTGCCTCGGTGCCAGTGATGGTCGTGTGCTGGTTGAGGACCTGCACCCAGCCTATCTGCGCTGGATCTACAACTGGAGGTATGGTCTGGGGGTGCCATGTCGAATGACAGCAGAAGTACTCTCGCGGTTATCTCACGCACCCTGGCTGGAAAATTGTACGTCTATGTGGTGATTCGGTCTGTTGTGCTGCCATTCATTAACAGCATTCCAGGAGGTGTTTTCCAACAGGATAACGCTCGCCCAGATACCATTTTTGTAATCCAGCATGCTCTACAAAGTGCCATGTCGAATGACAGCAGAAGTACTCTCGCGGTTATCTCACGCACCCTGGCTGGAAAATTGTACGTCTATGTGGTGATTCGGTCTGTTGTGCTGCCATTCATTAACAGCATTCCAGGAGGTGTTTTCCAACAGGATAACGCTCGCCCAGATACCATTTTTGTAATCCAGCATGCTCTACAAAGTGTCGACAGTTTGCCTTGGCCTGCTCGATTACCAGACGTGTCTCTAATCGAGCACATATGGGACATCATCGGACAATAACTCCTGCGTCATCCACAAACAGCATTAACCGTCCTTGTATTTACCGACCAAGTGCAACAGGCATGGAAGTACAGCCCACAAACTGACATCCGGCACCTGTACAACAGAATGCATGCACGTCTGCATGTTTGCATTCAACATCCTGGCGGTTATACGGGTTATTAATGTACGAACTTTTCACATTTGCAATGGCTTATCTCGTGCTTACAGTAATCTGTAGTCTTGCGATGTCAATCATTTAAATACGTTACCTAGACAAATATACTGCCGAAAGTTCATTACTCTACGTTGATTATTTTTTGGTGTCGCTATTTTTTTCGTTAGTGTATGATAGAAGCAAAAACGTTACAGCAAACATCAGTCCGTAAACGAGGTGTTTGTTAGATAACTGCGAATGTGTGGTTATGTGCCGACACTGACTTCAGTATGAAATCTTGTCGTAGTTAGTACAAAGGTGTTGAAATGTAAACTTTTCAATTAAGTTCCCGTATAATTCGACTCGAATTTCACACATGGCCTACTTTAAGGAGAAATAGATACTTTAAATTCTTGTAGGGTTTCCACACGGATCAAACTGTCATCTGAGCACGATATTTCAGCGGGCCACCTGGCCGCCATCATCAGGTGAGAAAAACTACCCTGCTCTCGCCGATAACTGATTCCACTCTTTTTTTTTTCTTTATTGTAATTTTTATCACCTTACACAAGGCGCGTTGTCAGCAGCTGAGTACGCCGCTCTTCAGCCTTGAGATTTACAAGAAGTAAGAAATACAGGGGACACAGAGAATACAATCAAAAATGGTGGGCAAAACAATGTAGACACCAAAAAACAAAAACACGGAGCCGTTCACGCCTGACGAGAAAACAGCACTGACACTAGTGGACACGGCGCACAAAACAGGGATGATGGCGATGGTACACGTGAACAGTGGCGGCGTTTCGGCGAACAAACACTAAACACAAACGAAGGCACACACACGAGACACTAATGGCGATGACCTCCGGCGCGCGAATGTTCACTGAATGTGTGCGAGTCCGGGGACCTGCCAAGAGAGGAGGAGGAGGAAGGGGAGTGGGAGAGGGAGAGGGGAGAGCAGAGATGCCATGGGCAGGGGAGAGTGGGGGAGGGAGGAAGGGGGAGGGGAAGCCCGGGGGAAGAGGGGTGGAGGACGGGGGAAAAAAGAAAGAGAAGGGAGGGAGGGTGCCTAAAGGAAAGGAAACAGGGAGTGGGGGGGAGGATCAAAGTTGATAGGAGGGGTAAATGGAAGGGAGGAGGACATCATCAGCGAGTGGAAGCTGGCGGAAGCCACCTCGGGAGAGGGTAAGGAGGGTGGAGAGATGGAGACCGGGTGGGACGTGGGAATACAGGCGCGGCAGCGGGCGGGGGTGGGAGAGGAGCGGGGAGACGAGCGGGTGAGGAGGATCGAGTTTGCAGGAGGTGTACAGGATCCGTATCCTTTCAAGGAAGAGGAGAAGGTGGGGGAAGGGGATGAGATCGTAGAGGATCCGCGTGGGGGAGGGGAGACGGATGTGATAGGCGAGGCGGAGAGCATGGCGTTCAAGGATTTGGAGGGATTTGTAAAAGGTAGGGGGGGCGGAGATCCAAGCCGGATGGGCATAACAAAGGATAGGGCGAATGAGGGATTTATAGGTGTGGAGGATGGTGGAGGGGTCCAGACCCCACGTACGGCTGGAGAGGAGTTTGAGGAGACTGAGGCGGGAGCGTGCCTTGGCTTGGATTGTCCGGAGATGGGGAGTCCAGGAGAGGCGACGGTCGAGGGTGACGCCAAGGTACTTAAGGGTGGGAGTGAGGGCGATAGGACGGCCATAGATGGTGAGATAGAAATCAAGGAGGCGGAAGGAAGGGGTGGTTTTGCCTACAATGATCACCTGGGTTTTGGAGGGATTGACCTTGAGCAACCACTGGTTGCACCAAGCGGTGAACCGGTCAAGATGGGATTGGAGAAGGTGTTGGGAGCGCTGCAGGGTGGGGGCAAGGGCAAGGAAGGCGGTGTCATCGGCAAACTGGAGAAGGTGGACGGGGGGTGACGGCTGCGGCATGTCCGCTGTGTACAAAAGGTACAGAAGGGGGGAGAGGACGGAGCCTTGGGGCACACCGGCAGAGGGGAAAAAGGTGTAGGAGTCTGTGTTATGGACGGTGATTCCACTCGCAAATGACTACACCTTTATATGCATCGGAAGTGCAACAGCGCATGCGCTAGATACAGTGCGCACGCGCTCAATCATTCCTGCTGCCCTCTGGCGCAAAATGAGTTGCAGTGCCTCCGGTGGTGAATACTGATGAAAACGATACATCGCTACAAATGATTATTCATAGGCGGCCGATTCAGATGCCGTTGTTTCTTCATGTCTGATAAAATCGGATTCCACGTTTTACTTAGCGGGTATCCATTATCACGATTAATTATATTATCTGCTAGTCTGATTTCGACTGATTCTTTTAAAACACAATCCCAATACCGAGAAGCATTTGTAACTACATGCGTCTCATTGTATAACATCCTGTGTCCCTCTGTAAGGCAATGCTCAGCCACCGAAGATTTATCTGGTTGTAATAATCGCGAATGGCGATGATGTTCAGTACACCTGTCGTTGACGGTACGAAGAGTTTGGCCAATGTAAATTTTCCCGCACTCACACGGTATTTTGTAAACGCCAGACTTACTCAAACCTAAATCATCTTCGACAGAGCCAAGAAGTGCTCGAATCCTATCTGGCAGACGAAAAACACATCTGATCTAATATTTCTTCAAAAGTCTACGAATCTTCACGGACACATTCCAGCATCCGTACCGTCAACGACAGATGTATTGAACATCAACGGCATACGCCATTATTACAACCAGATAAATCTGCGGTGGCTGAGCATTGCCTTACAGAGGGACACAGGGTGTTATACAATGAAACGCAAGTAGTTGCAAATGCTTCTCGACATTGGGATTGTGTTTTAAAAGAATCTGTCGAAATCAGACTAGCAGATAATATCATTAACCATGATCATGGATACCCGCTAAGTAAAACGTGGAATCCTGTTTTATCAGTCATGAAGAAACAACGGCATCTGAATCGGCCGGCTATGAATAATCATTTGTAACGATGTATCGCTTTCATCAGTATTCATCACCGGAGGCGCTGCAACTCATTTTGCGCCAGAGGGCAGCAGGAATGATTGAGCGCGTGCGCACTGTATCTAGCGCATGTGCTGTTGCACTTCCGATGCATATAAAGGTGTAGTCATTTACGAGTGGAATTAGTTATCGGCGAGAGCAGCGTAGCTTTTTTCACCTGATGATGGCGGCCAGGTGAACTGCTGAAATATTGTGCTCAGATGACAGTTTGACCCGGCTGGAAACCCGACAAGAATTTGATGTACTAATACGCCGGGAAAGTTTACACAGCCACAGAAATATATACTACTTATCTCGTTATGTCTTTTAGTTTCCTTCACAGGTATCTGTTAAGGGAAATATCCGACGTGTCGTCCTTGGAAATGGATGCTGTAACGTGAGTACCAGGGTCGTTTCAATCCTTCTTTAGCTGCTTAGGTCGACTTTTAGTGTTGCGACAGCTACGTGGAAACGAGAAGGAACAACTACAGCTAGTACAAGACCAGCCAGACGTCATGTACTGACGAACAGGTACCGTGGATCGTAGCGGAGGGTGGTGTTTGTATGAACTCAACGGAAGGAACCACTCTAGAATTCCAAAGCGCGATCGGCAGTTCAGCTAGCACAATGAAAACGTGCAGGGAGTCAGAAAGAATGGAGTACAGTGGTCGAGCAGGTCCTCATAAGCCACACATTTCTAAAAAATGGTTCAAATGGCTCTGAGCACTATGCGACTTAACTTCTGAGGTCATCAGTCGCCTAGAACTTAGAACTAATTAAACCTAACTAACCTAAGGACATCACACACATCCATGCCCGAGGCAGGATGCGAACCTGCGACCGTAGCGGTCACGCGGTTCCAGACTGAAGCGCCTTTAACCGCACGGCCACACCGGCCGGCCCACACATTTCTGTAAACGTCGCTGAAATGGGGTAAAGAGAAACGCCACTCGACAGTGGATGGCTGGAGACGAGTGATTTGGATGGATGAATCAGGCTACTATCTGTGCCAATCCGATGAAAAGGCTTGGGTCTCGCGAATGCCAGGAAAAGGTAACAGGGCATTGTGTATAGTGCCAACACTGAAGTACGGACGAAGTGGTGTTACGCTATGGGGCTCTTTTTCGTCACAGTGCGTCGTCCCTTTCTTGCGCTGAAGAGAACAATAAATAAGGAAGGATATAATAATAAAAAAATGGTTCAAATGGCTCTGAGCACCATGGGACTTAACATCTGAGGTCATCAGTCCCCTAGAGTTAGAACTACTTAAACCTAACTAACCTAAGGACATCACACACATCCATGTCCGAGGCAGGATTCGAATCTGCAATCGTAGCAGCAGCGCGGTTCCGGACTGAAGCACCTAGATCCGCTCGGCCACAGCGGCCGGCGGTGATGTGATAATCTTTTCACCATTGTGTACTGAGTGCAGCAGAGGAATGGTTTGGAGACGATGAGTGATCACATCAGGATGACAATGCAATCTGTCACAAAGCAGCATCTGTGAGCCAATCGTTTGTAGACAATAACATTCCTGAAATGGACTGGACTGCCCATAATCGAGATCAGTGCCCAGTGGAACACCTTTGGGGTGACTTAGTACGTTGACTTCAGTCCAGATTCCAGTGTCCAGCGTCTGCTCTTCACTTCCCGCTCTTGAAGAAGAATGAGCGGTCATTCCTTCACAGACATTTTGACACCTCACTGAAAGCGTCCTCAGCAGAATTCAAGCAGTAATAAAGGTGAAGCGTGGACACACCCTATATTAATGTTCAGTGATAGGTGTCCATATATCTTTAATCAGATAGTGTGTAGGTCAGCTTCAGTGTTATTGGATATTGCGAGCTCAGTGGTCGTCCGGAATGACTGCCTATAGACAGTCGACCCGTTTGTGAACAAGCCTAATTAAACAACTTTCACCTAGGCGCTTTACGGCATTGGAAGCTCTCACTTACATTAAGCTGAGTGAACTCTGTACGTACTTCGCGGCACCGCGGTGCTCCTATCGCCTCCACACAAGTACTGCATAGATTTCTGTCTGATGCAGGTAGTCAGATGGCATCCGCAGTTCCTAGACGTAGCTGATTTAGCTCGTGCGAATGTAGTGATAGTCGCAGGCCATTTTTGTGTATGGTCACCAATTCCACAAGACATTTTTCGTCAAAATGAAATTTTTCGTGTTTTATTTCAGTAATTATTTATTTATGTATTGTTATTCTTTTATACGCTGTTACTTGTCTGTGTGAAATAGACTGGACATTAACAGAGACGTTTGGACGGCACATTTAAACAAAACCTAGTGAGTTTATTACAAACAAAAGCTGAAAGAAGTCGAAATAAGCGTAATGACAATTAAATGAAAAGAATGTGATGAATTGGAAAGCAAGATCTTACCTGCTGAATTGTCGAAAAACCGTAGAAGTTTTTATCCTACGTAAAACTGATCAATGAAACAACGTCATTTGTCCAATTGCTCAGGATGCCACCGAAGCGAAATATGGTAAAATTTTCACTAGAATACTGAAGCCCGTCTTGCGAAAGTGTGGTACACAAAACACTTCCTGCGTTGGACCGTCACACAGATGAGAAAATAACAGAAAAATCGCCAAGTTGTACGACAGACGAAAGGCTATTGGGCCTGATGGGATGCCCGTTGCATTCTATATCGAATATGTGGAAGTACTTACCATCTTCTAATAACAGTTATGTCACACATCGAAGGGACAACTACGAGTGCTATGTGACTGGAAAACGTCCCAAGTCTACGAGAAGGGTCGTTGGGAAGCTGTGGGACCTATGCTACTGACGGTAATATTTTGAAGAATTGTGGGACACACTTTGAGCTCTAGTATGAAGACTTTTCTGGAAATCAGACAACACATGTTTCGGAATTTTCTGGTACCCAGTTTGCTGTGTCGGTTCATAAGAGCCGCAAGACACGAGATAGAGGAGTTCAGGTGGGCTTGTTTCACGGCTTCCATAAAGCCTCCGCTTTCGTATCGTCAACCAGGAAAAAATAATACGTCCATACGGAGTATCCGAAGATATTCTGTTGCATTGAAGATTTCTACCTTTCTAACTACCGTACTTAATGGGGATCGAGCGAGGTGGCGCACTGGTTAGCACACTGGGCTCGCATTCGGGAGGGCGACGCTTCACACCCGCGTCCGGCCATCCTGATTTAGGTTTTCCGTAATTTCCCTAAATCGCTTCAGGCAAATGCTGAGATAGTTCCTTTGAAAGGCACGGCCGACTTCCTTCCGTAACCCTACGGGACTGACGACCTCGCTGTTTGGTCCCCTCGCCCAAATCAACCAACTTTATTGGGTTATCGTCAGAAGTGACAGAAAACTTCTGCCTGTCATAAGATAGTGTGATATTACCGCTGCTGTTTTTTGTAGCCGGCCGGAGTGGCCATGCGGTTCTAGGCGCTACAGTCTGGAACCGTCTGACCGCTACGGACGCAGGTTCGAATCCTGCCTTGGCCAAGGTTGTGTGTGATGTCCTTAGGTTAGTTAGGTTTAAGTGGTTCTAAGTTCTAGGGGACTAATGACAACAGCAGTTAAGTCCCACAGTCCTCAGCACCAATTGAACCATTTTTTTGTAAATATAGATGACGTAGCAGATAGGTTTTATAGTTAATGAAACTCTCCACGTACTACATAGTTTTGTACTGGGAGGTGATAGAAATTTGGTACAAAAGGTGTTGAAACTTGAAGATGATCAATGTCTTGTCCAAAGATTCGCAGTCAACACTTATCATAATTAAATTTAATGCAACATGTATATATACAGGGTGATTTTTTTTTTTTTTTTTTTTGAATGGGTACAAACTGCAGCAAACGATTCCTGAGAGGATAAGATCAAAAATAGTTCATATGGACGTATGGCCGGAAATAAGTTCCAAGGTAATTCACCCACTTGAAGATGCAGATAAAAGATCTTTGACAGTGACCCCGGCGTCAGCACCAGACAGGTGGCCTGCCAGCATGGGGTAACCCAGATGACCTTGTGAAACATTCTCAACGACAACGGTCACTATCTGTATCACAACACATGAAGTACTTATTACCTATGGGCTTGCCTTCCCAGTGACGGTTAGGTAGCTGCTTCGTCGCACAGGTCACCACGATGCTAGGATTTCTGTCATCCATCCTATTCACAGATGAGGCTGTGATTACGAGGGGCAGTATCGTCAACCTTCACAGCAGGCAACTGTGGGTTGTGGAGAATCCCCACAGTATGGTGGCAGCGATCCATCAGCGCCGGTTCAGTCCCCAGGGAGGTATGGAATTATTGGCGACTGCCTCTTGGGACAGTCATCTTTCCACAACACCTCGCAGGTGAGACAAATCTGCGCTTCCTGCAGGTGAAACTGCCTTCCCTCCTGCAAGGTGTGCCTTTGGTGTACGAAGAGTAATGTGGCCAGTAGGTGATGATGCTCGAGCTCTCTGTCCTCTTGAGTGTGGAGCTGAAACACTAGTGCAGACAGAGAATTCCCACCTGCTTGTTGTATTCGCATGTTTGCTTTCAATAATTGAAACCTACGCTGTCAAAGATCTTTTATCTCCACCTTCAAGGTTTGTATCTCCCTTGGAACGCACTTACGGCCATATGTCCACATCACCTTACTTTGCTCCTAATCCTCTCAGGGATTCCTGCAGTTTATCCCCATTGCACAAACTCAACCTGTAAATTAAAAGGAGTCCCTGCATTTCCCTACGTTCTCGATGATCAATAATTTTAATCAGTCACAGACGTCAAGTATCTAGTAGTTTCAGCTCGAAGCAATTCAAGATGGAACGACTTCGTAAATCTAGCTGTAGGTATGCCAGATGCTAGGATCTGGTCAACTGGAAGAATTCTAATGAAGGACGTCGCTTGCAACACCCTCATGGAAGTAACTCTTCTCTTTTCGATGGACAGAGACCCTAAACAATTTGGATAAACGAAAAATATAGAGCACATCCAACGAGACCTGTGCGCATCTTCATTATTCAACGTGATTTTGTCACAGAAATGCTAAAGAAATTGCAGCGGGAGATGCTACAAAGAGATAGATGTGCAACGCAGAGAGCCTTAATCACAAAATTTTGAGAACGCACGTTCCTAAACGAGTCAAGATAAACACTACTTCCTCCAATATACATCCCGCGTAATGATCGCGAGAGTAAAATGAGGGAAACGCCGGCCTCTAAGGAGGGGTACCGGCCGTCCTTCTGTAAGAGTTCCATCTGAAAATGGAATATGAAATGTATTCCTCTAACATTTAATTGGACAAATTTCTGTTAATAGCATGATACAAGGAAATTGATAAAAAAAATACGACACAGAAGAAGTTTGTCAGCTGCCCAACTAGTATTTTGCTATTAATAGTTGGTTTTGAATAGTTTACTATTGTGTTTGTTTGGTATCGGACTTTAAATTTTACTACAGCATTGGTATGCAGATTTTACCAATGCTAACCGTGTGCCTAAGTGATACTAGCCCTATCGCACTCATACTTTTTTTAAACAGAAGGCTGAAAAAGTTCTCTGGGAAATAGAAACTGTTTTAATGAACACTGAATTTATTATGCTTTAATTTCGCTATGATGTCTAAAGTTCGTTCACACTACAGTGCCATTCACACGCTTTCGCATTTCCACTTGATCCTGCTGTTGTTTTCCTATTCGACACGGTCGCCGTAATGTATTGAATGTTCTCTCAGCCAATTGCCAACTAACGTTAATCCGCAATTATTTTCACATTTCCGTGCATGTCGTTGACCAGCGACCTGGCTCGAGCGACTCCCTGTTACTGAATCCTCCCCGCGCGCAAAACCGGCAGCGCCAAAACCACACCTAACTATTACTACCTATATCATTAGATGACGCTGATATAACTCGGATGATGGGGTGATCCCGCGCCACTCGTGCTTCTCCGATCTGACAGAGATAGAAACGGTAGATTCAATATGTAAAATACACTATCAATATTTGTCCTTTACAAACGAAAGAATTCTACTACCTAAATCTACACCTGTACTCCGCAAGCCACCTTAGTTAGTTAGTTAGTTAGTTACGTGTTCCACTGATCAATCTCACGGTAACCGTTATGATGTGGAACGCGTCAAGTGCCTAAGAAATCCACACATGAATCAAAGTTTCTCTTTTTTAAGCTTATAATTTTTATTATCTACCCCATTCCCTTAAATCGCCCAAAATGCATATATTACACCTATAGATTTATTTATTCCTATTCAAGAACTCATCTATAGTATATAAGGAGTTGTTAAGGAGATATGATTTCAATTTATTTTTGAAACTATTACTGATGTCTGTCAGACATTTTATTTCATCAGGTAATTTATCGAAACTTTACAGCAGTATATTTTACCCCTTTCTGTGCCAAAGATAGTTTAAGTAGAAGATAGTGTAAGTCTTTATTTCTTCTGGTACTATAATCATGAATGTCACTGTTGTTTTTAAACTGGTCCATGTTGTTGAGAACAAATTCCATTACTGAGTAAATCTACTGTGAGGCTGTTGTTAGAATTCCTAACCTTTTAAACAAATGCCTACAAGATGTGCGGCTATGAGCCCCACACATTATTCTAACCACTTTCTTTTGAGCATTGAATATTTTTTGCGAAAGTGTTGAGTTACCCCAAAATATTATTCCGTGTGACATCAGAGAGTGAAAGCATGCAAAGTTTATTAGCTTACTAATTTCTGTATCCTCAAAATTGGCAATTATACTGATTGCAAAAGTTGCAGAACCTGGTCGCTTTAGGAGATTCAAAATATGAATTTTCCAATTAAGATTCTCATCTATATGTACACCCAAAAACTTAGTGTTCTCTACCCTGGCTACTGACGTCTGTTGATGTGTTATATTTATAGAAGGAACTGTACTCCCTGCAGCAGAAAATTTGATGTACTGAGTTTTTTCAAAGTTGAGAGCAAGGCAATTCGCAGAAAACCAATTAATAACTTTTCGAAAGACATTATTTGTATCATTTTCTATCGAAGTTTCTTATAATGGATTAATATGATCCTTGTATCATCAACGAACAGTGTCAGTTTAGCTTCTTGCTTCAGATAAGAAGGGAGGTCATTCACATATATCAAGAACACAAGGGGACCCATAATCGAACCCTGTAGAACACCTAATGTAATTTCACGCCAGTTAGATGAATTGGGAATCTTCCTTAAATCACTTAAACAATATAAATAAACTTTTTGCTTCCTGTTCTATAGATATGATTTAAACCAATCAGATGCTGCTCCATTTATATCATAGAATTGTAATTCCTGTAACATAATGTCATGGTTCACACAATCAAATGCTTTGGATAAGTCACAGAAAATTCCTATTGGTGACATTTTACTGTTTAAAGACTCTATTACGTGGGCAATGAAACTGTATGTTGCTGTCTCAGTGGAACAGTATTTTTGAAATCCGAACTATTATTTAGTAAGTTTCCTGTTTCTGTTGAGATGGTTAACCACTCTTGAGTACATTACGTTCTCGACGATTTTTGAAATTGCTGTAAGGAAGGATACCGGCCAGTAATTATTGACATCTGTGGTATCCCTTTTTTTGTAGAGAGGCTTGACAATGGCATATTTTAACCTATCAGGGCAAACACCTCGAGTTAGTGATACATTACAGATATGACCCAGAACATCAACTGTAACTGCTCCACATTGTTTTAATATCTTGTTATATCTTGTTAGAAATGTCATCTACTCCAACACAAAATTCATTTTTCAAAGATTTAATGGTTTTCCTTTTTCCACAAGAGGTCGTTAGGTGAAAATTAATTTGACTAATATTCCTCAAAACTGACTCTTCCATGTACTGCTTGGCTTTTTCTTTTGAACTATCCTCACCAATTTTTTCACCTACACTTAAGAAATGATCGTTAAATACATTAGCTACTTGTGTATTGTTGGTTAAGGTGGTCTCAGTCTCTTTAATAGTAATACTACCTACCCCACTGGTTACTTTTCCTGTCTCCCTTCTAATAAAATTCCATATTGATTTGATTTTATTGCGAGTTACTAATTTCATCACTAACATACGTATTTCTTGATTTTCTGACAACCTTTCTCAGTATGTTACAGTAATTTGTATAGTATAAAATTACTTCTGGATTTTTACTAATTCTTGCTCTCTCATACAGTTTTCTTTTTCTTTCTGAAGGCACTTTAATACCTGTACTAATCCAAGGTTTCTTTGAAAACTGTTTGGTGCTACATTTAGAAATTTTTTTAGGCAACAGTCTTGAAAAAGGAATATAATTTTATCAAGAAGTATGTTGCATTTATTATTAGCATTTGGCTGATTATATACATCTTCCCAATTAACATTTCTTAAATTTTCTCTGAAGTGTTCTATAGAGTTGAGCAACCTTACACTTTTACTTAATGGTTTCTGAACTGTACACCATGCTAGGTTTTGTAAGTTAATCAATTGTGCATCATGGTCTGATAATCTATATATCACAGGGAAAGCATGTGTTAGTTTTACATCCTCTTGCTGTACAAGTACAAGACAGAGTGCTACTGTCTTGAGCTATACGTTTAGCGAAATTGATCACTGATTATAAGTAATATACCATTAATAACACTTCTATCAGAATTGCTTAGAAAGTTTGCATTGAAATCACCACAGATTAATAACTTCTTCATTTTGTCTGACAGACAACGTAATAGGGAGTCAAACTTTTTTTATGAATCGCTGCCAGTCTCCTTATGGGGCCTGTGCACTGTTGCTAATATCAACACTACATTATCTACCTGTGGTTCACATGCACAAACTTCAAGTGCTGATCAACACAAAATTTGCTTACTTCTACAGTCTTGTATTGATACCCTTTTTTTGTGTAAACGGCAACTCTTCCTTTATCCATGCTAGATCTGCAAGTGTAAGATGCTAAATTATACCCATTTTTACTGACACTTTCCATCCCCACAGTTACATGGTGTTATCAATCTCATTCTTATTTTTTAAATCATCTAAACACACCAACAGCTTATCTACATTATTTTTTATTCCCATGATGTTTTGATGAAGTAAATTGATACCACCCACAGCTTCATATCTGTTTACTGTACAGGAAGCTTCTTTTATTCTATTTTTCTTGGTTGTTGTCGACCTGGACTTTAACCTAAAAGTCTGTCTGTCTAGTCCCATTAACCACAGGGATCATCCCTTGTGCGACTGTGGCCCACCTTACAGTATCTGCCAGAACAGAAGCTAACTTATCTTTCCTCTTCCTATTTAGGTCTGTGTAGGAAACAAGATTAGATAAGATAGGCGTATCAAGAGATACACTGGGAAAAATAGGTGAAAAAAGTATTCTAAAGAAAGTCCTCCCAAGAGGAAACAAGCTCATGAGAGATCTGATAAGTCAGCCAGGTATTTGGCACTGGTGGGGGCGAAGGAGGTAGAGAAGAAACGTTGTATGAGCAGAGTGTCTAAGAAAGATTGCCCATTATAGTAGTTTGGACATAAAAATAAATAAACGATGGAATCAAACCGGTCGAAAAACTAATGACAAAGATATTGAATTCCAAGACGGAGTTATTTTTGTAACATTTCAGAATTCTAAGAGGCAACTGATGCATTCCTAATTTTGCGCTCCTGTCGGGAACAAGAAGAATGTTTGGCAAATACTTAGCCTTCCTGGTTGCGCTGCAGCAGGCAATGTCTGGTGCGCGACTCATTTAGAAAAAGGAGACTGGAATGATAATTTCACCAAAGACGCTTTCTGTGGGTGAAGGTGTTCAAAAGACGCTTGATGGCATTAAGAAAGTATCAGCCATACTTTTTGCTATCGGTAAACGTTTGATGCGCTTTTGCTGAGTTCTCTTTGTTGTTCAAAAGAAGACTTGGGAAAGAGCATATAAAAATATGCGTAGAAATCTAACGTCATATTCCACAGCTGTCGAACATATAATATCGTTTCTAAAACATTGACTTTCCTGACTTATGTATTTTTCTTTTCCCATTTGAAAGAGTTTGATTAAAATATCGTTACTGTTCTCGTCGTCTTTTTCAGTAAATCGTAATGCTACTGCTGTCAATCATTTCACCATTGTTCATTTTTATTCTCTTTTATTATACATTTACACTATTGCCGAGATGGTGAACCTCTGTGAGACCTGCAGCGTGAAATGCTTTGCTGTTTGTGTGACTGACAAAGGGGCGAAAAAAAACCAAAATTAATGGCCGTTATTTTGTTCGTTGCTTGCTTGCGAAATGCAAATGTTTGCTTCATTAAAATTGAAATGGTGCAGCTGTACGAGCGACCAGTAGCTGAATCTTATCAGACATGAAAACAAATAATTTATTATTACAGTAGAAACGAATTTTTTTTTAGTCGACAATACTCATTATACGCCAGATTGTGTGGACGGGGGAAAATCTTGAGCGACTATTGCGATGTACTGATGAGTGAACCTACTACTTCACCCAAGACAGCAAGTACACATCATAAATCAAGTTAACGTTGGGGTGTTCTCCCATGGGACCATGGGAGCGTGATCGTATGGTTCAGGGTTTTCAAATTTCGTTTTAAACAGAGAGCGCAGGGCTCGCAGATCGTTCGCTGGCGGTAATGTCAACAGAATGGTTATGTGCGTACTTAGAATAGCACTTCGGTAACTTCTGCAGATGCCTTATATACTTGGAATATCATTTCTTACTTCTCCCTTAACCCTTTGATGAGTACCAGTGCTTTCTTCCTTAAACCATAATTTCATTCGTTTTTGTTCTTTTTTAAAAAAAAAATTCCAGTGCCTTTATCGTGATGTCAACGATGCTGTTGCAAGACATAGATATCCATATCCTGCCTGCGACGGTATTTACTGATCCTGTGCGTCATGTCAATCCTGCACTTCATTATTATGTCGGCGACCGGTAGCAGCTGTGGATAGCACAGTATGGGGTCTTAAATATCTCAGCATGTAATGAACTCGCTTTACGTCGAACATGCCCATTTTTAATAGCACAAATATATAATATGTGTGTTCCCCTATGAAGACACTCGTAAGAATGTTTATCCTACAGCTGGTTATTCAGATATTTTTCCTCGTTTGTATTAGTTCCTCGTTAAGGAGAGCGCTAACCCATAATCAATTTTCCCTGACTGTCATGTCTTCTGTGGAGATGTGCAGTTTCTTGAGGTCTTCCATGGTTTCCATTTCCCAGTTGGTTTTCACTGTATTAGTTGTCACTATGTTAAAAATTTCCTTGGTCAATCGATTTTCGTTGATCCTATGTATGTGTCCGTTGAGCTTTGCCCTTCTTTTCCTGATGCTGTTTGTAATTCTCTCAGTCTGTTCGTATAGGTCTTTTGTCGGTATCTTTATCCAGATCTCCTCTTTCTGAACTGGCACGTAGATCTTTCTCAGTATTTTCTTCTCTTGCTTTTCCATCTCCTTAATTTTCGATCTTCCCTTGATTACTGTTGCTTCTGATGCGTACAAACCCTCTGGTAAGACTACTGCACTGTAGTGTCTTAATTTGGCATTGATGCAAATACTTCTTTTGTTGTAATGGTTCCATGTAAGTCTGTATGCTTTTTGTAATTTTGTGATCCTTTCTTCATTTGATGTTGCGTTCAGTCATATTTTCTGTATAATCTCTCCCAGGTATTTGAGACTATCTACTTGTGTTATCTTTCCATAATTTGTTACCAGTAGATGACTGTCTGTGGATTTTGTGTCCATGTATTGCGTTTTTTCATATGAGATTTGTAGTCCCGCTTTGGTTGAGGTTTCATATAGTGTGTCTAGAGCTTCCCTGATGTTACGGAAAGAGGTAGAAGGGCAGTGAAACTACCAGTAGGCGGTATATACACTCCTGGAAATGGAAAAAAGAACACATTGACACCGGTGTGTCAGACCCACCATATTTGCTCCGGACACTGCGACAGGGCTGTACAAGCAATGATCACACGCACGGCACAGCGGACACACCAGGAACCACGGTGTTGGCCGTCGAATGGCGCTAGTTGCGCAGCATTTGTGCACCGCCGCCGTCAGTCTCAGCCAGTTTGCCGTGGCATAAGGAGCTCCATCGCAGTCTTTAACACTGGTAGCATGCCGCGACAGCGTGGACGTGAACCGTATGTATAGCTGACGGACTTTGAGCGAGGGCGTATAGTGGGCATGCGGGAGGCCGGGTGGACGTACCGCCGAATTGCTCAACACGTGGGGCGTGAGGTCTCCACAGTACATCGATGTTGTCGCCAGTGGTCGGCGGAAGGTGCACGTGCCCGTCGACCTGGGACCGGACCGCAGCGACGCACGGATGCACGCCACGACCGTAGGATCCTACGCAGTGCCGTAGGGGACCGCACCGCCACTTCCCAGCAAATTAGAGACACTGTTGCTCCTGGGGTATCGGCGAGGACCATTCGCAACCGTCTCCATGAAGCTGGGCTGCGGTCCCGCACACCGTTAGGCCGTCTTCCGCTCACGCCCCAACATCGTGCAGCCCGCCTCCAGTGGTGTCGCGACAGGCGTGAATGGAGGGACGAATGGAGACGTGTCGTCTTCAGCGATGAGAGTCGCTTCTGCCTTGGTGCCAATGATGGTCGTATGCGTGTTTGGCGCCGTGCAGGTGAGCGCCACAATCAGGACTGCATACGACCGAGGCACACAGGGCCAACACCCGGCATCATGGTGTGGGGAGCGATCTCCTACACTGGCCGTACACCACTGGTGATCGTCGAGGGGACACTGAATAGTGCACGGTGCATCCAAACCGTCATCGAACCCATCGTTCTACCATTCCTAGACCGGCAAGGGAACTTGCTGTTCCAACAGGACAATGCACGTCCGCATGTATCCCGTGCCACCCAACGTGCTCTAGAAGGTGTAAGTCAACTACCCTGGCCAGCAAGATCTCCGGATCTGTCCCCCATTGAGCATGTTTGGGACTGGATGAAGCGTCGTCTCACGCGGTCTGCACGTCCAGCACGAACGCTGGTCCAACTGAGGCGCCAGGTGGAAATGGCATGGCAAGCCGTTCCACAGGACTACATCCAGCATCTCTACGATTGTCTCCATGGGAGAATAGCAGCCTGCATTGCTGCGAAAGGTGGATATACACTGTACTAGTGCCGACATTGTGCATGCTCTGTTGCCTGTGTCTATGTGCCTGTGGTTCTGTCAGTGTGATCATGTAATGTATCTGACCCCAGGAATGTGTCAATAAAGTTTCCCCTTCCTGGGACAATGAATTCACGGTGTTCTTATTTCAATTTCCAGGAGTGTAGTTGAACGCCCACGGCTCTTCACAGAATGTGGGGTTCGGAGGCTTGTCTGCTCTGTAAAGTAGGATAGATGGTGATCTGTGGCATCTCTGCCGAAAGAGCACAATGCTGATGCACGCACTAGAGTATCGAAGCACACCGTTCTTGGTACGTTATTGAACATGGAGCTCTGCAGCAGACCACACCTCGTGTTCACATGTTGACTCAACGACATCGTCAATTACAATTGTATGGGCGCGGAACAGCGTGATAAGACCGTAGATCAATGTAAATGTGTCGGCTCTTAAGGTGAATCACTTTTTTGCTACGCTAGGTCAACAGTCGTCTTCACAGACGCCATCATCGAGATTAACGGCGGCTCGAAACATGCAGTGCGCTACGGACGCAGGCTGGTGGGAACAGTGTTATGCTGTGGGAGACATTCTCCTGCACTTGCTTGGGATCTGTGGTAGTAATTGAATATATGCTGACAGCTGCGAACCGCCAGCAGCCCTTCATGCTTGAAGTCTGTCAGCAGTGTAATTGTCCGTTCTCGGAGCCAGAATCGTGCTACAGTGGTTTGAGGAGCATTATAGTGAGCTAACGTTGATGTCTCGAAGACCTAATTCGCCTGATGTTAATCCTATGGAAGCCATCTGGGACGCTATCGGGAGCCATCACCGCGTGCGCATATCAGTGGCCCGTTATTTACGCGAATTACATGACCTGTGCGTAGACATCTAGTGCCCATACCTTCAAAAACCCACCAACAAACTGTCGGATCCCAGATATGCAGAATCAGTGATGTATCTGATTCCAAAGACGGACAGACAAGCTATTAAACAGGTAGTCATGCTGTTCTGGGTCATCAGTGTATATCAATGATCTATCACTAAAAATTACAGATGACTAAAAATTGACTCTCATTGCAGATAACGCAAGTGTTATTGTGAAGTATCGTAATGGAAATGATGTTGCTATTAGGGTAGTCAGAAGCATAAATACACGATTTTCAGAGAACAGATTAAAGCTTAAACGCAATGCTTATTTTCTGACACGTTACTTTTGTAAAAGAGAAATTTTACTATCCTAAGCGGGTCAAATAGTCAATGAAGTCGACTATTCTAAGTTATTAAGACTGAGGGTAGATGGAAGACGTTTTGCCACACGGGATTATCCGAGCGGTCCAAGGCGCTGCAGTCATGGGCTGTGCGGCTGGTCCTGGCGGAGCTTCGAGTCCTCCCTCGGGCATGTTTGTCCTTAGGATAATTTAGGTTAAGTAGTGTGTAAGCTTAGGGACTGATGATCTTAGCAGTTAAGTCCCATAAGATTTCACACACATTTGAACATTTTTTTGAAGACTTTTCTGGAAGTATCACGTTGAAGGTCTTCTGCAGAAACTGAATGCTGTCATCTTCAGTACAAGAATGACCTCCAGTGTACCTCACACCGATACGCGAAGACTTGTTTACTTTACTTACGTTGACTCTATTATGTTGTATGGTGTTACATTTTGGGGCAACTCTGCGCTCTCCAACAATATTCTTAGGCCAGGAAAGAGTGGTCAGACCGATCTTTGTTGTCAGTTCGCTAACTTCGTGTGGGTATTTGTTCAGATGTATCGGTATTATTACATGCAGTAGATGCAGTACAGTACAGAATGGAACTGAAAGAAATACACAATGCCGGCCGGAGTGGCCGAGCGGTTGTAGGCGCTACAGTCTGGAACCGCGTGACCGCTAAGGTCGCAGGTTCGAATCCTGCCTCGGTCATGGATGTGTGTGATGTCCTTAGGTTAGCTAAGTTTAAGTAGTTCTAAGTCTAGGGGACTGATGACCTCAGATGTTAAGTCCCATAGTGTTTAGAGCAATTTGGACCATTTGAACCATCATCAGCACACAAGGATAGCTGATCGCGTTACTGAGCCAACTGTGGGGTCCAGGCACTTGCCGCTATCAAATAGGAACGTTACAAAAACTCTAAGCCTAACTGTTTTGCAAACTTGTTACACCGATAGCTTGGTGACTGTTTAGCTTCAGCCTGTCTTAAAATTTTATACACGTTTATATCACTTCCGTTATGGCACTAGTGACAAAATATAGTTAGCATTAGTTTTTACTTGTAAATTGTAGCCCATAAAGATACAAGCAGTCCTACCCCTTCCTCTGCAGTCAGGATATAACACGTAGACAAATACTCAAGTAATGAGCATTGTTAAGTATAGGAGACTGTGCTAAGATGAATTTCTAAGACGCAGTAAACCGCAGCCTGAAATGAGAATTACAATCTCTAGACTGTGTAAATGTTTGACTTTCTACGTATTAAAAATGTACACTTCCACTCACTGAGGTGCCAGTACGTACTGTATGACGTATGCTGCAACTGCACACACATAGGCCTATAGTCCAATCTGATTTCGCACTCCCCACACTTCACTCCTCCTGACACATAACTAGTATCTGATACCACAAGAGGAAGACCTAACGCGTTAAAGAAAGTAACTTAAATGTAGCGCGTCGTTGCCTTTTAAACAGTGTGACTGTCGTTAGATGATCACCACCTATACCGAGAAACAAAGTCGCCAGACAACGGTTCAGTATGACACCCACGCTTGTTTATCAGATCCCTTGTCGATGCGGCGCAATGGTAATACTAATACAATACAGGCATTCCGATAGGTTAGGACTCTACTTTAACCTTTCTATTATATGCACCTTCTCTTTTGCCATAAATGGAGGATAGTGCACGAAAAACAAATTTATTGCAGGGTAGAATAAGGAAAGAAGATATCAACAGGAAGACTGCAGCTGGCCGGGGTGGCCGAGCGGTTCTAGGCGCTACAGTCGCAGGTTCGAATCCTGCCTCGACCATGGATATGTGTGATGTCCTTAGGTTAGTTAGGTTTATGTAGTTCTAAGTTGTAGGAGACTGATGACCTCAGAATTTCAGTCCCATAGTACTCAGAGCCATTTGTCCCATTTGGAAGACTGCAGCTATGTGTCTTAATAGAAAAGGTCCCATAAGAGCACAAATTGTTCATAATGAAACATTACACTAGTTTTACCATTTTAATCACCTAGGTCGTAGCATTACCAATGAATTTAAGAGACAGTGAAGAAATAAGCAAGATTCACAAATATTTGTGGGACAATAAAGATGTCAGAAAAATTCAAGAGAGACAGGATTTACGTCTTGAATGTTCCTGCATCACTGTACCAAAATTAGTCAGGTGTGTTAAGTAACAGATTAGAATTCAGGAAGCAGAAATGAAATTTCTCAGTGCGGTGAAAGGATACCATAGATTAGACAGAATTAGAAATGATAATATTGGGAAAAAACTGTAAACCTACATAAGAAGAAATAAAAAACACGAAAACAGAACAAAAAGGAGTAAGTACGTGAAGAACCTTAAGATATAAAACTCGAAGGAAAAGAAGATGGATATCGTAACGGGGAGATACCTAATTCTTGAAACATGGAATAAGACGAAGGTGTCGATTCTCACTTCAGACAAAAATGTTTTCAAACTATTCTGAGCGAAAAATTTCTCTCAATATACAGGGTGTATGATCATTAACGGCGTAAACGCATGCAGTGGAAAGTAAACGACACTAGAAGCGCAAAAGTCTAGTAAACATGGGCGCTAAAATGCATACCTAAACAGCTATCCATTTTTTAGGTAGGAAATATGTGTTTCACATTAGCAAATAAGTGCTCATAGCCCTTAAACTTTAGAGCCCACATTTTCCTTGTTTTGGTCCATATTACCACGTCTTAAAATATGGAAAGCAAAGATCTCACAGTAGAAGAGATTTGTTTCACAGTATCGAAACTCTTCAGGGATGCATTTTTAGAGCCCATATTTATTAGACTTTTTTGCTTCTAATATCGTGTATATTCAACCGTATGGATTTAAGTCATTAATTTTGACACTCCCGGTATATTCTGAAAGCCTTGAAATTGTTTAAAACTTCAGTTAGGCACAACTTGTATACTCAATAATGGCCAACAACAAAGTAGTTGTTGCTAAACCTCTTGGTCGTGGCGTCGAATATAGACACAGAACCTTTGCGAAGGAGCAAAGACTTGCTTGTAATTTGCACAAAAGTTATTTCAACATCACGATTAGCGCCCTCCTTAGATCCTCCATAAACAGCAAATATCATCGCTGGAAGACGATGAAAGGTGGCCCTTCGAAATATTGGGAAGTTTTGATTACAGTGTTTAACGAAACGACTGGGACTCTCAGAAACAGTTTCTCCAACGGGAAAGCTTTAAACAACACTTATGACAGTTGCTTTCATTCGAAAGCGAGTAACTTCATTATTACACCATTACTCACAGGTTTTCCTGCCGACACATGAAGAAACAGCCGTCGAATAAGTGTGTGTGCATTTGTGGCGGAAGCGTCTGTGGCCACACTCTGTGGCTATCCACCGCCAGGTATCAGTGGTTTCGCGGCTGGCCAACCGCCGAGGTGTACAGGTTCCAGAGTCGTGGGCCAAAAAGGAAGTCCTGTACTAGCGCCAGGTTGCTGGACAAGGGCTGCAAGCTAGTCCAGAAGAGGAGCAAATGTAGCGTGTTCCTTGAACCCTACTGTGTTTGTGATGAGGTCACGCATAAATAAGCAATTGAAATTAAATGAACAACTGTACTTAAACGCGAGGTCTTGATCACTCGAATTCGGGAGGAAATTTGTTTATCTAGGGACTCTTTAAAGTACCTGTATCATATTGAAACATCCTGCAGTTACAAATGAATAAGCAGAAGGCTGCGCCTTAAACGTATTCCTACCAGTAACCTACTCTGTAGCGTTACACTTAAGACACACTACGCATCTCTCGTAAAGAGCGCGTGACCATAACCCCGAGGATACCGCAGCAAACATATCCATGTGATTCTGGAATGTTTCTTATTTTTAAAAAAATGTACTCCTTTACTTCGATTTAGCATTACTATTGGAGCCGCATCGCGTTTTGTTACTGTGCTCTGGAAAGTCGTGCACGCCACGAATCGTGCTCCTGTATTCTAAGCGTTTCAATTTCTATTACTGTTATCTTAGGCATTTGAGGGAAATCAACCTGACGTTTGTCTGACTGTGTGTCTGAAAATGTGTCATTTGTGCGTCCATAGCGTAAGTTGTTGCTCTGCAATTTTTATGGTATTTCAAATATTTCTTTGGAACTACTAAAAATGCATATTTATTTTACCATACGCGTTTCGTTTAATTCATTTAAAACATCGTCAGCGATCTAGGATCTAGTTTATCATTCCATTCTGGTTTGCTTCTAGATCTAAAAATAGTTTGCTTCAAAAGACACTGAAGTGAGATTATTACTTCCAGCATTTTCGTCTGATTTCCGCTTATATCTGGAAGTGTCGTCTCGGAAAGAAAACATCAGTGATACAACATTTTGTTGTGTTTTACGTTAGTAAATGTGCAGTTCTACAAGCCAAATTGAAATTAACCAAGAACGACAGTGCCACAGGGAAATGTGCATGCGGGCGACGCATCCCTGTGTATGCGGAATGGAGACAAAAATTTAATAAATGAAAATCAAAATTCAGTATCTTCTGAAACGAACTTTTTGAAATTATTGATTTATTTAACCTGCCAAGCTTAGGGTCACAGGCCCTCTCTTACGCGTAATCAGGCATTCTACATATGTTGCATTAAATAGTGTCCCAGAAGGAATGGTCAGCATTCAGCGATATGACAGGAACGATCATTTGTAGAAAAATAAAACTTTATATGCCCCTTTGCTATATTCCAAGTGGTTTCTGAGATACAACATATTTAATTCATATTGTTATTTATTTTCTATAATATTCAATACATTGTCAAGTTTACACAAGCACACATGTGCAAACATTACAATATAAGTTTTACAGAGCATCAGTTGAAAAATACGTATCTTTAACACAATTATCTGTAAGTATTATCGTACACGTAACATTACAGCTGTAGTACAGATCACAATAATTGTTCGAATATCCAACAGTCAACTTCAGTGCATTTTTTAACTCTTGGGAGAACATCTCGTTTTGTTTGTCTGTGTGTCTTTGCACATTCCCTAATATGGGCAGCAGCGCCATTAGCCCAAAAACAAATGTACATTAAATGTACCATTCGGAATAGGGCATATATCAGTATAAAGATCTTGCTTCAATTGAGCGTTCCTGTCATGTCCCTGAATATTGACCATCCGTCCAGGGACACACTTACACTATGTGAGCAAAAGTATCCGGACACTTGGCTGAAAATGACGTACAAGTTCGTGGCGCCCTCCATCGGTAATACTGGAATTCAGTATGGTGTTGGCCAACCCTTAGCCTTCATGACAGCTTCCACTCTCGCAGGCACACGTTCGATCAGGTGCTGGAAGGTTTCTTGGGAAATGGCAGCCTATTCTTCACGGAATGCCGCTCTGAGGAGAGATATCGATGTCAGTCGGTGAGGCCTGCACGAAGTCGGCGTTCCAAAACACCCCAGAGGTGTTCTATAGGATTCCGGTCACGACTCTGTGCAGGCCAGTCCATTACAGGGATGTTATTGTCATGTAACCACTCCGCCACAGGCCGTGCATTATGAACAGGTGCTCGATCGTGTTGAAAGATGCAATCGCCATCCCCGAATTGCTCTTCAACAGTGGGAAGGAATAAGGTGCTTAAAACATCAATGTAGGCCTGTGCTGTGATAGTGCCACACAAAACAAGAAGGGGTGCAATCCCCTCGATCAAAAACACGACCACACCATAACACCACCGCCTCCGAATTTTACTGTTGGCACTACACACGCTGGCAGATGACATTCACCGGGCATTCGCCATACACACACCCTGCCATGGGATCGCCACGTTGCGTACCGTCATTCGTCACTGCACACAACGTTTTTCCACTGTTAAATCGCTCAATGTTTAAACTGTATGTTTAGGAGTGTGAAATCTCGCGTACAGAAGTATGACACAAGTGACTCCCAATCACTTGACCCGTTCGAAGTCCTTGAGTTCTGCGGAGCGCCCCATTCTGTTCTCTCGCGATGTCTAATGACTACTGAGGTCGCTGATATGGAGTACCTGGCAGTAGGTGACAGCACAATGCACCTAATATGAAAAACGTATGTTTTTGTGGGTGTCCGGATACTTTTGATCACATAGTGTATATTACGATAAGCATGTTATGCATTACAATCTAATATGGAATACTATATGTAGAAAGTAGAAAAAAAACACAAAGTTTACATTCGTCTATGTGAAATACAAAAATAAATACAAAATTACAAGAAGATAAATTTAACTTATGAGTGATAGCAACAATTGGCGTCAGAGAAAGGATGGGAGAGGGAGCGCTTACCGCCTCGCCGTTGAGCACCCGTTAACTCCAATGGAAGAGGGAGAGAAAGAGAAGCATGATCAAACACAGTTAATGAACTAATGGGAAAAGAAAGAGACGTGACTGATTGAGTAATGAAAAGAGAAAGAAGCGTAAATGGGAGAAGACGGGAGCATTTGTTTTAATGATTAACAGAAGGAAAACAGACAACGCACGTCAATTTTTTTGGAAAACGTTATGAGGGAGATGGTAGGAACTTTACCTTCTTCTAAAAAGCAACAGGCAATTGAATTTTTCGCAGAGCTTATTCCAGGGGTGCACTGCAGCAGCAGAGTAGGAGTTGGCGAATGTTTTTGTTTCATGGTTGGGCACGGCAGGGATACTAGGTTTAGATCTAGAAGCAAGCCAAAATTATGAATTTGTTTTCTTCCAGACTACTAACGATGTACACTAAAGAGCCAAAGAAAATGGTACACCTGCCTAATATCGTGTAGGGTCCTCGAGAGCACGCAGAAGTGCCGCAACACTACGTGGCATGGACTCGACTTATGTCTGAAGTAGTGCTGGAAGGAACGGACACCATGAATCCTGCAGGGCAGTCCATAAATCCGTAACAGTCCGGGGGGGTGGAGATCCCTTCTGAACAGCACGTTGCAAGGCATCCCAGATATTCTCAATAATGTTCATGACTGGGGAGTATGGTAGCCAGCGGAAGTCTGAGGTGTCGCATTGTCCTGCTGAAATCGCCCAAGTCCGTCGGAATGCACAATGGACATGAATGGATGCAGGTGATCAGACAGGATGCTTACCACCCCTCAGAGTCGCATTTAGACTATCAGGGGTCCCATATCACTTCAACTGGACACGCCCCACACCAATACAGAGCCTCCACCAGCTTGAACAGTTCCCTGCTGATATGCAGGGTCCATGGATTCATGAGGTTGTCTCCATACCCGTACACACGCATCCGCTCGATATAATTTGAAAGAAGACTCGTGCGACCAGACAACATGTTTGTCATCAACAGTCCAATGTCGGTGCTGACGGGCCCAGCCGAGGCATAAAGCTTTGTGTCGTGGAGTCATCAAGGGTACACGAGTTGTTTCGTTGAGTGGTTGGCACGCTGACACTTGTTGATGGCCCAGCACTGAAATCTGCAGCAATCTGCGGAAGTGTTGCACTTCTGTCACGTTGAACGATTCTCTTTAGTCGTCGTTGGTCCCGTTCTTGCAGGATCTTTTTCCAGCCGCAGCGATGTCGAAGATTTTATGTTTTACAGGATTCCTGATATTCATGGTACACTCATGAAATGGTCGTACGGCAAAATCTCCACTTCATGGCGACCTCGGAGATGCTGTGTCCCACCTCTCGTGCTCCGACTAAACACCACGTTCTAACTCACTTAAATCTTGATAACCTGACATTGTAGCAGCAGTAACCGATCTAACAACTTCGACAGACACTTGTCTTTTATAGGCGTTGTCGACCGCAGCACCGTATTCTACCTGTTTACGTATCTCTGTATTTGAATACGCAGGCCTATACGAGTTTCTTTGGCGCTTCAGTGTATTAAATGAGGCGTGCGGCGAGATAAATTAAAGATATTTAGTAGCTGCGAAGATAACTTGAAATACAGTAAACAAGTGGATAGGGGAACTGCTTACGAGCAACTTTCCAGCTGGCCAGTGCTAGATCGGCTGTGGTTAATCCGGTGCTCGGATTTCATCCGCTTTCTATTTCCGACCCACGTGCCTGCATCTGCATGTCTTCACTACCCGCACGCCCAAACTTAGGCAGCGCTACATTGCTTCGGTATGACTTTAGACGCGGTATTACTCCCTGTACGGCCTATCATCTAAGAACTGAGAGTAACTAGATTAAACCGGAGCTCCTGTGCGATGGATGTGTGTGTGTGTACAGAAGTAATGGAGCGAGTGATTGGTTGAACTTCGCCAGGGAGAGCGGCTGGAGCGAGGCGCTGTCCGCCGGCCGCCGGCCGCCGGCCGCCACACGAGGCGAACACCGTGCGAGTCGTGTTCGCGCGACGGGGAACACGCCAGGATTACAAAGTCATGCGGGCGCCGCAGAACTGCCGGATTATTCAGGGGCTCGCAGACTCCGTGCTCACGTGCTTCTTAACTCTCGTATATTGCCGTGAAACACGCTACACAAGAGACACCGGGCCGTCCTTTTCAGAGTATACTCCCAACTCTGTAACTTCCAAGTGAATCAGAGAGGGCATTTTTTGAGACACGTCTTAAATACAACGCTGTTTTGCTTCTTGTTTCGTCTACCAAACATTCTCTTTCCTTTTGTTCCAATGAAACTACCAACAAGGACAATTTCAGATAAAAGCCCTTGACAGTTTACGAATTTAATTGTGTTTACATCCGCATGCATACCACGTAGACCACTGTGAAGTGCTCTGCAGAGGGCACTTAATACGATGCCATACGTTAGGGTTTCTCGCCTTTCTAATGGCTTATGGAGCGTGACAAGTACAACAGAACACATTGCGTACGAATCTTGAGTTCACTCGTATTCCGCGCTCTATCCGTTATCGATGGATCTCGAGATAACACTTGTTTTCTACACGCGTTCTGTAGATGTGCTTTGATGTGATATATGCTGACGAAAAAAAATCGCAACACCAAGAAGGAATTGTGCGACATAAACGAAAGTTGGTAGGCGTGTTTCGAAATCTGAAAGATGATGTCTATGCAAATTTCGAGCCAGTCCCATAAGAGTGGCGCCAGACGGAAATTTCATAATTTGTGGTAAGTTCCTGTGGGATCAAACTGCTAAGGTCATCGGTCCCTAGGCTTACACGCTACTTAATCGAACTTAAACTAACTTACGCTAAGGACAACACATACACCCATGTCCGAAGGAGCCCGCATCTCGTTGTCGTGCGGTAGCGTTCTCGCTTCCCACGCCCGGGTTCCCGGGTTCGATTCCCGGCGGGGTCAGGGATTTTCTCTGCCTCGTGATGGCTGGGTGTTGTGTGCTGCCTTAGGTTAGTTAGGTTTAAGTAGTTCTAAGTTCTAGGGGACTGATGACCATAGATGTTAAGTCCCATAGTGCTCAGAGCCACTTGAACCTTTTGTCCGAAGGAGGACTCAAACCTCCAACAGGTGGAGCCGCGCGAACCGTAGTGGCGCCACTAGCAGGATGCAAATCAGGGTTCATTGAAATACACGCTGTAACGGCTGTCAGCGTTAGCCACCTTTGAGACTCGGCGTTGTGACTTGATGTTAGTCAAGAATGCCTTTAAGGCGACAAAGACGTCATTTATCAACACTTCGGATGGTATCGTGTAATAGGCCTAGAGAAGCTGGGTGTTCCATCTGCGATATTGCAGAAAGACTTTGCAGGAATGTAGCAGCTGCACATGATTGCTCGCAGCGGTGGTCACGAAAATGTACGGTAGCAGGAACACCGGGCCCCGGACGGCCACGTGGCCCTGCCGAGACGGAAGACCATCGTGTTCAGCGTATGGCTCTGGCGCATCGTACTGCATCTGCAGCAACTATTTGAGAGGCGGTTGGCATCACAGTGAACCTACGAACTGTTAAAAATCGGTTACTTCATATATCATATGGCAGCGAAACGTCATAGATATGCTAATGCGTTAATGTGGTACCGATTTACGCTGGAAAAAAATTAGTTCCAATTTTGGCCACCAAGTGCAAATCTGGCGCTGTACATCATCTCGTCGGTCTCTCCGGTGCTCATGTTGAACAAACTGTGTAAGCAGCTGTTAATAATAAAACCAATATTATGTCTTTCTCACTTGTTTAGCTTTTCTGCCCGCGCGCCGTTCCTAATTCATTACATATGGAAACATTTCTATACGTCGTTTTTGGATTCACAGCACAAGATTTGCTATTGGAACTAATTTTTTCCGGCATAAATTGGTTACGCATTAACGCCTTAGAATATCTACCAAGTGTCGCTGCCATACGATAATTACAGCCCACTCTGGACCTCTGTGAGTAGCTATATTTTTATTATGACCACCAAGTTTTTGAATGAGATGACTGATTTAAATTATGAATCTCTAATCTTGTCGTCATAGGGTATAACATTCTTCATTTTGTGAAATACACAGTTTTACATTTCTGTACAATTAAAGCAAGTTGCCAGTTCGGGCACCACTTTGAAATCGCATTGAGATCTGACTGAATATTTTTGCAGCTTTTGTCAGATAGTACTTCATTATTGATAACTGAATCATCTGATTAATATTGTCTGTTAGGTCATTAAATACGACACGAACAGTAAGGGTCCCAATACACTTCCTTTGGGTACGCCTCAAGTTACTTCCTCTTCGTTCGATAATATGCGGCGTGTTGCTACCAACAAATCCTCAACTCAGCCACAACTTTTGTTTGATCCCCCACATAATCCTACTTTTTTAAATACACATTGGATTAACTTACAGTCACAGTCATGCGTTTCAACAGTACAATTGTCCACTGTTGTTTGGTACACACGCCCTTTGCGCAAACGAAATAACACCATATGTTGCAGCTACTACACTTTCGTTAACTGGTATCAACGACCTCTTACGATGTCTAATATCAAATGAATTCCAATTTCTGCAATGATCAACATTGTTCCACGAATTGTTTACATTTTGCCTATAATGAGGTGCTTGTTAGTATGATCAATTAATCCGAAATCCGCCATTTCCTTTTGTTGCCATGCCTACACGCAAACATAACAAAAGCCGATCTGTGAAACGGCTCGGCAGCATTAAGAACAGATACTGAAAACGCTCTCCCCTTTGATAAGTATGTTCTGCGGGTTTATGTTCCTGACGGCAGACATTATAGTACACTACTGGCCATTAAAATTGCTACACCACGAAGATGACGTGCTACAGACGGGAAATTTAACCGACAGGAAGAAGATGCTGTGATATGCAAATGATTAGCTTTTCAGAGCATTCACACAAGGTTGGTGCCGGTGGCTACACCTACAACGTGGTCACATGAGGAAAGTTTTCAACCGATTTCTCATACACAAACAGCAGCTGACCGGCGTTACCTGGTGAAACGTTGTTGTGATGCCTCGTGTAAGGAGGAGAAATGCGTACCATCACGTTTCCGACTTTGATAAAGGTCGGATTGTAGCCTATCACGATTGCGGTTTATCGTATCGCGACATTGCTGCACGCGTTGGTCGAGATCCAATGACTGTTAGTAGAACATGGAATCGGTAGGTTCAGGAGGGTAATACGGAACGCCGTGCTAGATCCCAACGGCCTCGTATCACTAGCAGTCGAGACGACAGGCATCTTATCCGCATGGCTGTAACGGATCGTGCAACCACGTCTCTATCCTTGAGTCAACAGATGGAGACGTTTGCAAGACAACAACCATCTGCACGAACAGTTCGATGACGTTTGCAGCAGCATGGACTATCAGCTCGGAGACCATGGCTGCGGTTACCCTTGACGCTGCATCACAGACAGGAGCGCCTGCGATAGTGTACTCAACGACGAACCTGGGTGCGCGAATGGCAAAACGTCATTTTTTCGATTGAATCCAGGTTCTGTTTACAGCATCATGATGGCCGTGTTTGGCGACATCGCGGTGAACGCATATTGGAAGCGTGTATTCGTCATCGCCATACTGGCCTATCACCCGGCGTGATGGTATGGGGTGCCATTGGTTACACGTCTCGGTCACCTCTTGTTCGCATTGGCGGCACTTTGAACAGTGGACGTTACATTTCAGATGTGTTAAGACCCGTGGCTTTACCCTTCATTCGATCCCTTCGAAACCCTACATTTCAGCAGGATATTGCACGACCGCATGTTGCAGGTCCTGTACGGGCCTTTCTGAATACAGAAGATGTTCAACTGCTCCCCTGGCCAGCACATTCTCCAGATCTCTCACCAATTGAAAACGTCTGGTCAATGGTGGCCGAGCAACTGGCTTGTCACAATACGCCAGTCACTACTCTTGATGAAGTGTGGTATCGTGTTGAAGCTGCATGGGCAGCTGTACCTGTACACACCATCCAAGCTCTGTTTGACTCAATGCCCAGGCTTATCAAGGCCGTTATTACGGCCAGAGGTGGTTGTTCTGGGTACAGATTGCTCAGGCTCTATGTACCCAAATTGCGTGAAAATGTAATCACATGTCAGTTTCAGTATAATATATTTGTCCAATGAATACCCGTTTATCATCTGCATTTCTTCATGCTGTAGCAATTTTAATGGCCAGTAGTGTATTTGTTACTTGGATGGGTAATCCGTAACCAGGACAAAACAGTTTGTAGACGTAATAATAAACAGCCAACTAGATCCTGGAGAACAGCTGGTAACACAGACGTCTCTTATCATACACGCCGAAAATTGTACAGCACATACTAAAGTTATAATGGTCTAGTTAAGAGCAACAGAACTCACTAGTGCGGGCATTTTTATGAGGCGACTGAAGATATTTCAACAGAACAGACAGAGAAGTCATACTACCTATAATGAGCCATGCTATGTACAGAACGAGGTGGCGCAGTGGTTACCACACTAGATTTGCATTCGGGAGAATGACGGTTCAAACCTGTTTTCGGTCACCCTGATGTAGGTTTTTCGTAATTTATCTAAATCGCTCCAGGCTATCGCCAGGGTGGTTCCTTTGAAAGGGCACGGCCGATTGCCTTCCCCATCCTTGAATCCTTGAATCATTTCGAGCTTCTGCTCTGTCTCTAATAACCTTGATGTCGACGACACGTTAAACCCTTATCTTCCTTCCTCCCATGCAATGTCGGAATATCCATGACTTGTATGAAAATAAATCCGTCTTTTCAAGAGTATAAACAAGCAGGTGTCACCACGGTGCCGGGTACGCGACATTCCTGATCACCATATACAAATTAACAAGTCATCTATTTCAGTAAGTACTTTGGATGTTGTTTGTGAGCTCATGCGAATATAGACGTTAATGTGAACAGCATGTGGCCTGTCCACTGGTGTCTCTAATCTTTTACGTCGATACGAAGCGCCAAGCTGAAGCACAAAGCAGTGTACAATCTAATTAAAATGGACAGTGGTACCTGGCACATCTTCGAGATGTACTTTACAAATTGTTAGACACTGCCTCTGTGACTGTTCGTAGTATAGTGGGGGTACAATACGAGGGAACATTCGCCAACATCTATGATAAAAAATTTGTTTTCATTGTAACAACGCCTTCCCGCGTTGTTGAAGCCCTCCAGTAGAAAGACGAAAGCTGTGTTACGATTTTTTTTCCTGTTGGGTCGCAACGAATCATTGTGTATAATCATCTATTAAACCTCACTGAAAACCAAGGAAGATTTGTTCTGTATAGTAATAGCAACCTGTTTGCTAAAGCAACAGCCACCAGGAATTCTCGAAAGAGAGAGATAACATTTCACACTCTGCGAAGAAGTAAGAAGCACATAACATAGATACTTGTTCAATAAGCGCGTCATACCGCTTTATTTAAACAAATACGTAAATCTACATGCTGTATGACGCTGTTTGCTGGGATGCTCCTTAGGGGTTCAGCTGCGTAAATCACTCCCATTAAGCGTCTTTCCATTGTGAAATGCGAGTATTGTGGGCTTCAGAGATTGCAGATAAATGTAGAGAGAAGAGAGAGGATTAACACGGAGCTAATGTGTAGGACCCTTTTTTCGAATATCACCGCAATCTTTCCTGACGAATGGATCAGGATTATCAGTGTCACGAGACCTCACTCCACCGCTGATCGAGCGAGTGGTGCAAAGGGTAAGGTACTGGGCTGTGGTATCGGAGGACGGTGTTCAAATCTCGATACAACCATGAAACTTCCTGGCAGATTAAAACTGTGTGCCGGACCGAGACTCGAAGTCGGGACCTTTGCCTTTCGCGGGCAAGTGCTCTACCAGGTTCGCAGGAGAGCTTCTGTAAAATTTGGAAGGTAGGAGACGGGGTACTGGCAGAAGTAAAGCTGTGAGGACGGGGCGTGAGTCGTGCTTGGGTAGCTCATTTGGGAGAGCACTTGCCCGCGAAAGGCAAAGGTCCCGAGTTCGAGTCTCGGTCCGGCATACAGTTTTAATCTGCCAGGAAGTTTCATATCAGCGCACACTCCGCTGCAGAGTGAAAATCTCATTCTCGGTACAACCAACTCAATTTATTAACATATCTTCAGACACAAAATGTATTTCTCATTAACAATCGTGATCTTGATGGTCAAGAGCACAGCTGTTCGTGGGAAATAACAACTGAGAACACATAAAAATAATCATATTATAGCTGAATAGCTGTAATCTATATTTCAACTCACTAAAAGTCCAAATTAAGGTTTTTGTGGTTTCCTTAAACGAGGCTGAGTTCCTCATCTAGCCTTGTCCAGTCCGAGCTTATGTTCCGTCCCTAATGACCTAGTCATCGACGATATGATAAATCCTGAACTCAATTCCTTTCGTTACTCCATGAGACACTCCGTTAATGTTTCGAATTTAACCCAGCAGTTTAGCAGATCATCTGGTGATCATCTCTCGTTATGACGACCAAATATTGATGAAACATGTTTCTTCCGCGACCAGGATTTGAGGCGTCTACAGACTCTTGCAATCCATTTCGCTTTTGAGCACCACGAAAGTGTTAGAGGAAAAACAAGAACAAAAATAGAAGTGGGCCATTTATCGGTGGTCAGGCAGAGTGAGCTCCAGAATTCCGAGGCGCAGTAGGACAGCAGGCGGACAGCTCGTGGGCGTGTGTGGCGCTGAAGAACGGAAGGCTTAGCGCTCCGACGAGAAACACTGTGCCGCTCTCCGCCGCAGGATTAGCCGGACACGCGCCGCTACGGTAATTAATAAAGCTCGAAATTAGCAGCTGCCACCGACCGCTCCGCAATTCCTACGTCAGCGTCCAGCCTCTGCTAATCCTGTTTTATCGCCCTGACCGGCATACGAATTCATTGCAGCGGTGAATCGTGCTCTGAGTGTTGACTCTTGCAGGGCACACACACACACACACACACACACACACACACACACACACACACACCTGGATGAGAAAAGAGTGTCAGAGCCAAGACAGGATTCCAGGTAAGCACACGAATGCTGTAAGCAACCTCGGATGGCTTCTTTTTGTTTACAAAACTTTTAAATAATGTTTTGTCTTCCCTCCTACGGAAATTGCCTTTTACGACATGAAAGCTACTTTATCCGTGAAAGGTACATTATCCGGACACGGTGTGCCTCCATTGTTACGAGGGTACGTAAGAGTATTTTCATCGTCCGAGTTTAGCCCAGGCAAATTTTATGACATAAGACGTAACGCTGCAGTGGTCCGGAGTTCGCGCTCGAGCAATAAGCGCGCCTTCCTGAGTCGTGGACGCCCCCACTACTTTTGCACCCGTTATCAGGTAACTGAGGATTTCTTATGCATGGGCTATGGAGGTGCCAAACAGTGGACAGCTGGTACGAAAATATTAAATTCAGTTCAGGTGTCTGCATGCAGATTATGGACAGCTACCAGACTCAGTGATTGGATGCAAATACACTGACGGACATTGAAAGCGTTTCAAGTCATACATTGACCGAATGCTACCAGTCTGATACGCCAGTGTTTCCGTGCTGTAGGATATGTTTTCACCCTTATACGAGTTTATTTCCAGCACAGAAAGAAAATCCTACAGATGAAGAATAGTGACAGAGTTGCGCTCTATCAAAACTACGGTTCGATAATTTTGGTACAGTGCACAAATAACGTTGTAAATGGTAGGATTACCCGTAGAATTGCTAGCATTTGTAAGGAAAGAAACAAAATGAATGTGTGAGAAAGAAACTGCAGGCCGACTACTTCTCTTTATTTTTGTTTTTATTTTTTTTTATTATTATTATTTGCCGGCCAGTGTGGCCGAGAGGTTCTAGGCGCTTCAGTCTGGAACCGCGCGAACGCTACGGTCGCAGGTTCGAATCTTGCCTCGGGCACGGACGTGTGTGATGTCGTTAGGTTTAATTAGTTCTAAGTTCTAGGGGGACTGATGACCTCAGATGTTAAGTTCCATAGTGCTGAGAGCCATTTGAAGCATTTTTGTTTTGTTTTTTTATTTGTTTGTTTTGCACATACTTAGCACTGCATATCGTTCAATGTTAGTCGATTTAGTATTTTACATCCTTGAAAAATATAAACTGTATTTTATGAGTAATAAAAATAAGTTGGTCAAGTTCTCTCTGCTCTTTTATGTAACCAATTACATTTGATACAAGTACAGCTTACAAGTGCAAACGTAAAAGAATCTGTATAATTATTGTCGTTATTTTATACTCAATAGAACGTTGTTCATCATGATCAAAGGCAAGAGCTTCCTGTTATTACTGATAAGTGAGTTGTTTATGAATAACAGAAACATGTTTTATATAAGCTCAGCGAAGTATTACCTGTTTTTGGGATATTGCGTCTTCCAGTCTTATATAATAAATCTCTATTGCTTTTTTTAATTTTTACTTCAACATCCCACTGCTTCACGTTACAGATCAACACTTTTCGAATCAAACCAGGATTAAACACTGACAATTTCAGTTTTGCTGTAAATACTGTTTATTTTTGAGTAACAGACAGAAGGATAACTATGTAGAACAAACATCTTCCGTAAGTTACATGGCCCTTTATGTATCCTCCCTCAAGTTCTAAACGGTTCACCGCTGCCAATTTCTAGGGGAACCTAGTAGGAAACTGATCGCATACGCAGAGAAAGTGATTAAAGTGAGGTTGCGCCTTGTAGGTATGTAACATGTCTAACGTACAGGCAACGCAGTTACGATCTTAACTGACCAAAGCTACCAGGAAAACTACCGTAGTTCAATGGTTCAAATGGCTCTGAGCACTATGGCACTTAACTTCTGAGGTCATCAGTCCCCTAGAACTTAGAACTACTTAAACCTAGCTAACCTAAGGACATCACATACATCCATGCCCGAGGCAGGATTCGAACCTGCGACCGTAGCGGTCGCGCGGTTCCAGACTGTAGCGCCTAAAACCGCTCGACCACTCCACTCCACTACTACGATAGTCTACGGTAGTTTTAGAGCTCTAGTGACAGAACATGATCGCTATTGGGGGGGGGGGGGGGGGGGATCTAACGTTACTAGGTGGAGATCGCAACACAGCATTCGATTTTTGAGGAAGGTCGAAACGCTGGCATGAAGGACATGGGAGCACGATACCATCATATCGTACAGACAGTGGCCTGTAGTGTAATTATTGCACAAAGAATGGTGACACGGACTCAGGACAAAAGTTTTGCCAGAAGAGTAGACTCTGATCCTTACAGAAAAACTACGCAATGAGAATATCGCAGGACTATTCGACTGATTCTAACGAACAGAAGGATCACAACAACTGGGATGGAGGTACAGAGGTTACCGCGAACCATTGGGGCAGGTTACGAGAGCTGAGTTGAGATCTCGAGTTTCCATGCGTCGTTTACCGCTGACACGATACCCCAGACAAGAGAGACTTGCATGCTACTGAGCCACAGTCACCTGAGACACCGAGTGGCACTCTTTGGTGTTCAACGACAAGTTTCGCTTCTATGCGCGGCAGTCAGACTGATGCTAACGTGTTCGTAGACGACTTGGTGGAAGGTCGTAGAAATCAGCGATTACCAACTCCTGGAGTCAACGCGTGACTCCATCGAACAGCGCACGTGGATGAACTCTCGGAACGAGACTACATTCGGCGACTGTACTGTCCTGCCCATTCCCCAACTTGAATCCCATCAAGCACGTTTGGAATGCGTTGGTTAGACGTATTGCAGCATGTCCACATGCGCTAACGATCATCCAACAGTTGTCAAATGCGCCGATGAAGGAATGGAACACCCTGCCAAGAACTCCTTATGACTCTTGCGGCCAGCATGGGAGCACGTTGCAGAGCATGCATCTCGGTCCGTGGATCAAACACCTTATGAAAAACGATGCCCTGCATTTTTTTATGTCCAGCGAACCATCACAAATCGCGACGACTTCATGTAATTATTATCTTTGAATAAAAGTATAATTTTTATTCGTCTCATTGTGTATTTCAAAAATGGTTCAAATGGCTCTGAGCACTATGGGACTTAACTTCTGAGGTGATCAGTCCCCTAGAACTTAGAACTACTTAAACCTAACTACCCTAAGGACATCACACACATCCATGCCCGAGGCAGGATTCGAACCTGCGACCGTAGCGGTCGCGTGGTTCCAGACTGTAGCACCTAGAACCGCTCGGCCACTCCGGCCGGCATTGTGTATTTCTTTCAGTTCCATTCTGTACTGTACTGCACTGTACTGTAGTAGTACTTTCTACGGATGGTCCAAGATTCATCGAGATATGTTGCTTGCCAGTGACACATCACGTGTAAATTACTTTCGTCCTTAATGTTGGCACACCACTATACACACAATGTTTCACTTCATATAATGTTTTTTTTTTAGCAGATGCCAAAGACATTTGCTGACAACTTACATGTAATTAACCAGTTATACAACTGTGGTGAGCAGCATATAAATTTTGATGTGTGTCATGAGCTCGAGTCTGCCTCCATAGCTGAGTGTGCAGCGCGGCTCCCTGCCATGCAGAGAGCCAGGGTTCGATTCCCGATGCTGCCAGGCAATTTTCCTTGGTTTGAGGACTGAAACGGAGTGCACTCAGCCACGTGATGCGAACTGAAGAGCTATGTGACCGGGTAGTAGCGGCTTCCAAGTTACGAAAACTGACAACGGCCAGGAGATGATTTGCTGATCCCACGCCCCTACATATCGCGTAGGAGTAGTTTGGTGTTTAATGTACCGTCGACAACGAGGTCGTTAGAGACGGAGCTCAGGCTCAGAATCAGGGGAGGATGGAGAATGAAAACGTCCGTGCTCTTTCAAAGGAACCATCCCGGCATCTGCTGGTTGGTTGGTTTGGGGGAGGGAACCAAACAGCGAGGTCATCGGTCCCATCGGATTAGGGAAGGATGGGGAAGGAAATTGGCCGTGCGCTTTCAAAGGAACCATCCCAGCATTTGCCTGAAGCGATTTAGGGAAATCACTGAAAACCTAAGTCAGGACGGCCGGACGCGGTTTTGAACCGTCCTCCTCCCGTATGCGAATCCAGTGGTCCAACCACTGCTCCACCTCACTCGGTCCAAACAGCGAGGTCATCGGTCCCATCGGATTAGGGAAGTATGGGGAAGGAGACTGGCCGTGCGCTTTCAAAGGAACCATCCCGGTATTTGCCTGAAGCGATTTAGGGAAATCACGGAAAACCTAAGTCAGGACGGCCGGACGCGGTTTTGAACCGTCCTCTTCCCGTATGCGAATCCAGTGGTCCAATCACTGCTCCACCTCACTCGGTCCTACATATCGCATCCAATAACGCTATTCGCAGAGGATGACATGGCGGTCGGTCGGTGCCGATGGACAGGCCAGGGCCTGAGGACGGAGGTCGGACAAGAGATTTGGCATCTACCTGCATGAACTAGTAGCATAGTGAACTTCATTATGCATAACATATTACCTTCGGGTACATCTTGACAGAATAACGAAGTGACGGGAAGGTCTGTTTATCACGTTTGTAGCTATGACCCTTTGCTTGAAAACTGTTTCTATCTTTTGGATCTTTATACAAACAATACATGTATTTTAGGAGGGTAGCCTATATTTTAACGACTCATCGAAATTGTGGTCATTAGAGACAATTTGGTAAGACAGACACGATTGGGAGAGAAAGCCCAGATCATTGTTGAAGATAACGTCACCCTGCCATTCGCCTGACGCGAAGTGGGGAGAGACTCTACAGAAAATCTTAATCGGTTTAGGAAGATATGGGGAGGCTAATGGCTGGAGCAGAAATTTAACAGCATTTCGTGCTGCTCCCTTAGTTTTGTGCTGGTGAAAGCTTGGAAGAAAGAAAACATAGCCGCAAAAATGTAACTCTGACTTTCCGGCCGTCACGGAGAATGACTTTCAAAATTTAAATCCTGCTTTAGTCGACTGTTTACTTGGCCGTGATCTTATCACGAGAATATTGCTTCAGAAACCAGAAGAACATTGAGGTTGTGTGCGCTGACAGCGCAGTTACTCACCCATGGGTCTCTAGGTCTCATCAAGTCATCGACCACAGCGGTACTATGCCGGAAGCGGCGGTTCTGCACCTACCATTATCCCTAACGGACAGCCAGCCGCCGCATCGGAAATTACTCGCTAGTAATAAAAAGTTACATTTTAACGTCCAGTCGCTGACGAGGTCACTATAGATGGAGGGCACGTCGTATAGTACAAAGATCGAGAATAAATCGGCCGTGTTATTTTCAAAGGAGTGATTCCATCATTCTTGTACTGTTTTTACGGAAAAGACTGAAAACTCTAATCTGGACAACCACACGCAGATTTGGAACTCGTTCCTCCCGAACATGTGTACAATATGTGCCACGGGATCGCCTCACTCAGTATGCGCTGATATCAGCCCGGATGCGATATTAAGACATGGTGCAGACGTTCTCTCCAGAGGGGAATTTCGGCCAATGCAAAGACTCTTCTAGCAGATCACTGGTCAGTTTTCACGCAGAGTTAAATGGCTCTGCTTATGATATATATAATACAGCCGAACGGTAGCAACAGATTTTACTTTAACGTGGTTTCGACACCGACTATGGATGTAGTCATCAGAAAATCCAAACAAATACATACAAAGATTAAAAAACCGTTATTTTATTTTATTTACTTATTCATTTTGGGTTTAGGCAACATCGACCATACAGCTAGCAATAGTTATAGCTGGGCAGGCTTAACGCAAACATTGTGTTAACGTAAGTTGACAAAATAATGTCAGCAATGTGGAAAATACAATATACGAAAGAGAGTTAATTTTATTCGTGATTACATTACTTACAACTCCTTTCTTAGAATGGTTTCACATGGATTATCTTATTCAAGACCAGCGAACCTGGCAATGCTTCGCAATTGCTAAATATGTATTATGGGATCTGAATATACGTCCTAGTCTGTGCTATCTCTGGGAATTGTGTGGGGACGCAAAGTTCGACTCCTAGATGCGATTTCGGCCACTTTGAAGATATGGAAATCGAAACTATAATAAATCATATGGAATATTAACGAAAAAGACTCCTTTGTTTTCGGTTTTTGTTCTTACTGTTTTTAAGATTTTAAATTTTTTTGCACACAATACAGTTACAAAACTCCGGAATATATAGTTTTTTTATACTCGGTGGTAAGAGTATGAACTTCTTTTGTCAACTGCCACATCGTGCAAAGGCAACATCCTCGTACAAATGATCATGCCAAAACACTCTGTAAATCTGTTCCAGCGTATTTGAATGTCTGGCTTTGAGACGTTTTTATTGTTATTGCAAACTAAACCTTGAGTGGGAATTTAAATTGCTTAAAATGAATGGGTAAATCGGTTGGGATCGTTGGCATAAGAGGAACGAGAAAGGCCTCTCCAGCTGCTGGATTTTCGAGGACAGGAACTTCAATGACGTTATTTCGCATAGTTTTAATCTACGAACGGGTACCATTACAAAGTTTCGGACGATTCAGATTGTGTAGTAGTATTCTAATCATAAGCCGATTTGCCATAAATACAACTTTAATAATGTACAGGTTTTCTATTGAACCAAATGCGAGGAAGAAAACAAAACAGCACATTGTCGTGTACACAATTTTTGTTTAAATACATATGTGTGGAGAAACTATACATATGCGAAAAACAATTCGTCTAATGGCTTAAATTCGTCTAATGGTTTAAATGCCCTACTATCGTAGTTAAAACCGACTGCGGGAAAGAAAACGAGACCGCACATCTTCACAGCACGTCATTTTCTTTCTCGCGGTACACTTTAACGGAAAACCTGTAAATAGTTGTTTAAAAAAATTATAGTCTATGTCAGTCCGAATGATTATTAGATTATCGTGTAAAATTTTTAAGTACATAGGTCAAAAGATTTTCGAGACTCTTTCTAACAACATTTCCCCTTTACGTGTAACACAGAAGCTCCAAAGAAATGCGTATTCAAACATAGAAATATGTAAACAGACACAAGACAGCGCTGCGTTGGGAACGACTATATAAGACAACAAGTGCCTGGCGTAGTTGTTAGATCGGTTACTACTGCTACAATGCCAGGTTATCAAGATTTAAGTGAGTTTGAACGTGGTGTTATAGTCGGCGGACGAGCGATGGGACACAGCATCTCCGAGGTAGCCATGAAGTGGGGATTTTCCCGTACGACCATTTCGGGAGTGTACCGTGAATATCAGGAATACGGTAAAACATCAAATCTCCGACTTCGCTGCGGCCGGAAAAAGATCCTGCGAGAGCGGGACCAACGACGCTTGAAGAGAATCATTCAACGTGACGGAAGTGCAACCATTCCGCAAATTGCTGCAGATTTCAATGCAGGACCATCAACAAGTGTCAGCGTGCGATCCATTCAACGAAACATCATAGATATGGGCTTTCGGAGCTGAAGGCCCACTCGTGTACCCTTGATGACTGCACGACGCAAAGCTTTACGCCTCGCCTGGACCCGGCTGGTCGCACCTGTCTTTTTCCAAATTGTATCGAGCGGATGGGCGTGTACGGGTATGGAGACAACCTCATGAATCCATGGACTATGCATATCAGAAGGGGACTGTTGAAGCTGGTGAAGGCTCTGTATTGGTGTGGGGCGTGTGCAATTAGAGTGATACGGGACTCCTGATACATCTAGATACGACTCTGACAGGTGACACGTACATAAGCATCCTGCCTGATCACCTGCATCCATTCATGTCCATTGTACATTACGACGGACTTCGGCAGTACCAGCAGGACAATGCGACACCCCGCACGTCCAGAAGTGCCACAGAGTGGCTCCAGGAACACTCTTCTGAGTTTAAACACTTCGACTGGCCACCAAACTCCCCAGACATGAACATTATTGTGCATATCTCGGATGCCTCACAACGTGCTAATCTTACGGATTTATGGTTAGCCCTGCAGGATTCATGGTGTCTATTCCCTCCAGCACTACTTCAGACATTAATCAAGTCCATGCCACGACGTGTTGCGGCAGTTATGCGTGCTCGCGGAGGCCCTACATGATAGAAGAGAGGTGCACCAGTTTCTTTGGCTCTTCAGTGTATTATAGATTGTTGGGACTTCATATACAGGGTGCACATAAAGTCCGGGAACACTTTCAATTATTTATTGCAGAAGAGCTAAACATTGTACTGATGTCATATAGCCGGCCGCTGTGGCCGAGGGGTTCTGGGCGCTTCAGTCCGGAACCGCGCGACTGCTAGGGTCGCAGGTTCGAATCATGCCTCGGGATGGATGTGTGTGATGTCCTTAGGATAGTTAGGTTTAAGTAGTTCTAAGTTCTAGGGGACTGATGACCTCAGATGTTAAGTCCCATAGTGCTCATAGCAATTTGAACCATTTGATGTCATACATATTGCATTTTGAAGAGAATCTCTGAAAGATTTTTATTTTTTTTATCTTTTTTTTTTTTTTTACAAACATTCGATATGTGAACCATGAGTGACCCGGCAGACGTCAATACGGTAATCGAGTTCTTGCCATCCCAGCATGGCATCTTCGACTGTGGCAGTCGCTTCCCGTAATCTCTCCCGGAGCTCTGCTACATCACGTGGGAGAGGCGGTACATACACCAGATCTTTAATGTGTCCCCGCAGAAAAAAGTCACACGGAGTGAGATCTGGTGATCGGGAGGCCATTTCATGAAACAGATGTCCTCTTGTGTAGAACAGCCATGTTTGCGACTAGCGCTGAATATCGGTAAATTACCAAACTACGCTGTGGCGGCATACATGAAAAAAAAACTTTCAGTGTGTCTCTTCAAAATTACATATGTATAACAGGTGTACAATGTTTGGTTCTTGTACAACAAATAATTGAAAGTGTACCTGGACTTTATGTACACCCTGTATTACTATAAATTCTCACTTTAAAACAGGATACAAATGTACAATCGCTACAGCGCTGTAACAAATACAGATTACATTGAATAAACAACTGTGTCTGTTCATGGACATAACTCGGAAAGCTATAATTCTCAGTGTACAGTGCCCCATCGATACAAAGAAATGATTAATTGGAGAAAAGAACAGCAATCTATCGCGAAATCTCTCGTTTTATTACACAACATATCTACTATAATAACACTACGGATTTCGCGATATGTTCTTTTATCCAATATCTAAATTCAACAATCGCTGCGCACAACGGGATCATATGGATTCCAATCTAATTAAAATGAGAAATTGTCAAACTGAAGCTTAATACTAGGCAGGCTCCTACTGGAGATGCCTTCTTTCTTATTAAAATTCCGCTCAACGTACCAGCCATGAATGGAAACATGACGATAATGTTACTAGGTGCTCTTTTTTTTGTCATTGTGCAAGAGGTGGGGGCCAGGTTAAACATTACACTAATCTGCAAGTGATGTCCTGCCATTCACAAACTTCATGTTTCATTCACATATAAATGACTAATTTTCATCACCATGCTGCATTCATGAATAACGTTCGTTAGATTTCATAATTTCATTGCCAAAAATTGTCGGATATGAGAAATAGATCTTATATGAAACCAGTCTAGTGTACATTTGTTGCCTCTACACCAACCTCGCGATAGCATTCACGTATTTACATTACACAGCTCCCATCAGCACCCCTACCCAATGCTTTGAATGTCTGGAATAGAATTTTTATATAAAACATTTTGCTATGTAAATTATTGACAAACTTATATTTTCTAGTAAAAAAGTTTATTTTGTATAAAAATCGCAAATGAGCCAGCGGCTTGGAAATATATGAACTATTGCGACTGCATGTTCTGAATAAGATTGTATCAGTACCTTGACCGCTTTTAACGTAAGTGAGAAATACGCTGTGCACAGCATACTGCGTCCAAAAGATGCGCCGATCGGTGTGGCCGAGCGGTTCTAGGCGCCTCAGTCTGGAACCGCGCGACCGCTACGATCGCAGGTTCGAATCCTGCCTTGGGCATGGATGTGTGTGATGTCCTTAGGTTAGTTAGCTTTAAGTAGTTCTAAGTTCTAGGGGACTGATGACCTCAGATGTTAAGTCCCATAGTGCCCAGAGCCATTTGAACCACCCAAAAGATGCGAAACGTCAAAATCTTCGTCCACCATTTTTGGTTGCACTCATGTTCGTCTTGAGGGAAACAAAATTTTCTTTTTCGCTGTATTGTTTCTTATATATCGTAGCCTCACTAAAATACTTATCTTGTGTAATGAGAGACTAGTAGCAAATTAGTTCACCATTGACTACAACGACAAACAAATGTTATGAAGGCCACATGAGGGGACGAGATCCTTTGGAAATGCGTCAGTATTGGACTCGTATTAGTCACGTCTGTCAGATATCTTGGGCATTTGTTTGTTATAGTGAAAAAATAAAATTCCAGATTTTAGTCCCTTGAAATCATTTTCGTGTCGTACATTTTATACAGGAAAAAAATCTGCTTGCAATGAGGTTTTCGAGTTCGAGAGGAAACTGGGAAATCGGCTTAGTATACGTACAAAATAGTTGGATGACGCTCTCAGTTTTCATATGACGCCACTGATTATGACTGAGTTTTTCTCGAAATGTTTTGCGTATCTGCCTCATTAAAAATTTCAACTAACACTTACCGTCGGATAAAACACATCTGACTAGGTTTTCGTGCGAATCAATCGTGAATGTTGCTTGTCAATTCGCGATTGCAGAGCGTTATGGAAACTCCACGAGGAACCACGCTAAGGGGGGCGGCGTATGTCACGTGATGGACTGTTATTAAAATAGTGAGTCCTTATCTTCACAGAAGAGTGTAGTAGAAATTCTCTAGAAATTCTCTCCCTCTCCCTCTCTCCCTTCCTCCCTCCCTCTAAATCCCCTCATGTACATACAAACCTAAAAATAATCGTACAGACCAATTTAAATAAATTAGGCCAATTAACGTCCATGATCTTCAACGTAAGGTACATTACTGAATCTTAAAACAAAAACAGACTCTGCCAAAAAGTCTTAGAATCCACCTTTTCCTGGAAAATATCGGATAAAGTAAACGACGCAGCAACACTGCCAGTTGGGAAGTAAAGACACTACAGGGTGTTACAAAATGGTACCTTTCAGGAAACACACAAAGAAAGAAAATATCTTATGTGGACATGTGTCCTGAAACACTTACTTTCCATGTTAGAGCTCATTTTATTACTTCTCTTCAAATCACATTAATCATGGAATGCAAACACACAGCAACAGAACGTACCAGCGTGACTTCAAACACTTTGTTACAGAAAATGTTCAAAATGTCCTCCGTTAGCGAGGATACATGCATCCACCCTCCGTCGCATGGAATCCCTGATGCGTTGATGCAGCCCTGGAAAATGGCGTATTGTATCACAGCTGTCTACAATATGAGCACGAAGAGTCTCTACATTTGGTACCGGGGTTGCGTATACAAGAGCTTTCAAATGCCCCCGTAAATGAGTCAAGAGGGTTGAGGTCAGGAGAGCGTGGAGGCCATGGAATTGGTCCGCCTCTACCAATCCATCGGTCACCGAATTTGTTGTTGAGAAGCGTACGAACACTTCGACTGAAATGTGCAGGAGCTCCATCGTGCATGAACCACATGTTGTGTCGTACTTGTAAAGGCACATGTTCTAACAGCACAGGTAGAGTATCCCGTATGAAATCATTGAGCGTAGGTGGAAGAACATGGGGCCCAATCAAGACATCACCAACAATGCCTGCCCAAACTTTCACAGAAAATCTGTGTTGATGACGTGATTGCACAATTGCGTGCGGATTCTCGTCAGCTCACACATGTTGATTGTGAAAATTTACAATTTTATTACGTTGGAATGAAGCCTCATCCGTAAAGAGAACATTTGCACTGAAATGAGAATTGACACATTGGTGGATGAACCATTCGCAGAAGTGTACCCGTGGAGACCAATCAGCTGCTGATAGTGCCTGCACACGCTGTACATGGTACGGAAAGAACTGGTTCTCCCGTAACACTCTCCATAGATCAATTGCTTCGAGCGTCTTCCTGTCGGGTCACCTTCGTTCTGGAAACCTGTCTCGATACAAACGTACCGTGCCACGGCTATTGCCCCGTGCTAATCCATACATCAAATGGGCATCTGCCAACTCCGCATTTGTAAACATTGCACTGACTGCAAAACCACGTTCGTGATGAACACTAACCTGTTGATGCTACGTACTGATGTGCTTGATGCTAGTACTGTAGAGCAATGAGTCGCGTGTCAACACAAGCACCGAAGTCAACATTACCTTCCTTCAATTGGGCCCACTGGCGGTGAATCGAGGATGTGCAATACATACTGACGATACTAAAATGAGCTCTAACATGGAAATTAAGCGCGTCCGGACACATGTCCACATAACATCTTTTCTTTATTTGTGTGTGAGGAATGTTTCCTGAAAGCTTGGCCGTACCTTTTTGTAACACCCTGTATATAGAATCATCCAGGCTCTGAGCACTATGGGACTCAACTGCAGTGGTCATAAGTCCCCTAGAACTTAGAACTACTTAAACCTAACTAACCTAAGGACAGCACACAACACCCAGCCATCACGAGGCAGAGAAAATCCCTGACCCCGCCGGGAATCGAACCCGGGAACCCGGGCGAATCATCCAGGGTAAAATTTGAAACGCGAAGTGGAGATATCATGGTTTCGTCGTGATAATGGTTCCATTCGGTGGCAGCGATATCTGCTAATATGAATACTATGAATTTCTTTCTGAGGTCTTTATACGAATAAGATTTGGCGTTCAGAAGCATCTACTGTCAATGGAAAATATTTTGAACATAATATAGTACCTTCAGTGATTCTCACAGTATTTTGGTTGGAACTACAATTAATTTCGTATTGTACCATATCTTTTACGTATCACGATTATAGAGCGGTAGTTAGTAATGCGAAGTTCCATTCCAGAAACCGATTACATTTAGTAACAAGGAAAAGTACACGTGAAATCAATCGACACACTTATAGGATATGACTGGGCTTACACGCGAAATCTATAGCGGCAGGTACTATGTACAATCTCACCATTCCGTTATGGCAGCAATTCACTGAATGTGTTTGTAAGTCGTGAGAAAAAATTAAACAACTCCTTCCAACCCGCAGTGTTCCCATATCGCGCACTTATTGCAAAAGGCTGATCGTACGACTTTTCACAGAGTATTTTTATTTCAAAAGTCAATACCACATCGCACTTAGAAATAACAGCTTCCACCGAACGGTGGCTGGCGTTCTGTGCGCTGAAATTTTTATTACCGGCTCCCTGGCCACCGACAGTACACATAAGCAGCTCCATTCTCAAAACATCACACCCATACCTTTCTTCTAACAGTTAAATCGAACCGAAGCTCTCTTACTAATGTTACAATAATAAGCCTGAGCACCAGAAGAAATAAAGAAAAAGGAATACCGAAAATGTCCATTTGCTTCTCATTCATCTACATTAAAGTGTCAAGTCTTGTAATAAGAATTAATAGTATTATTATGGTACGATTCAGTATTCGGTAGGTCTCTACATGTGAACTCTCTTCCCCTAATAGTAGTAAGATTACTGTAATTTATTTAAATAGTGACACTTTATAATCTATTTTACGAAATTCGTTCATCTGCCTCTTCTTCGTTTTCTTATACCTTTGTCCCGCAGCGACGCAGGGTTACCATGGTTATTAACTGATCTGGCATATTTATTTTAAGGGGCGGCCAGATGCCCCACAGATAAAAGTCACAAAGTGTTAGGTCTAGGACGCTGGATTGGAAGAGGAGGAGCAGAAAATAAACTTCAAAATGGTTCAAATGGCTCTGAGCACTATGGGACTTAACTCTTGAGGTCATCAGTCCCCTAGAACTTAGAAATACTTAAACCTAACTAACCTAAGGATATCACACACATCCATGCCAGAGGTAGGATTCGAACCTGCGATCGTAGCGGTCGCGCGGTTCCAGACTGAAGCGCCTCTAACCGCTCGGCCACACCGGCCGACAAGATAAACTTCATCGCCGGTGGCCTCCCAGGTCTCCAAACCTCACACCTTGTGACTGTTACCTGTGGGGTTACGAAAAAGGCCGTGTTTTTATCCCCCCTATGTCTGACACTCTTGAAAGTCTGCAACATCGCATTGTTGAAGCTTTAAATTCAGCCGTTTCTTGTGTGGCAGGAAATGCTCCACGACTTTGAAATTTGTGGTGTAACAAATGGTGCTCACATTGAATGCATAACAGTTTGAACTTTTCTCTTTCGAGGAACTTTGAAATCCTATTTTCATCTTTCGTAGTTTGAAGCAATAAATGTTTGAAATGTGTTTGTGGGGCGGCGACGCCGTCTTTTACACGAGAGCCTGAAAACCATTTTTGTAGTAAGTCAGAAAGTGATGGAGAACATATTGACCATAGCTCCCGGTCTGCAAGTCCACAGTCTTGTCCAGCCCAATGAAAGAAATGTTTCTATTCTCTGTTTACTCAGCGGGGTCAGCAACTATGATTATAAATGAAGATTTTGAGTTCTAATTGATAGATATATTTGATATATTTTCACACGCACATCGTAATATTCATGATGTTAATATTAATAATAAATCTCTCTACGCTAAACAGCACAATGAGCAGTTCAGAAGCGACCTCTATGATAAATTCCCATTAAATGGTCTTTCGCCCTGGCTTCTGATAATCAAAATAATTGTTCGCGAAAAAGTGAAAAATATTTATCACCAATTGACACGCGGATTTGTTAACATTAGTGTACGATACGGGTGCAGCGGGCGGCCAAAGTAACATCTGCTGTTATCCGCTCTATGCCCACGGTAGTAGCGTCTAAACGGCCGCTTTCTCGGACACATAATATAACACTTTCATGAATCAATTTAGAATTTTTATGAATGTAATTAAGTTGATTAAAATCGCAGAAAATGTTTTAGCTCACCTGCATTTAAACTTTGCCGTCTAGAATTTTTAGAACGGAACTGACCGTAGAACATGACCTCTGAACTACGACTTTAAGAAACCTTGTATTTGTTATTATTTACATCCAGGCCTTAAAACTTGCTATAGCTCTGTTATTTAATAGGTTTCATCATGTACTGTAATCAGAACTTTTTAGAGTTAATATAACAGATACTTAATCTACTACAAACAAGGACTTTTTGCTCCCAATTTACTTTTCAGTAAATTACTCGAAAACTGTTAGAGGTAGCTTAATGGGGTGTCGTAGTTACTATTTGTATGCTAAACTGAAGCGTCATACAAATTTTCGCATTTCTAAGTCTAATATTTAGCGCCTTCAATTTTTCTAAAATGGATCTGACTAAAATATTGCTCTAACCACGTTGAGATTTGTACCAGTTAATTGTAATATACATCTGCACCTTATGGTCAACTTTTGGCTACATAGCTTTATTATTTAGCGCAACTTGTTTTTCATAAAACCATGTACGAGAGTTGGAACTTAAATAGAAACAAAAGAGTTACATGTTTGCACCTGTTACTGCCCTTCAAAGTAGTCACCAGCGTTGTGTAGAACCCGTTGCCAGCGATGTGGAAGGCGTAGTATACCGTTGGCAGACCCTGTTCTGCTGATGGTGCGAATGGAGCGGTCTAAAGTTATGGTGATTCTCGTGTACGACTGTGATGGTGTTATCCGTTCAGTATGAACGGAACAAAGTACTGTAGCTGGAGGCTGGACACACAGATAACAAATCTTCTTCTTCTTCTTCTTCTTCTTCTTCTTCTTCTTCCTTTCAAGGATTAGGCTATTGCTTGTTCCGAAATCACAAACATTCTGTTCTAATATCTTAATTTATAATCATGTTTCTTCTTATGCAGCCCTTCGTTCTCGTTAGGAACCTTGTCTCTGCTGTCGGAATTTTATTTTCATGATTCTTTGTGGGAACCCAGCTTCCGTAGGATGACACAGTAACAGCCGTCACTTTAAGAATTTCTTGGTGGTCCCTTTTTGTAGTTTATGGCCAAATGTTCTACTAATCGCATAACACACATCTTGGAATTTATGTATTTTATTTTCAGTATCAGAGTTAATATCAAAATTTATATGATAGCCTAAATAAGAGATTTGAGAGACTTGCTCTAAAACTGAATTATTTAAGACGATGCTTGATTTGATTGTCTGTTTTCCTCGGAATTCCATTATTTTCGTTTCATTACAAGTAACTTTCAAGTTATGTTGCTTGCATATTTCGTTCAGCTGGTATACTGATCTTCGGAGGTCATCTTCATTGTTTTGAACAATAAATACATCATCTGCAACCGGAAACACATTCAGGTATTCTTCATTCGTTATCTTTATTCCATTGTTTACTTTACGTTTCCATGTGAATATAATTATTAAAAAGGGTAGATGATAGTTCACACCCTTGTCTTACACACTGATCAATAATTATTTGTTCCAATTGATTTCTACTTGTGTTTATTACAATGCCTGTATTTTTGTAAAGAATTTTCAATATCTCTATTAGGTGATAAGGATAGCCACATTCAGACATAATCCTCCATAGGCTACCTGCCACCTTCTGTGATATTCTTCGTGTGGTTATCGCTTATCTTTGAGTATAGTTTGTAGCCAGTGGTTAGAACACAGATCCCACGATGATTTTTATGGTCGTTGTCTTTCCCTTTTTTGGAGAGAGAGATTACGTCTGATGCATACCAAGGATCTGGAATGTTGCAGTTCCTCCAACATTTACTTATTAATTGTAAAAGTCTTTTCTATAGTGATAAGCGTCCATACTTAATTAGTTAGTTCCGCATTTGTTCCTTCTTTTCTGGTAGCTTTCCTATTCTTCATCCCTTTCAAAGCCTCTTGTATCTCCTCCATAGCAATTGGATAATTATATCTACTGTTTCATTGTACACAGTTTCTCCAGTGTAATCTTCGCCCTTCTGTGCACACATTAATTCTGTATAATGATTTATCCGTTGTTAATTGGGCATTATGTTGAGTGAGGCAGTGTCTGTTTCTTCCTCATTCAAGGCTTTCGTTATTTGTATATACACTCCTGGAAATGGAAAAAAGAACACATTGACACCGGTGTGTCAGACCCACCATACTTGCTCCGGACACTGCGAGAGGGCTGTACAAGCAATGATCACACGCACGGCACAGCGGACACACCAGGAACCGCGGTGTTGGCCGTAGAATGGCGCTAGCTGCGCAGCATTTGTGCACCGCCGCCGTCAGTGTCAGCCAGTTTGGCGTGACATACGGAGCTCCATCGCAGTCTTTAACACTGGTAGCATGCCGCGACAGCGTGGACATGAACCGTATGTGCAGTTGACGGACTTTGAGCGAGGGCGTATAGTGGGCATGCGGGAGGCCGGGTGGACGTACCGCCGAATTGCTCAACACGTGGGGCGTGAGGTCTCCACAGTACATCGATGTTGTCGCCAGTGGTCGGCGGAAGGTGCACGTGCCCGTCGACCTGGGACCGGACCGCAGCGACGCACGGATGCACGCCAAGACCGTAGGATCCTACGCAGTGCCGTAGGGGACCGCACCGCCACTTCCCAACAAATTAGCGACACTGTTGCTCCTGGGGTATCGGCGAGGACCATTCGCAACCGTCTCCATGAAGCTGGGCTACGGTGCCGCACACCGTTAGGCCGTCTTCCGCCCACGCCCCAACATCGTGCAGCCCGCCTCCAGTGGTGTCGCGACAGGCGTGAATGGAGGGACGAATGGAGACGTGTCGTCTTCAGCGATGAGAGTCGCTTCTGCCTTGGTGCCAATGATGGTCGTATGCGTGTTTGGCGCCGTGCAGGTGAGCGCCACAATCAGGACTGCATACGACCGAGGCACACAGGGCCAACACCCGGCATCATGGTGTGGGGAGCGATCTCCTACACTGGCTGTACACCACTGGTGATCGTCGAGGGGACACTGAATAGTGCACGGTACATCCAAACCCTCATCGAACCTATCGTTCTACCATTCCTAGACCGGCAAGGGAACTTGCTGTTCCAACAGGACAATGCACGCCCGCATGTATCCCGTGCCACCCAACGTGCTCTAGAAGGTGTAAGTCAACTACCCTGGCCAGCAAGATCTCCGGATCTGTCCCCCATTGAGCATGTTTGGGACTGGATGAAGCGTCGTCTCACGCGGTCTGCACGTCCAGCACGAACGCTGGTCCAACTGAGGCGCCAGGTGGAAATGGCATGGCAAGCCGTTCCACAGGACTACATCCAGCATCTCTACGATCGTCTCCATGGGAGAATAGCAGCCTGCATTGCTGCGAAAGGTGGATATACACTGTACTAGTGCCGACATTGTGCATGCTCTGTTGCCTGTGTCTATGTGCCTGTGGTTCTGTCAGTGTGATCATGTGATGTATCTGACCCCAGGAATGTGTCAATAAAGTGTCCCCTTCCTGGGACAATGAATTCACGGTGTTCTTATTTCAATTTCCAGGAGTGTACATTGCTGTCTACCGTGTACGTCGTGTTCTAAAACGCCTACGAACGTGTCCCATGACTATTGGTGTGCTTTGGGCACTATCTGTTTCACAACCTTCCTTTTCATTTTTCATGCTTCCAAGCTCTCTGAGATTTTTGCCTGTAGTTACTTCAAACAAACTACCGCTTTTCCTTTAATGGTTTCTTTCATTTCTGTGCTCCGAATTCTGAGTCGTCTTTTCCTATCCGTTCTCTTTCTTGTACCAAGTGCTTCTGAAGTTGCCTCTATGCTGCATGTTTTAATATTATTCCATTGTATATCGATGTCTTTATTGACTAGTGGTGAAGCAAGCTTTTCTTGGAGTCTATGATGATAAAATTTTCTAATACTAGATACCGTCAGGAGACGTTCTTTGAACAACTCATGTTGTGGCATCTTTGTTTCCTTCCATTTTGATAGTAGCCTCGTCTTAATGCCTAAAATAGTAAATCAAAAGCTGAATTAAGGTGGTGGTGATTAGGAGAATGCTAACTTCTCATATTGCAAGATATTGAAGACTGAAGCACGCTATACACGCTGACTGATCACTTGCTGTCAGCGCGAGACGGATTACTGTCTACTAGCCTTTGTATGCCCTCGGCGCAGACGTATGCAGTCCATTAGCGGTCCCCCTGGGACCCGTTGCCACCTGTTCACGGTCAAGATCCTAAGCTCTGAGTGCAAGGGCCGCCCCCGGCAACGCATGCCATGTTTGGCTCAGAGAACGCTCACCTGGCCCTATTCAAAATATAACTACAAATTACTTGACTTTAGCGACATAATCTCTGTGTAATGCAGACAGAATCATTTTTCAGGACTCTTGAGAATTATTAGTGAAGTCTCTTGACTAAATACTTGTTTCTGTAATCAGTTATGAGGGAAGATAATACGGCTGCTGTCGATTCGGGTATAGCAGATTCAAATATCGGATGTGAAAGAAATCTTTCTCACAGAATTTGACTACCAATTGGAGGAGAAGTGTTTATATACTGTACCTGGTCACCGGATTGTAGCCAGTAGTCTGCAGTGAATCTCAAAATCTCCTCGCGGTCTTATGGAGCAAGGGCGTGTGACGCCACTAATAGTGTTCGTCTGTCGGATGGAGGCATTAAATTCGGCAAAAGCGTATCTACTGTTTCAGAGAAGAAAATCAGAACCCGCCACCACGTTTCACATTGTCCTCTCCCTCGACAACAACACAAACACAAGCTCACCACGTTCAATTACACAAAACAGGTATACTTACGGCGCACCACCTACATTTTATTAAGGAAAGGTGTCCGTCTCCTCGAACACAGAAAACCATTCCAGTTACGTAGCTGAAAAACCCGCCTGGAACTCTCAACCAATTATGCAATACTACTATTTTCGAAACTTCCTGGCAGATTAAAACTGTGTGCCCGACCGAGACTCGAACTCGGGACCTTTGCCTTTCGCGGGCAAGTGCTCTACCAACTGAGCTACCGAAGCACGACTCACGTCCGGTACTCACAGCTTTACTTCTGCCAGTACCTCGTCTCCTACCTTCCAAACTTTACAGAAGCTCTCCTGCGAACCTTGCAGAACTAGCACTCCTGAAAGAAAGGATATTGCGGAGACATGGCTTAGCCACAGCCTGGGGGATGTTTCCAGAATGAGATTTTCACTCTGCAGCGGAGTGTGCGCTGATATGAAACTTCCTGGCAGATTAAAACTGTGTGCCCGACCGAGACTCGAACTCGGGACCTTTGCCTTTCGCGGGCAAGTGCTCTACCAACTGAGCTACCGAAGCACGACTCACGTCCGGTACTCACAGCTTTACTTCTGCCAGTACCTCGTCTCCTACCTTCTGGAAACATCCCCCAGGCTGTGGCTAAGCCATGTCTCCGCAATATCCTTTCTTTCAGGAGTGCTAGTTCTGCAAGGTTCGCAGGAGAGCTTCTGTAAAGTTTGGAAGGTAGGAGACGAGGTACTGGCAGAAGTAAAGCTGTGAGTACCGGACGTGAGTCGTGCTTCGGTAGCTCAGTTGGTAGAGCACTTGCCCGCGAAAGGCAAAGGTCCCGAGTTCGAGTCTCGGTCGGGCACACAGTTTTAATCTGCCAGGAAGTTTCATATCAGCGCACACTCCGCTGCAGAGTGAAAATCTCATTCTGGAAACATCCCCCAGGCTGTGGCTAAGCCATGTCTCCGCAATATCCTTTCTTTCAGGAGTGCTAGTTCTGCAAGGTTCGCAGGAGAGCTTCTGTAAAGTTTGGAAGGTAGGAGACGAGGTACTGGCAGAAGTAAAGCTGTGAGTACCGGACGTGAGTCGTGCTTCGGTAGCTCAGTTGGTAGAGCACTTGCCCGCGAAAGGCAAAGGTCCCGAGTTCGAGTCTCGGTCGGGCACACAGTTTTAATCTGCCAGGAAGTTTCATATCAGCGCACACTCCGCTGCAGAGTGAAAATCTCATTCTGGACTACTATTTTCCTTTTTTTCCTTCATTAAATAAGAAGATGTACACATTGGTCGTTACTTTTAACTTTACTAACTTCTTCTGGACGAAGACTTGTCGACTTCCAGTCGGCTTCTGTGTAGGAATCGGAACTGAAGCATGTTTCTTGTTTATTTACTACAGATGTACTATCTAACTACAAACTCTATAACTGCAAACCTGTGAGGTCCAAAATTGTCAGCTTACCTCAAGAATGCGAGCAGCCGCATATGCATCTGCAGTGCCGCTCCGAAGTGTACTGGCGTTATTACTGCGAAATGTGCTTCCGGGAATCTACGGCACTGGCCCCTTATCGCATTTATTGTGAATCTCTCGCCCAGCACAAAGTCCCAAGCGACTGGAAAAAAAGCGCAAGTAACTCCCTTATATAAGGAAGGTAAAAGAACGGACCTGCAAAATTACAGACCAATACCCCTAACGTAGGTTTGCTGCAGAATCCTTGAACATGTTCTCAGTTCGAATATAATAAACTTTATTGAGACTAACAAGGGAACCTCCCCATCGCACCCCCCTCAGATTTAGTTATAAGTTGGCACACTGGATACGCCTTGAAAAACTGAACACAGATCGATCGAGAAAACAGGAAGAAGTTTTGTGCAACTGCGAAAAAAATAAGCAAAATATACAAAATGAGTAGTCCATGTGCAAGATAGGCAATATCAAGGCTAATTTGAGATCAGAAGCGCCGTGGTCCCGTGGTTAGCGTGAGCAGCTGCGGGCCGAGAGGTCCTTGGTTCAAGTCTTCCCTCCAGTGAAAACTTCAATTTTTTTTCAGTTTATGTGACAAAGTCTTATGTTTTCAACACTTTTTTGGGAGTGATTATCACATCCACAAGAAAACCGAAATCGGGTAAGGTAGAAGAATCTTTTTACCCATTCGCCAAGTGTACAAGTTACATGGGTCAGTAACATATTCCTGTCATGTGGCGCACATGCCGTCCCCAGTGTCGTATAGAATATATCAGACGCGTTTTACTGTGGAGGAATCGGTTTACCTATGACCTTGCGATCAAGTGTTTTTGGTTCCCATTGGAGAGGCACGTCCTTTCGTCTACTAATCGCATGGTTTACTGGTGCGGTCGCAAAACACAGACACTAAACTTATTACAGTGAACAGAGACGTCAATGAACGAACGGACAGAGCATAACTTTGCGAAAATAAACTTTTCACTAGAGGGAAGACTTGATCCAAGGACCTCTCGCTCCGCAGCTTCTCACGCTAACCACGGGACCACGGCGCTCCTGAGCTGTAGTAACCTTGATGTTGCCTATCTTGCGCATGGACTACTCAGTTTGTATATTTTGCTTATTTTTTCATAGTTCCACACAACTTCTTCCTGTTTTTTCGATTTATCTGTGTTCAGTTTTTCAAGGCGTATCCAGTGTGTCAACTTATATCTAAATCTGAGGGGGGTGCGATGGGGAGGTTCCCTTGTAAGAAGCTTATGTCCACGAATCAGCATAGTTTTAGACAGCATCGCTCGAGCGGAACTCAGCTTGCCCTTTTTTCACATGATATACTGAGAACTTCAGATAAAGGACAACAGGCAAATTCCATATTTCTAGATTTTCGGAAAGCATTTGACACGATGCCCCATCGCAGGCTGTTAACGAAGGTACGAGCATATGGAATAAGTTCACAGATATGTGAATGGCTCGAGGACTTCTCAAATAATAGAACCCCGCGTGCTGTCCTCGACAACGAGTGTCCATTAGAGACAAGGGTATCGTCAGGAGTGCCCCAGGGAAGTGTGATATGACCGCTGTTCTCTATATACGTAAATGATTTGGCGGACAGGGTGGGCAGCAATCTACGGTTGTTTGCTGATGACGCCGTAGTGTAATGTAAGGTGCCGAATTTGAGTGGCTGTAGGAAGATGCAAGACGAAAAAATTCAAATGGCTCTGAGCACTATGGGACTTAACATCTGAGGTCATCAGTCCCCTAGACTTAGAACTACTTAAAGGGTCCTAAGGACACCACACACATCCATGCCCGAGATAGGATGCGAACCTGCGAGCGTAGCAGCAGCGCGGTTTCGTACTTAAGCGCCTAGAACCACTCGGCCACAACGGCCGGCATGCAAGACAAAATTTCCAGTTGGTGTGATGAATGGCAGCTAGACCGAAATGTGGAAAAATGTAAGTTAATGCGGGTGAGTAGGACGAAAAAATCTGTAATGATTGAATACAGTGTTACTACTGTCCTGTTTGACGCAGTCAAATCGTTGAAATATCTGGGCGTAACGTTGCAAAGCGATATGAGGTGGAACGAGGATGTGAGAATTGTGGCAAGGACGGTAAATGGTCGACTTCGGTTTGCTGGTAGAATTTTAGAGTAGAGTGGTTCACCTGTACAGGAGACCGCATATAGGACGCTGGCGCGACCTATTCTTGAGTACTGCTCGAGTGTTTGGGATCCGTACCAGCTCGCATTGAAGGAAGGCATCGAAGCAGTACAGAAGCAGGCTGCTAAATTTGTTACCGGTAGGTCCGAACAATACGTGAGTGTTACGGAGATGCTTCGGGAACACAAATAGGAATCCGTGGAGGGAAGGCGATGTTCTTTTCGAGAAACAGTATTGAGAAAATTTAGAGAATCGGCATTTGCAGCTGACTGTCGAACGATCCTACTGCGTCCAATATACATCGCGCGTAAGGAGCACAGAGATAAGATACGAGAAATTAGGGGTCGTACGGAGGCGTATTTGCGAGTGGAGCAGGAGGGGAAATGACTGGTAATGGCACAGGGTACCCTCTGACACGCACTGTACAGGGGCTTGCGGAGTATCTGTGTAGATGTAGATGTACAACTACTAATGACACTAAATCTGATACGTAACTGTAAAAAATGGAAACCTTATCTTTGATTTAAACTGTAATTACTGTTTCGTAAATATCCGTAACCAAAATCCTTCGAAGATGCTAGAGCTCAGAAATGCCCTTGAAAGTTTCCCGAAGGACTGACGTGCCTCCGTGATAACGAAAACATTAGTGGTGGAATGACACGTGTGACAATGTCGCAGAACTTATATCAAAGTCTCGCAAAACTAATATTCCCACAAGACCAATCACAACTTGCATCAGTTCACCAAAATACAGAAACAGGTTTCAATTAAAACAATACATGGAACTAAGACAGAATATTCAAAGAACTGTCAGATTATCAGACACCAAATCTCTGTTTTAATCGACCGAATGAGACCATGGAAAAAATAATGAAGATAACTGTGAACTTCCAGAAAATTATCTCGTCGATCCGTTGAGATGTAAATCATGAAACTATCGACTCACTTTCACAAAACTTGAACCAGATCTAGATTCATACACATTAGAAGAGATTTAACAAATAATATGTCAACACAAAAACAATAAAGCCACAGGGAAAGGTGATATAATCGCCAAAGTGTGAAAATTAGGTGGAAAAAGGTTCGCCTAGAAAATTTATGCGATCATCACAAATGTCTGGCTCTCGAGATAAAAGTATCTGACGGCTGGCAATGTGATCTAATCCACCCTTTACATGAGAAAAGTTATGAATCAGAAACTGCAGTGGAATATTCCTGCTATCAGTTGCTTCCAAACTTATGTCAAAAGTCTTACTCAAAAAAATTGAAATACAAACAAACGAACCAACTGTTGAATATCGGGTAAGATACAGGAAAAATAGGGCGTGTGCAGATCAATCTTAAAACCGTCTTACAAATGTACAAAGGCAGATAAAAAGTGATGGCCTGAGTGACCTTAAAAGAAAATCACGTTTATCCATAGACAGACATACACTGTTCAGCATATTTGAAGAATTCAAGGTTGGTAAGAAAATAACAAAACTGATCAAAGGAATTTTAACTAGCACCATGTCGCAAGTTAAATTCTTAGGCAAAATGTCTGAACCTTTTGATATGAAAACAGGAATTTGATAAAGAGACGGACGGACTACCCCCTTATTGTTCAACCTTGTATTGTAAAAAACAATTAGAACTGTTAAAAAAGATGTAAAAGGAATAAAAATTGGCAGATAACGTGAATATAAAATATATTTACAGCGTTTGACCTTCACCGAAGACATATTAATTCTCTCTAACAAGAAAAGGAAGTATTCAATCCCCAGAAAAACTTATCGAAATTGCAGCCGGAAACTGGACTCCAAATCTCGTTCTTAAGAACTCAGTACTTGTAAAGACTTCATTGGTATGTTGTTAGACAACCTATAGTAAATCAGTTCAGCAAACTATCTCAAACACCTAACTTCTGGTAAGTACTGGAAATCACTCAGCCTTAAGATTTTAATCGTGAAGCAAAGAAAGAGAGAATCTGTAAAATCCTAAAAGCTAACAAAATCGCCTGGGTTAGATATAACAAAAAGTCAACACCCTAGAAAGCAAAGTAAAATCCTAAAAGCTAACACAATCGCCTGGGTTAGATATAACTGAAAGTCAACACCCTAGAAAGCAAAGCTAAGTCATTACTGGGCACTAATAGAACTGTAACCATTAAACACATCGGAAACCTTGATAATTGGAGACAGATAACTCATTTAAGGTATTGAAAAGCAAAATAGAATAACTGTAAGGAAAAGTTTTTAGCTCAGAAAGCATTGATGGAATTCAGATGAAAAGAAAATCTTGCAAATTATATCGACATACTGAGAAAACGTCGTACATTTTCGGCAAGAGACGATTAAAATTTCGCAGTAATAGTGTCGATATGAATGATACCCATCATCAGAATTCTTTCTTGTCTCAATGAAAGGTAAGAGCAACTGGTTGCCTGAAACAGAAATAGACCTCCACTAAATTGGTATCACAGGTGACGCGGTACAGGGTAAAACTGCAGAAACACTTTTCAAGAAGCACCAGTCCTGCAGACAAACTGAGAACTGAAACCTCCACACCTGAAAAAATCAATGGGAGCGAAAAGATGATGACATTTTAGGAGAAGAATAAAACATACTCATTAGCTAAGTAAGTTTATTCTCACTACTTAGTCGGGCATAAAGACATCAGTAAAATACTTCATTGTAAATAGGTGTTGCTATGATAGGAGCAGGAAAACATTGCATCCATTTAGTACGAAATTATTAAACGAAAAGCGTCGAAAAATTTAAATATAGAAAATCAGCTTTTGGCATGCTTTTAAAACATTCACTCATTATTTATTATGTGAATTAACAAGCAATTCGTGTTTTTTGTAGTAGCACATTTAACTAAAATCCTTTGCTAATCGGAATAAATAATAAACGCATCGTAATTTATACTATTTCATGTTAATATGTAATGAGTGCAATTACTTTCGTTGGGATCATAACACATCCGCCTCTTGTACCTGCGCCTGAAGTACATGAAGCGCACAAATACAGCACCACACAATAAACACACAGTAATCACCTTCTTTGAAATCCAATACTATCAATCCACTGAAATATCCACAGGTAGCACAATCTTCAAGAAAGGAATAAAGCAGGCATCATTTTTCAGCAGCGAATCAGTGATGAAATTTCCTACAGCTGGTACCAGTGAATACCCGTGGCAACTCTAAAGTGTGTCTTGGATGGAATTGGAGGCCACAAACTAGACTTTGGCGGGCAGTTCTCTGTCTACCTCTCACACCTGGGTTAATGGTTTTATCCTAGTGAGAGGTAGACAGAAAATGAACTACGTATAGAGACGAATGTGGTCTCCAGTCAAAGTTTCGTAATAGTCACCAAGCGACGCCTAGTAGTCTGCTCCATTGCATTGAAAGAAACTGTTGTTGGTCAAGCCATGTGCTTGATGATAGCCATGATCCAATCTACCATGCCATAAGCTCACACAAGTCACTGCTCTCCATGTTTTCCCATTGTAGCAGCTATTTTCCTCTAGCCCGTGGAAGCTGACAACACTTCACTACCCTATATGTAACACAACTCTTAGTTCCGTTGTTAAACTCCGAAAGCACGTTAGCCACTGTAGCTTGTGATAACCATACAATTGTTGCTCGTCGCTAGCAAATGAAGTTCTCTCTATCGTGCAGTCCTCCGCTCGTGATGTATGTAATGTCGCACAGTTTAATAGATAGAACAACCAGTTATCTGTGTACCCAAATACATCGTGCACAAGTGTAGTCTTTGTGTGGCTATGCTGTTACATTATAATGTGTTGTGCTTTGGAGGGTAACGGATGGAGCTGCACTGATGAGCCAAAACATTGTGACCATCTGATTATTGGCTCGTTGGCCCATCTTTGGAAAGCAATATATCAGCGATTCTGCATGGTACCGATTCAACAAGTCCTTGGAAGGTATCCGGAGATACTTGGCACCAGGTGTCTACGGACAGGTCCCGCAATTACGGGCAGGAGGATTGTGGGCGTGGAGCTGAAGCCTGGTTGCATCCTATTCGTTGTTCCATAGCATTCAGGTCAGGCGAAGTTGGTGGCCAAGACGTCAATATTAGTTAACTATTATGCTACTCAAACCGCTATAGCGCCATTTTCGTCTTGTTGTACGAATAGTTATCCTGTTGGAAGGTGACATCGCAGACGGGAAAGACATCAAGCATGAAGAAATACAGGTGGTCTGCAATAATGTTCACGTAGTCCACAGGTGTCATGGCGCCTTCAATTGTTACCATATGTGCCACAGAAACCCTTTCCCCACCGGCCTGGGTCTGGGGCGAGATGCACGTTCCGAGAGCAGCCGTTCGGGCATGACCATCGATCTGGCGTAACAAGAAACTTGGTTCATACGACGAGGTAAATCATTTCCGTTGATGCACGGTCCAATATCGATGATTCCGAGCCCCATTGAAATCATAATTGACGATGTCGTTGTGGTCGTCGGCTGCAGAGCGCCATGCTCAACAAATAGCGCTGAACGCTGTGTAGCGAAACATTTGTACCTACATTAGTATTTTACTCTGTTGTCGGATCTGCCACTAATCGCCGACTATCTTGCCTTCCATGGGGGCAAGCCTCCATCCTCCACGTTCTCTGGTGAGGCATGGACCTCCAATACCTTGTCGCTTATGTGTGGCTTCACCGTCCTTCAGTCATTTTCTATAGACACTCACGATAGTAGCACGCGAACATCCGACGGTACTTTGCCGTTTCCAAAATACTCGTTCGCAGGCGACAGGCCATAACAATCTGTCCTTTGTCAAACTCGCTTATGTCGGTTGATTTCCCCATTTGCGGCCCGTATCATCGCTACAACGGCATTCAGTCTTACGGTGGACAGCGATCATAATGTTTTGGATTATCACTGTATACGTACACTCAACGTAAATAAAAAGAGACGTTAACCAAAACATCTTCATCTCCTTTTGGGCAAAATGGTTCAAATGGCTCTGAGGACTATGCGACTTAACTTCTGAGGTCATCAGTCGCCTAGTACTTAGAACTAATTAAACCTAACTAACCTAAGGACATCACACATCCATGCCCGAGGCAGGATTTGAACCTGCGACCGGAGCGGTCGCTCGGCACCAGACTGCAGCTCCTTTTGGGCAGAATGAATATAAAAGAATAATAAAAACAAAACAAAATCGTCTGAAAAAATTACACCAAAAGTAGATCTAAATGAGTCATTGTCCTTAGAATCCGTTAAGACAGGCTACACCATACCACATACTGGCTTTCTTCACTGAATGCACTAAGCAATAAGCCTCCGTGGTTAGAACGTTGAAACGACTTCAATTCAGGTAAATGTTGCTTCACATTCCAGTCTGACAATTCAGATATGGTTTCCGTAAACCGTTTAAGGAAAATGGTGCGAGTGTTTGTTTGAGGAGGACAAGACCGATTTCCTACTTATCCGTGTTCTCTGTCTCCAATGACCTCTTAGTTAACACTTTCAGGTAAGATCTGTTCCAGTGCGGACAATGAACAGTTGTAACCTGTGTACCGGCGAGTGACAGATAAAAATTGTGCCGTGATCTGGTTGGACACTAAAGAATATACAAATGCACCACGCATGTTTTATTTCGTAACACGCCATGTACAGGGTGATTATAATTAAACTTCCAAACCGCTGTAGAAATAACACCACTGGTCAGAATGACGTCAAATTTCAACGGAATATTATCGGAGAAGGAAGAAAAATAAATAGTTACAAAATGTAGCAATAGATGGCGCTGAAATCGTCGTAATGTAATAGTGGTCGACTACAAAGGACAAATGAATCATACAACAATGCCTAAGGTGTACGTTTGAAGTTAAACTACGTGTACGTGGGTGTACAGGTGTGATTATGTTAGTTACGTAGGCCCATCCACCACAGCAAGGTCATATTACATCAGATGGGAAAAATCGATTTTTAATTGTCCTGAGGCCAAAAACCGCACAAAAAGCATGAATCTCATCGGTTTTTAAGTGTCCTGAGGCCAAAAACCGCATGAAAAGCATCAATCAAAATCAAATCGGATTATTAATTTCCGTGTGACTGGCGCAAAACATGTTCATTATCCTGTCCACCGTTTTCTGCAAAAAGTTGAAATCGAGAAAAAGCATGTTCCACAGCTGGCCGAAGTTTTCCCGCGTTCACGTTCAGAATGTGTTGCGCATTGCGTGCCTTCAATGCAGCTGAGTTTGCTGTCGGAACATCTTTCAGACAGCCCCACAGCCAGAAGTCACACGGATTAAGATCACGTGATCAGGACGGCCAGGCTGTAGGGAAATGGCGGCTGATAATTCTAGCATTTCCGAAATGGCGCTTCAGCAGCCGCTTAACTGGATTTGCAATGTGCGGAGGTTCGCCATCTTGCATGAACACGATCCCGTCCACACATCCACACTGTTGTAGAGCTGGAATGACATGGTTGCGCAAAAGACACTCATAGCGTTTACCAGTGACGGCACAGGTAACAGGACCGGAAGCACCTGTCTCTACGAAAAAACATGACCCTATGATAAATGATGCCGTACACCCGCACACACAGTGACCTTTTCAGGATTAAGTGGTTCCAGTTGATTTGCTTGTGGATTTTCCGTTGCCCATATTCGACAATTCTGTGTATTGACATACCCTGTCAGATTGAAGTGGGCTTCGTCTGTCCACAAAATCTTTCACGGCCAATCATCGTCCACTTCCATGCGAGCTAAAACAAAGGTCTCTCTTGTTGGCAGGTCAACAGGAAGTAAGTCGTGCACATGGATAATTTTGAATGGGTGGCAAAGAAGGAAATTTCGTTGGATTTTACGCACCGTGATCACGGGTATGTCCAATTTTCGGGCAATTCTCCGTGCACTACACGTTTGCACAGTACCACTCGCCTCCTCGTGCATTGCTACGGCCACTGCTTCCACTGACGTCGAATAAATTCGTTTCCTCGATCTACCAGGTTGCACACCAAAAGAACCCGTCTTTTCGAATTTCCGAATCATTTTCTCCAGACCCACGGTAGTCATCGGACCAACGCCTTTTTTCAAGCACTCCAGTGTCCGGAAATTCTGCAGAGCGACGTGTGCACAGTCATCGTTTTCGAAATACAGCTTTAGAAGCAAAGCGCAATCCTGCATTGAGACAGTCATGTCGAACGTCGCAGGTGCGAAAGGAGGAAAAGCCGTGTACTCGGCGTGTTAATACCAACTCCGATGGGTCGCGCGCATGACAGGTGTATTCATTTACGTATTTGACACATACAGCGCCATCTATTGATCAATTTTTACACTATTTTTTTCTGTTATACGTTTATCCCCTTACTTCTACAGCGTTTTGAAAGTTTAATTATAATCACCCTGTACAATACAGGCAACGCGCTCAAAATTCATAATAAAACGGTACCGATGTATACAATAGAGAGGAGAGACGCTTACAAAGGCAACAGCCGATTTTCTGCCTCGTTCCTGTCCAATTAGAGCTTGTGTTCTGTCTCTAATGAGCCCAGCGGGATTTAAAATTCTAACGTTCCCCCTCTCACACTGTCTGTAAACAAACACTCACTAGCTACAGAATACGACCACGCGTGGCTTTTGTGGCCGGCACTAACTTAATGCACGCTGGTCGCGTCGTCCCTTTCGCGGAGACTTGGGCGTCGAGGGAGGCGTCCGGTAAGTCTTTGACCGGCAGGCCGTGCCGAGGTAAACACGGTGCCCCGCTTTTAATCAGCGCAGGGCCCACACGTGCTGCGGTCTCCGCCAAATTCTACCTGAAACGCAGCCAAAAAAAATCCCATAGCGCTCTTTGTGACCAGCGGACAGGCTTCGTCGCCCCCATTTTGGGCGGACGTAAAAACGAGATGTCTGATAGCATCGCAGCAGGTGGCGGGTTAGCTCCACCCGCGGTCCTCGCTTAAACACGCCGTGTGTTGCCGTCTGGGCGCTTCCTGGCTGACGTTGCACACGGATATAACAAGATGTTTCAAATGGTCGTGGTCGGTGCAGGCGCGATGAAAGAGCGTTTCCATCAGAGGCCGCAGAGGGGCGGTGCGGCGATCAAAGGCAGCTGAAACTGTTAGCAGATGCGAGACTATTTCTGTTAACGCCTCCTTGCCAACAAAAGTCGTCTACGCTTCTGCAGCGTAGAAAGGATGCCCACGAGACTAGTGATATTCCGCAATGGGCAGTAACACCTAACCAAATGGGCAACAACCCAGCGTAGTCAAAGCTCCTGAAAGACGATATTGCTGAACTATTACCTCAGTTTGGTTTCATGAAGAAATAAACGAGACTCACAGTCGCCGTGTGATCTGATAAAAAATTTCCAAACTACGATTATAGTTCAATACTTCTACCACGGAAGGCAGGCAGCTTCCATATGTCCAACAGGGTATTCACGTTTAAGATCATAAAGAAGTGAGTACTGTTACAGACGGAGACTTTCGATGCCTGGTGATACAGGTAACGTTCTGTTGCATAATGCGCCCTGTTATGAACGTCTCTATTTGTTCTACGTAGCGACGGTCTCGTATCAAAGACCGCAATTAATAGCATACAGATCCTTCTTCTGTTGCTCTTACTATGTTAAATCCTCGGGAAAAGCTTTCCACAAATTCCGCTACACGGAAAGTGGGACACAGTGCGTTGCTGGTACCGAGTTTTCTGGCGTTCGCATATTCCTGTTCTAGTCGCAAATTACGTCTGCGAAGAACGATTCCTGCTAAGCCTCCTTGTGAGCTTAAATATCTCAAATTATATTTTCATGATCTTTTCGCGAATATACACGGTACAGTCACATTAATGTGATCACCGCCTACGTTCGATATCACGGTACAATAACCTTTCACAGAAGGTAGGTGGCAGCACTAGCTCACCAAACTCGCTTCAGACTACCAGATAGAAGATTAACACGTCATGACTCCGACGCATATGATTTCTACCTTGGAGCACTCAGATGAACTCCAAGATTCATCCACTGTGGATAGGGAACATACGACGCAAATGGATTTCCTTTTAGGTTCGAGCTGCTTTTTTTTTCTTTTTGTACTTAGCAATCCTGAATCGAAGAGAAATACTTATAATACCATTTCAAACCTGTGAAGGTCATAAATTCACACCGAAGTTCACACACTACTTTTCTAGGAAACAATACGGACTAGTCTGTTCCACGAGAAGCAGTACGTGGATGATGGGGAGTTTATTGATGCAACAATACATTGGCTCCCACGTCAACCAGTAAAGTGGTTCCACCTGGCCATACAGGCCCTCTCAGTAAGGCTGTCGCATTCAACGGAAATTACGTTGAAATATAGGGTTTTGTAGCCAAAAAGGTGTGGAATAATACAAAACGACTCATTCCACATCAATAAAATTTAACTTGCCAAATGATCCATGGGATATGAAACTAACTAACTTCGCAATAGGATTAGTAATTGGGCTTAGATACGTGTAGCTTCTGGAGAGGAACAAGCATGCCCATTCACATTCACCCAAATTTCTCTTTTGCCTCATTCTTCTAAAACTGTTATATAGTATTTCTGCAAATTAACTGTGCTTGTACACCCTCCGATGCATAGCCTGTCCCCACGAAGCGCATTAAATAATGCCCAGTGACTTTTGACCTCGTAGTGTACATTTTGTGTTTTATTGTTTTAGTGCCTTCGGAAGCGCTAAAACAGGAAATGAAACGCATGTTGGCACTTTATCCACAGCAGACTGGATCCAAAATGTTGTGCGTTTCGTATGGCTTTCGACGACGCTTTTTTCGGGAGGCTGCTCCAGACAAATGCGAGCACATATCTCGTAACAAGAAGGTTACAGTTAAATGCCTTGTTGAGTCACGACAAAACAGAAATACGAGGGTCGTTTGAAAAGTCAGTGCAAAAATAAAAACTACTTACGTGTTTGGGGTAAACCTTTTTTATTTTTCAACATAGTCTCCTTTTAGACTTATACACTTCGTCCAACGCTGTTCTAATTTGTTGATCCCTTCCGAATAATAGGAATTGTCGAAGTCTGCAAAATAGCTATTAGTTGCTGCAATCACCTCCTCGTTTGAATAAAATCTTTGTCCCGCCAATCATTTCTTCAAATTGGGGAACAAATAGTAGTCCGAGGGAGCCAAGTCTCGAGAATAGGGGGAATGTGAAACGAGTTGGAATCCTATTTCCATTAATTTGCGACCACACTGCACGAGGTGTGTGCTGGTGCATTGTCGTGATGGAAAAGGACGTTTTTCTTGCAGCTCGGTTTTCAAACAGTCCAGTAACGATGAATAATATGCACCTGTAATAGTTTTATCCTTTTCCAGATAGTCGATGAGGATTATCCCTTGCGAATCCCAAGAGACAGTCGCCACAACCTTTCCAGCCGAAGGAATGGTCTTCGCCTTTCTTTGGTGCAGATTCTCCCTTGGTGATCCATTGTTTAGATTGTTGTTTGGTCCCAGGAGTATAGTAATGTATCTATGTTTCACCCACAGTGACGAAACGACACTTAAAGTCCTGCAGCTTCTTCCTGAACAGCTGCAAACCATCCTTGCAACACTTCACACTATTCCGTTTTTGGTCAAGCGTGAGCAATCGGGGAACCCATCTTGCGGATAGCTTTCTCATATCCAAATGTTTATGCAAAATATTATGTACCCGTTCATTCGAGATGCCCACATCACTAGCAATCTCGCACACCTTAACTCTTCTGCCATCCATCACCATATCATGGATTTTATCAATGATTTCTGGAGTTGTAACCTCCACAGAATGTCCAGAACGTTCAGTATCACTTGTGCCCATATGGCCACTCCGAAACTTTTGAAACCACTTATAAACTGTTCTAATCGAAGGTGCAGAGTCACAGTAACGTTTATCAAGCTTCTCTTTAGTCTCCTGAGGCGTTTTGCCTTTCATAAAGTAATGTTTAATCACCACACGAAATTCTTTTTCGTCCATTTTTTGACAATCACTCGACTTCCTTGATTCACACGAATTCCAACACAAAGAAATAGACCAATATGGCTGAAACTTGGTGTGCGTTCTTTCCAAAGATGGTACTAACTAAACATAACCTCGATACGCGCCGGTGGTGCCATCTCTCGGACTTTGCACGGACTTTTCAAACGCCCATCGTACATAGGAAGAAAAATCTAGGTTTGATACAGCCATGGCTGTATTCTAAGGAACCGTAGTAACACTGGCATGAAGTGTTTTACTGAGACCATAAATTATTTCATAGACTAACTAGTAGTTGACATTAACTAACTCCTCTTGTCTTTCGTCTTACTGGCAAAGATTTTCTTGGTCACGATGCCACCCACTCTTCCATGGTGATGCGTCGTTGAAATCTAAGCTTTCCTCATCGTCTGTGATTCACCTCGCATCCCCGCCCCAGCCATATATTTCAAATACTGCGTATGTCTGTTTATGCCATCCGGTATCGCATCAATGGAGATCGTAATTTCATAATTTTAGCATCTTACACAAAACCTTCTCTCTCACCATGTCACGAGCAGATATTCCTACTGGTGCATGTGTCAATCAAATAGTTGTACAGTTTATCCAAACATCAAATTACACAATCTACTGCCCCTTTTTCTTTGATATCAGAGCATTGTACCATCACTGCTGGCTAAAATAGTTTCATACTTATGAATTAAACCCAAGTTTTTTATGTTATATACTTCCTATTCTTTTTGTGTACCAGTTTTGGGCACAAGTCACGGTATCATGACAATTTCCATGCTAAGTATATTTAAGTATTTGAAGCTTTATAAATCACCCACTAACAGAGATTTATAAGGACTCGATATTCTGCAAAGTGATTCACTTTGTAGTGTAGTTTTTTCATCACTTCCATTCACTAAATTTGCTAACAAGACGCTTTTTTTATTACGAATGAAGTCTGTTCATTATTCAGTCAAAATCACAAATCATAATTTCTTAGCCAATTACAACAACTGATTCGTGTTTCATACCGTTACAGAAAGAAAAATGCGTGCGTAAATGAAGACTCATAGTTGCTGTTCATTGCCGTGGAGCAGTATTTGACGGTGCACGGCACGTACATTTTTCCAGAAAGTTAGTCAAAGATGTCTGCTTTGTGAGGCCGAATACTGTGGCTAGACTAGGCGATATTCAGCTGAGTACTTCACAGTTCGACATCTTTTGGAGGCGATCTGCTCTTTTATGGCTCGCGTGAGACATGTAGACATATAATTCCGTACTGTATGTTGTTTGTGACAAGGTTGCGATCTTGAGTATCAGTAGGCCACGATGTTACGGACTTTCAAAAAAAAAAAAAAAAAATAGTGGCCCACAGCTACGTACCCTCAGACTTGAAATATTAAAAGTTTTGGCTGGTTTCGTTTTACTCCGCGTAAGAGCGTTTCGCGGTCGCTTAGAAATTCCAGACGGAATCGCTAAAAGAGAGAAGAATACTGTCGAAATTACGAAAATGTGTGTTCGAATAAGATTCAGGCAGCATTTTACCTCCTCATAAATATGTCTCGCGAAATGACCACAACGAAAAAATCAGCTAAATTGGAGCTTATGTGGAATTTTATCGATAGTTGTTCTTTTCCACGCATCATTCGCGTATGGAACGGAGAAGGGTAAAGTGATAGCGAGACCTGAGGTACACCCAGTAACGTGGCTTGTGGAGCATAGCTGCAGATGTACAATAGCGGTGTTTAACGAATTATTTATTACATGAAACATTAAAAACCGCTGGATATGTGCCAAATTAGTTCCGAACACTGCTACAGTAGGTTCACCGCTAGCTTGTTAAATACGATTCAGTCTTGAAATACATCACATTCCAGCTCTAATACTTAACAACAAACTAAAAGATCAACAGTTAAATCGGCTTTAATAAATTTCCGGTATAACAGAATTTTATAACAGCTTGCTGAGTGCTCATACCTGGACTAGAGAATACAGGGTGTTCCACAAAGGAGTTTACAGTAATGATAAAATCTTCTCGGGTTATCAGTCGAGTGGTGGCGTCGTCTTTTTAAACAGTTCCGTACCCATCATTTTCAGGCGAGACGGGGTTTATATCGTTTGAACGGAATTAACTCGAACAAAAATAACAAAACTATGAATTTTTAAACCGGTTCCCGTCAGATCACCGAAGTTAAGCGCTGTCGGGCTGGGCTAGCATTTGGATGGGTGACTATCCGATCTGCCGAGAGCTGTTGGCAAGCGGGGAGTACTCAGCCTACGTGAGGCAAACTGAGGAGCTACTTGATTGAGAAGTAGCGGCTCCGACCTCGTAAACTGACATAATACGGCCGAGAGAGCGGTGTGCTGACCATATGCCCCTCCATATCCGCATCCAGTGACGCCTGTGGGCTAAGGCTGACACGGCGGCCGGTCGGTACTGTTGGGCCTTCATGGCCTGATCGGGCGGAGTTTAATTTTTTATGAATTTTTAGGTCACTTAGATTTTCACAACATTACTGATAATCTTTTGCTGTTGAAGATGTTCTAAATATCCTCCTCCTGCGCCAATATAGCGTTTGCAACGCTGCGGAACAGATCGACAAACATGTGTTATGGTCGCTTCTATAATGGATCCATAGGCAGTCGCAATCGCTTCACTCCTGTTATTCAGCATACGTGGCTTTGTGGCGCAGACGGTGTCCTTCAGTGTTCCGAACAGAAAAAAGTCTAACGGCGTTAGATCGGGAGATCCCAGTGGAAACTAACACTTCCTCTTCAGCCTGTCCACTTCTCAACAAATGATTCATTCAGGAACTGCCGCAGGGCACGATGATAATGTGACTGTGCACCGTCTTGTTGAAAAAAATAATCTTCGTCTCGGTACCGTCGGTGAACAACTGGTGCAATTCGTTCCTGCAACATCGTAACGTATTTTCGCTGTTCCTTCAAAAAATAATGGTCCTACATGTCCTCTGACAAACATAGCACACCACACTCATAACTCAGGAAAATTAACAGCTCGTTCTTCCGTAACATGGGGTTTTCCTCTTGCCTAGTACACACAGTTATGGTGACTGATGGCTTCATTCAGTTTAAAAGTCTCCTCATCAGACCATACAATGACATCAGTCAACCGTTTACTATCGGAAACCAATTCACAAAATTCAAAGCGCCTATCCAGTTCGTCCTCATCCATCGAGTGAAGCAACTTGGGAATGTTGGGTTTCCACTTTGCTCCGTTTAAAATGCGGTGAACACCTGATTTGCTTACATTTGATTCACTCGCAGTTTGCTGTATGGACTTATTTGGGGATCTTATGAACGCTTGAACCACTGCGTCCGCCCCTCTTCCGTGCTCTACTGATTTCTTCCTGCCACACCGTCCCTTCTTCAGATCACGCACACTTCCTTCCCCTCACAGATTTTTCGCATAATTTCGTTGTTGTTACACGTGACGGTGAAGCAGTCTCAAACTCTGTCCGCCATCGTTTCTGCATTGCTTTCGTGTTTCCACATTTCCAATAACACTTTAAAATCCACTTTCTTTGCTATAAGGACAAGTTTCCAGCCATATTGTTATTTACTTGCAGTTACTGGCAGCAGAAAATAAACAAAAGAAAAAAATGGAATGTTACACTCCCTAACCAGGAGAGCACCAAATAATCACAACTGGATGAGGTTATCCTTAATACCATCTCAGTTATTAAAGTTCAAACAGTGCAAAACCCTTTTTGACACACCCTGCATACAAGCAATGGAGCAAGACGTTGTTTACCTCGAAGCTCTACGTGCTGTAACAGAAGATCGCTGTGCTGTTTCTGCCGTACGTAGCGAAAGCACTAACAGAGCGCTGAGTGTTCGCGTCTCTCTGCAGCAGAAATACCAGCACCTCAGGAATCCGAGTCACACACAATCTTGGCCTGCCGTTCTACGGGTGACGATGCGGTGTAATACGGTTTCGACGTGGTACCGTAATTTCGATCCATTTAAATAAAAAATCAGTCCCCGAAAGCTAAAATGTGGTGCAAAAATTCGGCGGCACACTATTGCCAGGAAACTCGTTTTCCATAACAATAACAATCCGCAGAGGAGGGCGCTTTCACGGGTGAGAAACACTTTTTGTTCAGTGGACCAGGGGAGCAACGGCCATTGTGAGCGCGCGGACTCAGTCGAACTAGAGTGGTATTTCCCGAGGGACGGCTCGTCACGCTTCCATTGGCGGACCTGGTGGCGCGATAGGCTACGAGGCTCCGCCGCCGACACAGCTGCGGCCGCCACACGTTACTACCACACCAAAGGATCTACACCGCACACTGGGATTACAATATGGACCTGCCTACTTCACAGTCTGGTAAGTACTGAATACGTCACGTACCCCTTCCCGTCTGTCTGTCGTAATCCAGGAGAGAACAGGTCTCCATATACATCCTGTAAAATGTATGGCATAGAACACTTCCGTTGCGCCAGTTATTAGGGCCTCTTACAAGCGGTATATCGTAGGTATACATTCTGGGTGTTCACAAATTCGTAAATTCAGATAAATGTGAGAGTGCGAAATTAATAGCAGCTGCTGTGTAACAGGTAGGCCTGTCAACATATTTTTACGACTTCAGCCGCTGTCAATAATAATAATAATAGTAACAATACTTTGCATAACATGTCTGAATGAAAAAGGAAGAATTGTTTTTGTAGAATTTCGTTCTTTTGTACATAATCAAGCACAGTTTATGGCAAGAACAAAGTAATGTTTAAGCTTTCGCTACTCTCCGTTTCGCATTTTTGTGTAAGTGGGAGATTTCGTACCTCATTTTTTTTCGGACAAATGTACAGGATTTCTAAATCATATATTAGCTGACGAATTAACTTCTGGGCTGAAAATCAGACATTCTTACCCTGCACCCACACAAAAACTTAAGCTTTTAATACACTTCTTTGTTGAATGTTCGCTTGTAGTGACGCTTATTTCATTTCGCCACTTTCTTAGACAATGGATCTGGTCTGGAATGCCCTAGTTTCTTTGCGGCTAAATGATCCTGGTAATTTTCATTCCTGTTGGCGCTTAATACAGGTTCAACAGAGTTCACGTTGACACTCCGCAGGAAAGTCGACTCCTGCACGGTAGACAACCAACTCCAAAACACCAACAACTGTCTGCGGGAATGATTAAATTCAAATAGTACTATCTACCAACAAGGTCACTTGACCGGAGTACAAATGAGTCTCTGAGAGTCATAAGGGCCAAAAGCACACCCTTTTCGACCCCCCCACCCCCTCCCGCATATTTAAGCAAATATCAGAGAAACCAGGGAGACAGCTTTCGATGAATGTTCAGATATAAGTACAAAGTGGGCCTACAGTACAGGTAAACCTGACTCACCATAGGATTAACACCTGTCAGAAGCATGAATAAGTGCTACAGTCTCACAATCGACGATGTGCTTTATGGTTCTCCGCACTCAAACAGATTACTCCACGGTAAAATCCAAAACTTAGTGTACTATATCTCATCCAGAATCCCACAAAATAGGTTGGTACCATCTGGTGGCATTGACGTAAACTTGTAGTTGAGTGGTATGTGGCTAGAAATGAACGCCGTGAGCACTGCACAGTGTATTTGGCCCGCAAGGCAATTACGTCACGCCAGTTGTGCATGCGCAGAAGCTCCTTAAACCGTGCACAAGTGAAGGTGTGCTAGTGACCCTGATGCCAAGTTTCTCCGAGTCTAGAGGAGCAACATGTAGCACAGAGCGGTTAAAGTGCCGTGTGTTTCAGATTGCTGTATCTGCATTACGTTTAACAGCATTCAATGAAAAATAACCAGTAAGTCCACAAGGTGTCAAAAGTTAGGATGTGCACGTGCTCTTGTGCTCTTACACAGCAGCCTTTGCATTCACGTAAGGAGCCCGGGAAGAGTGTTTAACAGTAATTAATCTGTTCTTATTCTCACGACCCCTTCGTTACGATACATAGGGGGCTGTAGTAGATTCCTAGATTCATCATTTAAAGGTGGTTCTTGAAACTTCGTAAGTAGGTTTTCTCATGATAATTCGCGTCTGTCTTCAAGTGGCTGCCCTTTCAGTTTCTTCAGCATCTCTGTGACATTCTGCTGCAGGTCAAATAAACCTGTCACATTCGTGCTGCCCTTCTTTGTACCCAGTCAATATGCCCTGTTAGTTCTATTAAGCACGATTCCCACAAACTTGAACAGTATTCTAGAATGGGTCACATTATTTATGTGTATGCAGTCTCTTTTGTAGACTGATTGCATTTCCTTAGTATTCTAGCAACGAACTGAAATCTACCACCTACTTTACCTATTACTGAGCGTATGTCGTCGTTCCGTTTCGTATCCTTACACAGTGTTACAACCAGATGTTATTATGAGTTGAACGATGAACGATTCCAATTGTGACTCGTCGGTACTACAGTCATGGGTTACTACTTTTCTTTTAATTTTGTGAGGTGCGCAACTTTACATTTCTGTACATTTAAAATAAGTTAAAACCTTTGCACCACTTGGAAATTTTATCGAATCTGACTGAATATTTGGGCTGTTTTTTTTTCAGATAGTGCTTCATTTCAGATAACTGCATCATCTCGAAAAGTCTGGGATTACTGTTAATATTATCTGCAAGGTCATTAATATGCAACATGAACAGCAAGGATCACAAGACACTTCCGTGGGGCACAGCTGAAGTTACTTCTGCATCTGTCGATGACTTTCCATCGTAGATAACATGCCGTGTCTTCATTACCAAGAAATCTTCAATCCAAACACAAATTTCGCTTGATATCCCATAGGATTCCACTTTTGATAATACTCGTAGGTGTAGTGTTGAGTCAAATACTTTTCGAAAATTGAGAAATACTGCCTCTGTCTGACTGCCTTGATCCATGGGTTTGAGTATGTCATGTTAGAAAAGAGCGAGTTAGGTTTCACGTGCTCGATGTTTCCGAAATCCATGTCGGATGGAATGGAGGATGTCTTTCTTTACGTTTCAGCTCAGAATACGTTCTAAGATTCCGCAACAAATGTATGTCAAGGATTTTGGACAGTAGTTTTGTGGATCAATTCTGATACACTTCTTGTATATGGGTGTAAATTATGCTTTCTTCCAATTACTGTAAACAGCTTTTTGTATTTTTTATTTTTTTAACGATCTCCGGCGGATTAATGTTAGAAGAGGAACTAATTAAACCGCAAATTCCAATGTTTCTCATCATCACTGATATTAAAATCTATATCACTCTTCTTTGCAGCAGCATCAGAGTTAATCTGGGATAATGCCCGTTGATTTTACTTTGTAAAGGAATATTTAAAAAAACAGTTCAGGGTTACTTTTTTTTCTGTGCTACACTCAGTTTCAGTTCCTGTCTCGTCAGTGAATGTTTGGACACTAATTTTGGTGCCACTAACAACCATTACATATGACTAGAACTTCTTTGGGTTTCGTGAGACAGACTTCGATGATGATGATGATGATTAGTGTGTTAGGGCGCACAACAGCGAGGTTATCAGCGCCCGACAGACTTCGATAATATTTCGCTGCGGTAGTCGTTGAAGACGTCACGCACTATGAACTGTTGTACTAGGTACATATCTATTAATTGCATGGTCAAATATTCTTCTAAACTTGTACCAAAGTGCTATTGCATGCTCCTTTCCAGAGCTAAATATTTTGTCTTCCTTTTTGAGATACGACACAACTGCATAAAATATCTTAAAATTATAGTGAAATGAGTTAAGCGTTTCTTGCAGCGTTTTTGTTTGTAATGTAATTTGTATAAGTATATTTATACAGCAATGTTTCGTAATTTTATGTCTCTCTATTCTAGTGTGCTTAAAGTAAATTTACGTATTTAATGCCTTTGAGTAACTCAAAAATTTCTATCAGTGCAATCTGTCGAATGTGGTCCACGTAATGTGAATCTGGTGTAATGAAGACTTATCATTTCTAGCACCATATTACTGCTCCATCGTTCATGCAGTACGTGAGAAGCCCGCTGAAACTTTTTCCCTTTTTTTGTCGTTTAAGTATACACCACAATGCTGCTATGCATTGTTTTCTTGTTTTTGGTTTCCCTTTCCACACGCGACATAAATACATCGCAACGTTATAACACCGGTTCCATCCGTGAGTCGGGAGCTGTCTCCACCAAATCACGGAAAACCTAAAAGCGAGTCCACTGTAGCTAGTCGACGGACGTCGCATTATTAATGCTTTCCAATGGAACGCTCATGTAACATCGATTGTAGGGCAATCGAACACGAGAGAGCGCTTCATTAGTGACTGGGGTGATGTTCTGAGCAGAAACCGCAACAGTCCGGCCTACGAGCCTTCCGTCCGTGTCCTGGCCTACTGTAATGACCTCGCTGTCGACGGGGCACAAAAACACTCACAGCACCATCTCGTTCGGTCAAAACTGTTTTCAAAAGCTTGGTAACTAATTGGAAAGTGTACCTTTTCAGTTGGATTGTATAGCGATGTAAAAAGATTTTTGGGAAATCCTACAAATCTCAACTATTATAATTTGTCACTGAAGAGATATCAATTCAAATTTTCAAATTTTGCAAATTGTGATAGAATTTTACACTCCGTCTGTGATGTTCCCCATTGGTTGAACATCTTTTCTGAAAAATTGTGAACTTCGTTACGAATTAGCTTTCTTAATTTCTCTAGTATCTCCTACACAAACGTGTGTGCCTGACTGTCAGACAGTCTATTAAAGAGGGCAAAAAAGGCAAGAGAACATACATGGTGAGCTAGGCGGTAGGATACGGTACGAATCATAAGATAACACGATCAATGAAAGCTAGGTTTTTTATTTATTCATTTAATTAACCTGGGAAGGGTAGGGCCATTAGGTCCTCTAATCCGGCCTTCTACATATTTCACATTACACATACGTGGTCCAGCCACATTAATGTCACGGCCGCCTATGTTCGGTGTCTACGTGCAGTAACGATTCACAGATGGCAGGTAGTAACAGTGGAGGGTATATAAAGCGTCTCTGGGGGGCGCGGACATCAGTACAGTCGTTGTAGTAAATCGGAAACGCAGCGATATATCTGACGTGTCAACGGGCATAATCTTCGGCTTTCGGGCTCTAACAATACCACCACTTGCAAAGTAGGTTAGAAATCAGATTAATAATGTTGCTCACGCAGCATATGTTCGCTTTATCGGGCAACAACAAAGTTATTGATTGTGGATGATATCGTCAAAATGGAAATAATGAAGTCACTGTAAAAAAGTCATTAATTTTGGCACTTATCTTGAATGGATTCCCACGTAGATTTCGTCGAAGTTGTTATGGCTCATCTTGTTGAGTCTAGGCTGATTCCACTTTGACTGCTAGAAGGTGCAGATCTGTATTTTAGCAATATTTGAAGACCTAACAAATGCGTTTTTCAGGAAATTCTTAATGATCAAACAATTCCAGATCAGAATAATGGTATGGTAGAAATAATTTTTGACTTGGTGTTCACGATCCACATTTTTATTAAACTTCTTGTAAATTCCACATGTACTTCTTCTTAATTTTCACATCATCAAGAAAACAGTTTTGTATCAATCTTCACATATTTAATTTCCACTTTAACCAAACACAAGACTTGACTGTTATTTTACAAAGCGAAATAACAACTTCTGCAAAGTGAAACAAAGACTGCTCTGTGCGCATTCGCGCCAAAACGGTTACAAGTAAGTCAAAGATTATGACAGTCTCACAGAAATGAATACACACAAGAACCAAATCACTGTAATATATCGATACATCGGAGTACCTATACATTAATAAAACCAAATGTGAATATTGTCACAAAAATATGTCTGTTACTTCGCAGAGAAGTAGTACGATATTACTGGTATCGAGAACTGAGGTTGGAGTGCCGTAATTGTCACGTAAATAAAGAACCATTACAGGGCCAAGGGTGAAAGCATTTCCGAAACGGCTAAGTTTGTGAATTGTTTGCGTGGCGCCGTGGTTAAAGTATACAGTGTATGGCAAAATGGCGCTATCCTAAACCGGCGCCGAGAAAACTGTGGTGCACCGCGGGACATAGGCGACGGGGGTGAACGATGGCTGCGGAGGTGTGTACGGGCGAACAGACGTGCAACATTTGAGCAACTAACCGCTCAGATGGACCACGGGGCTATCGACGACCGTTCAGCGAACGTTGCTGCGTATGGGCCCCGCAGCAGGCGCCGGGTTCGCACCCATGATGGTAGCTGCTCATCGGCGACGAAGGCTGGAATTTGCACACCATTAGCGCAACTGGACGTCCACTGAGTGGCAACAAACGGCCTTTTCAGATGACTCACGCTTATGCTCCATCGGGTTCAAATGGCTCTGAGCACTATGGGACTTCACTTCTGAGGTCCTCAGTCACCTAGAACTTAGAACCACTTAAACCTAACTAACCTAATGACATCACACACGTCCATGCCCGAGGCAGGATTCGAACCTGCGACCGTAGCGGTCGCGCGGTTCCAGACTGAAGCGCCTAGAATCGCTCGGCCACTGCGCCGGCGCTCCATCGGGAAGATGGCTCTTGGTGTGTATGGCCCTGCGACAATCGTGGGAGGGACCAGGCTGGAAGAGGGAGCGTTATGGTCTGCGGAGTGTTTACGTGGCGTTCCCTGGTTGGTGAGCGATCGTGTCATTCTGGAAGGCATAACACAAGTAAGCATCTATCCTTGGGTACTACGTTCAACCCTACATGCAGTTTTTTCCTCGGCACGATGGTATTTACCAAAAAGACAATCCAACGTGTCATACAGCTCGCAGTGTACGTGCGTGATTCGGAGAGCACCAGGATGAATTTAGCGTACGCTTCTGGGCACCAAACTCCCCGAATTTAAACCCATTTGTGGGACAACCTCGATCGGTGGATCCTCAACTGAGAAACAGTTGGCCACGGGACTGGAGTCGACATAGCTCCACATCACTTTCAGTACCTTCCCTCTCTTCCTGCACGTCTCTCAGCAGTCGCGCTTCAAAGAGTGATTAGTCAGGCTTCTGTCAAGAGGTCACATTAATGTAAATGGACAGTGTATCGTGGTACACGTGTTATAAATTACATCTAGTATAGAATACTACACTTACAAATTACAATAATGCACATAAAACACTCAGTTTACATTCTTTCATGATAAGTACAATAATAAATACAAATTACGGGAAGGTAGGTTTAAACTACGACTGTTGTCAGCAATGGACATTAGGCAAAGTGGTGGTCAAGGGGGAGACAGAAGGTGATGGCCATAACTTTAATGTTTGGGGAACCTTTGTAAGGCTGACGGGAGGACGTGTTTCAACTTCTTAAAAGCAACAGGGCATTGAACCGTGCGCAGTGTGCGGCTTAGTTTGTTCCAGAGGCGGACTACAGGAGCAGCGAAAGAGTTTGCGAATGTTTTTGTGTTATAAATGGGCGCAGCTAGTACGCTAAATAAATGAGAACTTGCGTTTCGATTATGATGAGATGACAGGTATTTAATCTCTGATGGGAGGTGCTGGGCTGCTCACGAACTGAGGAGCCAATGAATTAGACGCTACTTATGGTAGTCATTTAAATGCGCCTGGCTGCTACCATCCTAACTGGACTTACGGAGCACTGATACGGTAATATAAACGAATGTTGCATAAGTAACACACGCAGACATTCGTGGTTAGTTCTGACCGCCTTTTGTTTTCACTGTTCGTATCGTCTTGGTTTACAGGGCAACGGTGGATGTTCGGTACGACGAGTGTACAACTGCAGTTGGTTCGAGTTTGTTGAAAACAGTCATCATGACGTTTTTTACATGTGTGTGAAGTGTAGGTGAAACATAATATTGCACCATCTCTGTGTAGTGATCCAAATTGGCTGTAATTGTGATCTGCATTTCATTTTCGGTAAAGTAACTTCCGCGAACGTCTCCTGATAAAACTGCATATGAGGGTGTCAGCTAGGAACTATATACAAATTGCATTATGAAGTTCCTCTTGATGCATACCCACGTGGTGGTTGCCTGAATTGATTACGAGCTGTATAATTCATTTTGTAAAGGAAGGAATTCCGTCGAATAGCTACAATTTTCCTTGGCGTTAATTCGCAGACCGGTTTCTGATATGTACTCTGGAGGCCTGCATGTATCAGAACTGACGAATTAAATGCAATTCCTAAGTGATCTGCTTTGCAGACTAATACTGAACTTTAATACGTTTGATTCTTCGTTTTTAATTCAGACTCGTTGTTCCCCGATTTCTTTTATATGTGAAACTGGCTCTGAGCACTATGGGACTCAACATCTTAGGTCATAAGTCCCCTAGAACTTAGAACTACTTAAACCTAACTAACCTAAGGACATCACACACACCCATGCCCGAGGCAGGATTCGAACCTGCGACCGTAGCAGTCCCGCGGTTCCGGACTGCAGCGCCAGATCCGCACGGCCACCGCGGCCGGCTATATGTGAAACTGCAATGTAATTTCGATGTGAGCTGTTCCATTATAACTGAAATTTTGGATGTTATCATGAAAATTATTGGACCCATTGTCTGTCTTGTTGTAGCTGGATTTATGTCATCTCTGCACTTATATCTCTGAAATATGCTCTCTGACAGTCCGCAGAATGTATCAATTGCTTTGACGCAGAAATTTTTGTTTATGATGTGTTGCATTACGTTTGTCATGAAATTATAGTAGCCACTCTGTTATGTGACATGAAGTCATTCTGACGCACCATACAGGTAATTTCTTTTCCTGCAACGTTCTTAAAACTTCTAAGCAAACATTTTTATTGAAGTGGCCTGTTGGGTAGAAGCGAGCAGTATTCCAGTTTATAGTCAACTTTTTTTTCGCATGTAGATGAGTAATTATAAGGGGCCATCAAAAAGTTTCCGTTTACGGGCGTTGCGGCAGCGTATATGCGTGCAGTAAATGCGCGACGTTATTACCAAATGCGTTCAAACAGAACCAAAGTGCTGTTATTCTTTCCTTGGCTGCCGAAGGACACGTGCACATAGACATTCATAAGAGAATGAAGAATGCGTACGGGCAGCATGTCTGGGGGAAAACCACAATCGTGGAATGGTGCGCCAAGTTCCATGCTGGTCGCGAATCGACACAAGACACTGGACGATCCCAATCGCAAATGTCGTAACGAAGAAGCTACGCCAACTCAAGTGGGTGACACCCGAGCACCCGCCCTGTTGTGCTGATCTCTCCCCATGCAATTATCACGCCTTCGGTCACATAAAAAAGCCTCGAAGGGTTGACGATTCTTGTCGGACGAGGATGTACAACGGACAGTTAGGGATTTCTTCACGCAGCAGGACATGATGTTTTACCAGACACGTATATTGAACCTGCGGCGCTGGTGGTATGGTTACGTCAATGCTCAAGTGATTTTGCCGGATCGACGTACTGATTCTGGACAGCACGGCCTTCGAACGGAAACTTTGTGATCGCCCCTTATATTTATATTTCTCTGCATTCCGCTACTAGACTTAAACTACCCAAAAACTCTTTATTGAATGTACAAATAGATCAATCTCACTCTAGTAATAGATCTCGTATTCACAAGTAATACCCGTTACTTCGGCACAGTACAGTGAACAAGACCGTTTGAATAGATGACGCCAGAGTCTTTTCCATTTCAATAATTTCATTACGCCTTGCGTGCAAACACGTTTTCTTCTGCTATACTGAAAATACCCTCACAAAAATTCTCAGTACGTCAACTTGTACAGCCATGTTTCTCACTTTTTTCATTATACCCTGTAATATGATATGGTAATATAAAAGTGTAATCACGTTACTATACATTTATACGTTAATAAGTTAATCATCTAAGATATTGTTAATCAAATCCAGTGATTTCTACAGCATATTTGGGTTATGCTTATTAGCACAAGCACAACGTCGTAATAAGACGTGCACAGACTTTTCTGTATTGACTTGCCACGCATAATACAACATATTCAATCATCACTTTTATGCGCATCAAACGTTTTTCGCGATTGTCTCTATGTCGGTTTTAATGTGTTGTGGATGCGCTCTACAACATTTTGAATATTTTAACTGTGACAAGTTCAAAATCTAAACTGTATCGTACTGTGCCATTTATGAAACTTATTTTTGCACCTGCCTTAGTGTGAGATTCATAAGCTTATTTTGTGTATTGGGAACAGGTTGTTGAAAAAAAGGAAGAAAAACTTTGTGTGTATTTTTTATGTTTTATTATTGAGAGAACTGCCAGACTGACGTTTCGAGGGGAGACGTGTCTCGGAGCTCCTTCGGTTTGTGTGTTTTCCATGTAGCCCAAGAGTCCGGGTTCGTGCCCTGATTAGAAACAAAGTTTTAATCTGTCAGAAATTTCACTGTGCTGCTCGTCCTGCCTCAACATATCTGACATCCATACATTGCACTTACATTCATTGCTATCATTTATTTTAATCTTAATTAGGTAGAAGAACGCTAATAGCAAACAGTGAGACTTTACCTTCCGTTCTTGCACGATTTGCAGCTTGTGCGGTTAAACATTTAAATCTTCACGGATCAGTCTCGTGATAGAAATTGACTGCAACTGCTTTCTTACTCGCTTAGCGCCGTGGGCTCATCAAGGCTGAGTAGTGGCGAAACCTCGAATTTGTGTGAAATACGTGTTGTTCTCGCTATCTGATTTCTTATCATAGCCAATCTTGTCCATCCAGAATTTGCAGTTCATTTCTTCATGGCTTGTTTCGAGCGCGCCTGAACGCTGGAAAATCCATCGGAATCCCTTGTACACAACTTCAAAATTATCATTGCTTGGGGGCATATTTACATGGTAAAAACTCACTGATTTCTGTTAGACTGCCTGTAAATGTCAACCATTTGAAGACGAGCCTTCAGTGGCTCGAATGCCAGTGAACGGCTTTTTTGGAAAGCACATTAAAGCTATTATTAAGCTAGTATTAATTCTAACCATCCGCTAGTTTACTCGATTATTTTGTAGTTCCGTTCATTCGCATTTCCTTTCAATTATTCTGGGGAATAGCGTTCTTCTTGCCTCTTGCTCTTCGGATCACAACAGAGCTTGGGCGTTACAGATTTATTACACAGCGCCCCAGAGCAAGCTTAGTGCACAATCTTCAGCTCTTCCTGCACTGACGGGTGATATCGCTGTCCTGGGAGGAGGAAAATTCACGTCTCTCTCCTGCCACCCTGCTTTAAATTTGCCTAAATCACTTCAGGCAAACGGCGCGGGATAGATCTTCCAGCAAGGCCACTGCCGAATCCTTCCTTCTTACCCCTCCATCTGGCCAAATGCTGTTTCTCTAATAAGCTGTCGAGCGAGACTGAAAATCGTAAATAAGTTATCTAACCGCAGTGTGTTCACAGTTCGTAAGTTAAGTGATGGAAAGGAATAGCTAAACGGTTAGTTTTATATCAGAAGTTTTGACGTCAGAGAACGCTTTAATATGGCATTATCACCTTCCACAATAGCACTCATGGTCAGGACTGTAGTTCGTTGGCTTCATGCTTGCAAGCCACGTACTTGTAATACGTACATGTTTTACTCTTTATGTATTGTAGTCCTGGACAACTGTTAGATGATGATATAGAGTGTTTGGTAACATAGATTTAAAACGTGTAAGACAACTGTTAGACATGAAACTGTTTTGTTAAGCGGAACTTTATTGCTGAGCAAGGCCTTTCAGCATTTATTTACGGATTACGGCTGTTACCACACCCACTTAACGAAAGTTGCACATTTAGTTCACCATACAGAGTGAACATTATAAAACCGACCAACTGCAGAGACAGATTCCTGACTGTAAATGGAGGAAAAAATGTCCTATAAACATAGTTCCGGAAATGCATCGTTGCCACGGTAGATGGCTCTGACGAATGAAAGCTCCTCTGACTACATACCGTGTGGTCCTTTTGTGTTGCAGGCTGTGTGATTGACTCAGCGTACTGTAAACAGCAGAATGCTCCAGTACTTATGTCAGGAACAAGCCGATATGGTGTTTGTGTACGGTCAAGCAGATGGAAACGGTCGAGAGGCAACACAGCTATACTAAAACCAGTACTCTCATAGACACCAACAAAATCATACAACATTTCAAGCCCATTTTGGGCGTTTGTGTAATCATGGTTGTTTCAGTCAACTTCAAGTACGTTCGGAGGGCACGTAAACCATTACACAAATTGTTTCTCCCGTATTATTCTTTCTCCTTATATATGTTTCAAATAAAAATCGTAGAAACGTTCTAATTGTCATTTTTTTCAAAAAGTGCGTTTTCTGTGCTGTTGTGTTCTCGGCACTGTTACATGTCCTTAGATTTGTTGCTAGCGCCAGATAGCGGTGAAAATTTTTCGAACATTCATTTCTAGATGGCGTATTTGTACCAAGCAGTGCTTCCTTTTGGGGTGGCTAAAGAAAGAAGGACGGAAGATCAGCGTTTAACGTCGTGATGACAACGAGGTCATTAGAGACGGAGCACAAGCTCAGAGTGTTGTTTTAACGATTGGGAAGGAAATCGCCGTGCTCTTTCAGAGGAACTATCCCGGTATTTGCCTGGAGTGATTTAGAGAATTCACGGGAAACTTAAATCTGGATGGTCGGTCGCGAATTTTAGCCGTCGTCCTCCCGAATGTGAGTGCAGTGTGCTAACCACTGCCCCATCTCGCTCGGTCTAGAGTTCGAACTGCCATGCGTCAAAGCCTTCGTTCCACAAAAATTGTACAACATTGGTGACTCAGCTAAGGCTATGAATCCATTACATGTAATTCCAATGCATACAACTGACTTCTTTGATTCTATAGCTGCTGCTGAAATATTTTTGTCAATGCAGGAACGTAAGATCTCACAAATGCAGTATAATCAAAGTCTCACATATTCATCCATCTCACGTACCTATTAAAAATGCTTATCCTGAAACAGAAGAATGGACAAATATCAATGTATTCAGAAGATGACAGACCATGGCTGATGTATGCCATGCTGTAGTTCATCTGTAAGGCCAGCCATGTTTATTCATAGTGGCAAAACAGAAAGACCTGCTGACAATTTTGTCAAATGGTTCAAATGGCTCTGAGCACTATGGGACTTAACTTCCATGGTCATCAGTCCCCTAGAACTTAGAACTACTTAAACCTAACTAACCTAAGGACAGCACACAACACCCAGCCATCACGAGGCAGAGAAAATCCCTGACCCCGCCGGGAATCGAACCCGGGAACCCGGGCGTGGGAAGCGAGAACGCCACCGCACGACCACGAGATGCGGGCACAATTTTGTCATTTCTTCTGAAAGACTGTAGCGAGTTCTGCAGTAAACTCAGCAACATCTTATCCCAAGAACAGAGTTGTGTAAGATACGTAAGTCAATACTGAGAGGTTTTTTTTAAATTTAATTCTATTATTTTCTTGTAAAAAATGTAAAAGATTGAGAAATGATTTGTGTTGAGTAAATTTCTACTAGTTAAAACATAACTATTGCATTTCTGTACTTGTATTATCACAAGCGACAAGTAGTGCTCAGTATTAATGGAATTTGAAGCAAAAACTTTCGTAATGGCTACTAAAAACAGTCAGTTATGAGGTAATGCACCTAAAACATTTTTAACAAATTGTTTTCTGATGTATCTCATTAGTTTTTGCAATGATGATGTGAACAATATAATTCTGTGATATCAGAATACCTTCTCCAGTTTTTGGATACAAATAAGTTACGTACGGAAAGAGTCTCCTGACGAATGTGCAGTTTGGCGCTTACAGCGTTTGACATTCCCATTCTTCAGATGTCCATTCATCACGATTCCTTCTTCGCTCCTTTCCGAAGAAATGTGTTTCGTTGTAACGATACCTGTGTTTCGTGGAAGATTAGAAAACAACTGAGGAGACTCGAACACAGGACGGGCACTCTGGCGATCATCCGCTGCAGCCGCCTGGTCGACGGCTCGCCCTTTCGTATGATATTCGAAAGGCTCGTATAAAGTATGAACGTCGGCTACTGACAAACGTTGGAGGAGCGCATCGTACTAGGGCAGCATTTCCTACATGAAAGTATGTACAACTGTGCGAATGATAAGCAAAATCGGGGAATCGCTGGTTAGTGACATGAACAATCGAATGAAAACCAATGATTCCGTCAGTTGTAGTTTTGGATTCGTCTGACCCTCGGCTTATTCAATTCTGAGCAGAATCAATCGATCGTTTTCGTGTTGTGAAATCATTATTTTTGACTGCACTTTCTTATCACCTGTCACCACTGTTATTGTCATCCTGAAATTTGATTTTCATTCGATGGCAACAAGTGGCTTTTAGTTCACTTTTCCGTCCGTGTTTGTGAATAGCGCGTTTACATGATGGTGAATTTCGTGTCTGGATCAAAATGTCGAAAGGCTCAGTTGTGTGGAATGCTGAAAATCGTACGACTCGATAAAAAGTGATCCTCTAGATCGATTTAATGCGATATACAGTATGTGCAGCACCAACCCAGATAGCCGAGCGTGTTAGCACGCTCCTGGGATTCGGGCAGGCGCGCCGGTCCCGGATCGAATCCACCAGGCGGATTAACGACGAGGGCCGGTGTGCCAGCCAACTTGGTGAATACGTGGCCTGGTAGCCACGTCCCGCCTCAGTTATACGATTTCCAAACATTTAGTAAAGGGTACTCATATTCACGTGAGCGGCATAAAGGCAAAAGGAAGACAAGAAGGAAAGAAGATACAGCATCTGCAAGGATGATTCGTAGTCCGAAACTATATTAATTAAATTCCAAGAAAATTAACGAATGACACATTGTGGGAAAATAAAATATTTGCGACAAGTCGCAGTACATGCTGAAAAACTCAAGTAATTAAGTCAACAAATAACTTAAAAAATTGTATCCTATCAGCTTTTTGTTTGCGTCACTTCAGCGTTTACCCAAGGGGAATTATCGGTGATGGGTGCAAAGCAGCGGGAAGAGAGAAACAGTGCTTCAATATACAGGGTGTTCCCATAAGAGCGTGCAAGAATGTAACAGGACATAGAGAATGCTCCACTGAACAGTTTGAGGGTTGGGAACCTGGCGTCGGAGAAGCCAGCCTAAGGAGATACGGAAGTCAACCTGTCTACCGCCTTGTCTTACATCACTGTTTTCCATCTTATTTACAACTAACATGCGTACAAGTTTACACTTAATGTGCTGTTTATTTACATGCACGTTCTTTATTTCATGCTAGGAAACAAGGAGGACGAGCCTGATTACTAGGAAGTCATGATGCAGATTTTGTTTACTTTACTTGTCCATAAGGTGGCTCTGTTGACTCGTATTTACATTGTCCCATGACAGAACGCGCTATGAATAATCGACAGACCCATTCATTACTCAGTGCTCTTCAGAGACGTACAGTACAATACAGTACCATCTTAATGCTGTATTTCCTGGTAGCTGGATTGGAAGGGAAGGTCCTATTCCATGGCCTGCGAGGTCACGTGAGCTGAATCGCCTTGATTATTTCGTATGGGGATATCTAAAGCCACTTGTGTATGAGACCCTAGTGGATACGGAGATGGAATTAGTTGCCAGAATTGTAGTTGCCTGTGACGTGATTCGAAACACACCACGGGCATTCGTCAGGGTGCGTCAGAATCTTGTTCGCCGATGTCATGCTTGCACTGAAGTTAATGGCCGTCAGTTTCAGCACATTTTGTAAGATACAGTAAAAATTGTACGTTCATTGTACCAGTGATGGTATTTGCAGTTGTCTGTAAGTAATGTAAATAAAAAAGTACACAGTAATGTGATTTTATTCCTAATACCTCCTTAAGGTGGCCTCTCCGACCCCAGGTTCCCTACCTCAAAATGTTCAGTGGAGCATCCTCTATATCCTGTTAAATTTTTGCTTAAATTACAAAAGTGACTATTCATTTACTTAAACATAAATTTACAATGTAGCACCAGCTATTAAAACCAACCAAAAATTTATATTTAATGTCAGAAGTAAGAAAAAATAGTTTATAAGTAAATAAATACATACATTTTGAAAATATTTCTTTTTGGAAGTATACTTTTTTATTTACCTCTCCTTGAAATAGGACAAGTTAATTCTCTGTAAATGAAGTTGGCAACCCTAGTCATGGCTCATATACGACCTCAAAGTATGAGCAAGTATGTAAGTGAAAATATTCCTCCCCAGATACTGAGTGAAAACAATCATATACACTCCTGGAAATTGAAATAAGAACACCGTGAATTCATTGTCCCAGGAAGGGGAAACTTTATTGACACATTCCTGGGGTCAGATACATCACATGATCACACTGACAGAACCACAGGCACATAGACACAGGCAACAGAGCATGCACAATGCCGGCACTAGTACAGTGTATATCCACCTTTCGCAGCAATGCAGGCTGCTATTCTCCCATGGAGACGATCGTAGAGATGCTGGATGTAGTCCTGTGGAACGGCTTGCCATGCCATTTCCACCTGGCGCCTCAGTTGGACCAGCGTTCGTGCTGGACGTGCAGACCGCGTGAGACGACGCTTCATCCAGTCCCAAACATGCTCATTGGGGGACAGATCCGGAGATCTTGCTGGCCAGGGTAGTTGACTTACACCTTCTAGAGCACGTTGGGTGGCACGGGATACATGCGGACGTGCATTGTCCTGTTGGAACAGCAAGTTCCCTTGCCGGTCTAGGAATGGTAGAACGATGGGTTCGATGACGGTTTGGATGCACCGTGCACTATTCAGTGTCCCCTCGACGATCACCAGTGGTGTACGGCCAGTGTAGGAGATCGCTCCCCACACCATGAGGCCGGGTGTTGGCCCTGTGTGCCTCGGTCGTATGCAGTCCTGATTGTGGCGCTCACCTGCACGGCGCCAAACACGCATACGACCATCATTGGCACCAAGGCAGAAGCGACTCTCATCGCTGAAGACGACACGTCTCCATTCGTCCCTTCATTCACGCCTGTCGCGACACCACTAGAGGCGGGCTGCACGATGTTGGGGCGTGAGCGGAAGACGGCCTAACGGTGTGCGGGACCGTAGCCCAGCTTCATGGAGACGGTTGCGAATGGTCCTCGCCGATACCCCAGGAGCAACAGTGTCCCTAATTTGCTGGGAAGTGGCGGTGCGGTCCCCTACGGCACTGCGTAGGATCCTACGGTCTTGGCGTGCATCCGTGCGTCACTGCGGTCCGGTCCCAGGTCGACGGGCACGTGCACCTTCCGCCGACCACTGGCGACAACATCGATGTACTGTGGAGACCTCACGCCCCACGTGTTGAGCAATTCGGCGGTACGTCCACCCGGCCTCCCGCATGCCCACTATACGCCCTCGCTCAAAGTCCGTCAACTGCACATACGGTTCACGTCCACGCTGTCGCGGCATGCTACCAGTGTTAAAGACTGCGATGGAGCTCCGTATGCCACGGCAAACTGGCTGACACTGACGGCGGCGGTGCACAAATGCTGCGCAGCTAGCGCCATTCGACGGCCAACACCGCGGTTCCTGGTGTGTCCGCTGTGCCGTGCGTGTGATCATTGCTTGCACAGCCCTCTCGCAGTGTCCGGAGCAAGTATGGTGGGTCTGACACACCGGTGTCAATGTGTTCTTTTTTCCATTTCCTGGAGTGTATCTGACATAAATGTTAGAGGCATGTCGGTCGATTGTCTCACGTTATGTAAAACCCCAGATCCCGTAAGAAACAGAGTGCCCGATCGCTTGGTCTAGCAGGCAACCCTTGTCAGGGAACGGCCACCAGGCGGCGACAGCGTCACACCCTTACTTGTGGCACCAACCACTAGATGGCACTCCGTTCTGTGAAATATGTGGCAACCTCGTCCGAACGTGTGCAGCAACGAGTTGGTGTGCAGCCACTAGTCTCTTTCCACCGTCTGGCGTCTGTGAAGTAGAGGGGGGTCGGACTCGTTCATTCCCGTGAACTACTTCATTCATTTCACTCTTTGCCGTGAAGCGTTCAAATGAAGTAGTTCATTCGTGAAGTACGGAAGCTTAGCGAAGTTGCCCAGTCTGCCGCTCAGCCGCTGCTACGCTCGCTTCGCCTCGCTCGTACAATAAAGCTTCGTAATACTTCACAAATTTACCAACAGATGGCGGAACTATGGAGTAACGTGCACGCAACGTTTTACGCTCTTACAGCGTCTGAGTTATCTTAAATAGAGCATGGTCGAAGGGGACAAAGGAAAGATAAACAGAGAAGGCTGTCACGTATAGAGAAGGTACTACATTTAATCTTGCTCGACATTTTCTCGTGAAGCGCCCAAAAAAGTCTTTATCTGCCAAATGAAACATTATTTGTTGTATTCATGGACTGAAAAATAGGGCTACCAACGAAATGCAGTCCAATTTTATGTTCCTTTTAAAATTTAATCCAAAATAGAATGAGTATGTTTAACACTGTCACAAAGTCTATATACCTACGTTAAGTAATTATTCAGAAGTTTTCCTGTAGATTTTATTTTGTTGACAATAATAACCCACTAGATTCAAAACGTAAACTGTCACGTGTAGTCATTGGTACGATTTCAGGTAAAATCCCTCTTTCAGTGTTATTAACAAACCTTTTATTTTCATGATGGCTGTGCGTGATCACACAAATAGCCTCTTCGTTTCCATCTTTAATATTCATTTGTCTTCAAGCGCTGCCAACGGTAGGCTACCCGTAGACGCGAAGTTTAACTGCACAAATAGTCACGGGTAATGATGTCAGCACTGCAGGTAGCAGCTGACGCTGTCTTCTCCTTGCCCCTCACATCCCCCGCCGCTCCTAAACCTATCGTTCCCCACAAACACCGCGCGATTCGTCGACAGGCAGCACAGGGAGGACTGAAGTGAAGGGAGAATGAGTGACGTGGGTGAGGGAGAGGGGAAGAGAGTGAGTGAACTAGAAAAAAAGTGTGGAGTGTGCCATCTGTGAAGAGTTTGAAGTACCAGTTCATTGAAATTGAGTGGTTAGTTCACACTTCACAGGAGTGAAGCGTTCATTTGAATGACTCATTCACGAGCTCCCCATCACTACTGTGAAGTACAGCTGTTTCTGACATACCGTTGCTACTTGCTAGTGGATTGAGTCGTCATGCAGAGTGCCTGCGAGTACATCAACTGTGGAAGGAGTAGACGGACAAATCCTGATCTAAAAATGTTCAGATTTCTCGTCAAAAATAAAGAAAGGTTATAGAAGTGGATTTTAAATTCAGGTAAATTAATAAATTAGTTACGAGTAAGAATTAATAAAGAGCCCTAAGCATTCGAGCCTGTTATGATGACGACGAACTAGTCAACGCCAATGTTGACTGATGGCCAATACTAAATATAAACATATAAATCGCAGCAGGTTTGTCAGTAACGTCGATAAGGTGCTGGCTGCATGGTCTGGATCTGCAACGACTAAAATAATTAGAAGTCGTTGGTAAAAAATAATATATATTGTACTTAACTGGTTGTACAGCATTCTTCTTGGCTGCATATATATAATTATAAACAGATAGCTATTGAGGCCTCACTTAGGCCATACGTTACTAAGCGCCTTGTTAGAGGTTGCTTCCTATCAGCTGAAGGCTACGCTACTTTACTACTTGACGTCCCTAGCAAGAGTGGACGAGAGCTCGCTAGGAACTTGTATAAGCCGCGGAGCGGCGCTGGTCGCGACTCGCGGGTCCAACGATACTAATACGGACCGCGGTCGATAACTGCAACCCCTAACAAGTATGGTATCGAACGTTGATACCACAGCTCCTATCTAAATTCCGTAGATATTATATTCTGATACAACGTGGCAGCCCTTCATGTACAAGAATCATATGATATAACTTTTAAATGAAATCACTGCTGCGATTTGACCTTTTTTAAACTGTTCATTCACTTCACTATCGTGATTATGGCTGTAGAGGCATTTTTGTGTGCAATGTGAAAACTGAAACCAATATAAGATGTGATCTGGGGTAAAACCACTCGAACCCGGTGAGCGAAAAACATTCACATAGCTGTCCACTGGTTTCATTCGGTTGTTTCATTTGACTGAAACAGCTTACTGAACTAAAAAAAAGTCGACTGAGCATTCGGTTATTAAGAGCAGTCGACTGGCCCATCACTACTGGCGAGTGTACACGTCCCTTGCTGGCTTTAGCCGTCAGTGCTGCCAGCTAGATTATCAAAGCAGGGCCGGCCACGGCGTGCCAAACTTAATACGGGCTGCGTGCGGGACACAGCTCCGCCTATTTTTTTTTTTTTGGTAAACATTTTTTTGGAAAGCAGTGATCAATTAATGTTATATTTTGACTAAAGTTCAGTCTTGATCACTCATGTATGTTTTAATGATATAGGTAACCGGTTTCGGTTCTTTCTACAGAACCATCGTCAGACCCATGGCTCCGTTAGGATGGTAGGCGGAGCTCTCCTCGCTGCTACGCAGTCAACGGAGTTGAGTGATCAAGACTGAACTTTAGTCAAAATATAACAGCTCCGCCTATCTCGGCTTTTCTCATTCCTTCCTGGAAATACTCGGTACAGATCGACATTTCATTCAATATTGCCGTGTGGCATTTTTCGGTCGTACCAACTAACTTCAGTTCGGCAGAATTGTGGTAGCAGCTTTGTTCAGCCTTCGCTATTTGTTCGTGATAAGAGGTCTGTTCTGAAAGAAGATCCGACCGGGTGCGGAATGAAAACCGCAGTGAAAATCAAAAATTTTTTGTTCACAACTCTTAGCCACATCTTCTAGCTACCTCTCTAAATAGTCCCCGCTCCGACTTAGACATTTGTCGTGGCGTTGTACAAACTTTCCAGTACCCTTGTCACAGAAAACAGCCGCCTGTGCTTTCCGCCAATTCTCTACGCTGGTCTGCCTTTCGTTGTTTGTGCCAAAATGTTGTCATCGTAGCCAGCGGTTCATGTGAGCAGAGATTAACAACGGAGGTAGTCAATTAAGGGCTGTATTGTGTGTGGTCAAACACTTCCCATCGAAAACGCTGCAGGAGCGTCTTCATTGCCCCTGTAGAATGCGGCTGAAAATTGTCTTGAAGAAAGAAACGCATGATACACTCCTGGAAATTGAAATAAGAACACCGTGAATTCATTGTCCCAGGAAGGGGAAACTTTATTGACACATTCCTGGGGTCAGATACATCACATGATCACACTGACAGAACCACAGGCACATAGACACAGGCAACAGAGCATGCACAATGCCGGCACTAGTACAGTGTATATCCACCTTTCGCAGCAATGCAGGCTGCTATTCTCCCATGGAGACGATCGTAGAGATGCTGGATGTAGTCCTGTGGAACGGCTTGCCATGCCATTTCGACCTGGCGCCTCAGTTGGACCAGCGTTCGTGCTGGACGTGCAGACCGCGTGAGACGACGCTTCATCCAGTCCCAAACATGCTCATTGGGGGACAGATCCGGAGATCTTGCTGGCCAGGGTAGTTGACTTACACCTTCTAGAGCACGTTGGGTGGCACGGGATACATGCGGACGTGCATTGTCCTGTTGGAACAGCAAGTTCCCTTGCCGGTCTAGGAATGGTAGAACGATGGGTTCGATGACGGTTTGGATGTACCGTGCACTATTCAGTGTCCCCTCGACGATCACCAGCGGTGTACGGCCAGTGTAGGAGATCGCTCCCCACACCATGATGCCGGGTGTTGGCCCTGTGTGCCTCGGTCGTATGCAGTCCTGATTGTGGCGCTCACCTGCACGGCGCCAAACACGCATACGACCATCATTGGCACCAAGGCAGAAGCGACTCTCATCGCTGAAGACGACACGTCTCCATTCGTCCCTCCATTCACGCCTGTCGCGACACCACTGGAGGCGGGCTGCACGATGTTGGGGCGTGAGCGGAAGACGGCCTAACGGTGTGCGGGACCGTGGCCCAGCTTCATGGAGACGGTTGCGAATGGTCCTCGCCGATACCCCAGGAGCAACAGTGTCCCTAATTTGCTGGGAAGTGGCGGTGCGGTCCCCTACGGCACTGCGTAGGATCCTACGGTCTTGGCGTGCATCCGTGCGTCGCTGCGGTCCGGTCCCAGGTCGACGGGCACGTGCACCTTCCGCCGACCACTGGCGACAACATCAATGTACTGTGGAGACCTCACGGCCCACGTGTTGAGCAATTCGGCGGTACGTCCACCCGGCCTCCCGCATGCCCACTATACGCCCTCGCTCAAAGTCCGTCAACTGCACATACGGTTCACGTCCACGCTGTCGCGGCATGCTACCAGTGTTAAAGACTGCGATGGAGCTCCGTATGCCACGGCAAACTGGCTGACACTGACGGCGGCGGTGCACAAATGCAGCGCAGCTAGCGCCATTCGACGGCCAACACCGCGGTTCCTGGTGTGTCCGCTGTGCCGTGCGTGTGATCATTGCTTGCACAGCCCTCTCGCAGTGTCCGGTGCAAGTATGGTGGGTCTGACACACCGGTGTCAATGTGTTCTTTTTTCCATTTCCAGGAGTGTATATACTAAGATGGCATCTGTTCTTTCGGACATGTCCGAAAGAACAGATACCATCTTAGTATATATATAGTTAAGGCTCACCGGCCACTTGACCATCTTCTTCTGTGCGAATGGACAAGCAGTGCCCGAACTCTTACGGGAATCGGCAACGCGCCGCGAGTAATGAGTATAATGGGCGGGGGCACTACGAATGTAGTGCGGGACAATACATTGAGAATGTGGGTTTCGCGGGAGGCGTGCTAGAGATGTAAGGAGGAGATCCCGGGTTCGAGTCCCGGTCGGGGCACACATTTTCATCTGTCGCCGTTGACGTATGTCAACGCCTGTGAGCAGCTAAGGGTGTTCATTTCATTGTAATTAGTAACGCATGACATTTATGTTATGTGGGCTGCGTACTTTCTGGCAAAATCTCTCATCAGATCCACATACTTGGCGGGAGACACTGTTGTTTTAGGCACTTCTGCGTGATCACTTTGCGCTCTCAACTGAAAAGAGTGACGCAAAGCGATCGACAGGCACACTAAAGACGCTGCCAAACACATCTGTGCAAAGTTCCACCGGATTTTCACAGTGGTTTCCATTTCGCGCCTAATCGGACCTTACTTTCCGAATACGCCTCGTATAACGGACGTTCAACGCTCCAGTGGCCCAAAGGAGGCAGTCGAACGATCTATCGCCGCAAACCTTTAAAAGTGTACAGAAATGCACAAGAGATGGATGAGAATTCTCATTAAATATTATGCAATCGTATAAGCGATGGTTACTGCAAACCTGCTACGCAACGATATGCACGAAAAGCTGCCAATGAAAGAACAAACAATTACAATGATCGAAAGACGGGATTCATTGTCGTGTACATCAAAAAGGACTTTATGCTAAATTTGCAGTCATGCAGCCCACGAAGAAATTAGTGGTACGAATATTAAAATTTATGAAGTCGTACGCATTATCTCATTGTCAGTTGCAACAGTTTTCGATGGAATTGAACTGCAACATACGTTAGTCGTATCAAGGGGCATGACTGGAATGAATTTTCGATTCAGTACTAGCTATCATTGAATTTATGATGAAAAAAGTATTTCAGGAACGAAATTTAGAAAGTCCAGGATGGATTGCAGATCTTTCATTTTAAGTGGGCTTGACTGCACTCTCCTGACACTAAAAGACTAGAAGGCGAGAAACAACTGCTTTCTGATTTGACGAGGACGCATCTCAGAAGAAAATAGCGTTATAGAAGGGACACACAGAAGGGACACATTCCGTAAGCTCAGTGCTGTTAAAGAAAATGCGAGGTTTCAAGAATTTATTGTGGCCTCGGAAGAATTACAGGGATAGTTTCCTAAACGTCTTGAGGACAATGCCAGTTTTACATCTGTTTTCGAAATGGTTTCGAGTCCGTTTGTTCTTTGAGTTCAAAACCCCCTGTGCACGTGTAGATGTAAGTGACTGACCTGCAAGGTAACACCCGTTTCATTGACAAACCCGTCTGCGTTAAAGCTATCCAGGAGGTCTATGTTACTTTCCTCAGGTAGAGTTTCCACGTCTCCATACTGGGATTGCAAAGGTGCTACAATATTTGGATTGACATATTTGTGTGAAAGACGTTTTTCGATAATGAAAGTCACGATTACGTGGCAGCCTGAATGCGAAACTCTGTGAAATTGTCGGTGCCTGTCTCTATGCCGACAGTTTCTACCGTATAAAAATTATATTGTGTCTTCTGCCCGCCAAAAATAATTAAATAACACTGAAAATTTGAATTGCTTGTGATTTATGTTGTTGCGAAATGTGGAGTATAAATCAAAGTCGTACGTAGTGCGACTACATGGCCTTTTAATATCGGCGCGTCCGCAGTTTCTCGCTTTTGCCCCTCCTCGCGCTCAGCAGCGTGCCCTGGCGTGGGAGGAAATGTGCAACGAGGCTGAGCGCTGTGGCGCTACTGCCAGGACGCGTCTCGATAGCCGCTCCCGAGTTAAAGCAACCTCACCCTATCGCCAGACATCTAATGACGGGAATGGAATTCTAACAGGGTGCCACCCAGCGTCCATTCCCGCATCGAGTTTTTAATTCTTTCGTGCTTTGTTCGGAAATGTGATGCCGAGTCGTTTGCTCGGCACGAGTGGGGGTGGGCGACCGGCTGCGGCGGCCGTCGCGCGCCGAATGAGCCAACAGGTGCTGCGGCTACGGCGGCGGCGGCGCGGCGTCGGCGGCGGTGCGCGTGCGCGGGGGCTGCACAGGCGCAGGCGAGCCGGCGCTTCTCTGCCACCCGCCGACGCCACCGACGCCGCCGACGCAGTCGCCTCGCAGCCGCAGCCGCAGCAGCAGACACCGGCGTCGCTCCCGCTCCCCAGGTACGCGTAACACTCCGCTCCGCCACCGTTCGCTTCCAGCCCGTGACGTCGCAACTTTCGTGTCTTCCCCTTCATTCACGTTACCAGTTCCAATAACTTTTGTTCCATACAAACAACTATTAAAGTATCAAAATTACGGGTAAAATTATTTATTATTTACGTTTCTTTATTTTATTATTACTATTATTTTAAAATTGAACAAGCCTTATAATTTCGTCACATGACCAGATGTTGCAAGTTTCATCTTGTTCATCTTCAGACATCTCCACTCTTTTGCATTCAGAACATTTTTTACTTGTAACGTAGTCAATTAAACTTCGTGACTCTGGTAACACCTCCACGTAAAACAAATTGAAGTGTTCAGTTGTGATGATACTTGATCCTATCAGTAGGAGGCTTCATTACTGTATCAATCCGCCTTTCTAATATTTACAGCGTAACGTCTGTTAATTGCAATCGGCGCAACTGTGTTGATATGAATGTCGCACATGTACAGTAGCTGATAGTAGTAAAAATTACCTGGTTATGCACACTCTCAGACTACTTGTACGATTTAACAACTGTTTAAGTTTTTGTTTTTCTATCCTACGTAGTAATTATGTGTAATTTAGTCCCGTCGACTATTCGGAAGTTCCGTTTCCCAGGGTTTTTGACTAGCGGTTGCTTAAATGAGAACAATAAGGTGGCTACATTTAACACATCCACAGTGCTTCGCATTAGCCGGCGTGACCACAGTAAAGAGTTCGTCTATGCGGAAAAATTGTGTGTCCTCTTGCAGATTAGTCTCAGGAATTTATTCTTGATAAAATGTTAGATTTATGAGCTGAGGAAACTGGAGAGATCTAACAGATTCACACATCGCGTGGAACATTTTCACGGTTTTCTTCACGATTCTGGTCACAGCAGTGTCACGTAAACACGTAATAGACTTAACACGTATACACTAGATCTACATTCCAGTAGAACCGATGAGTTTTGATCACTGCAGCGTGATTACCAAATAGTTACAAATTATTATTATTATTACTGCTAATTTTCCAGTGCTGTGAGCGTTCCATCGGGTGCCAGTTCGTTCCAGATAGGTTATCCGAATATAAGCCAAATTTATATAAATATCAAAAGGTTTTTTGTAATTTTTCCGTGAGGTGTGCAAATTATTTTTTACTCTTCAGATTTGTGCGTGATCATGCTCGGAGCAATTGTCGAAACTGCCAATATTTCACGTCTATCACAGTGCTACAAGCCGATACCCGGAGCATGGAAACAGTGCCAAATACAGTGAGTTAATGCACCACAATCATTTTAGTCATATCGGCCGGTGGAGCACATGCTGTTCGCATCACGCTCGACGTTCAAAGCGTTATGTCCATTGTTAGAATGTATTGAGTCACATATTATTGAAGTTCTATTGTGGTTAAAAGTTAAATTATCATTCATAAAAATTACCATTCTGCTTTTATCGTCGTACCTTGCGATTAGTTACGACTTTTTTATTTCATCAGACAAGAAATGAAATGGTGTGTTAAATTTTAAATAAGCGTATAAATTATACAATAGATGAACCACGTTCAGCATTGTACTCATGAGAAAATGTGCGAGGTTTGAAACGTATTTTCAAGCGACATATTAGGCCAGCATCTCTTTGTTGATTGGGAGCACAGCGAGAAATGTGATATATCAGAGCAGGCCTAGTTACGCCTCGAAATCGCTTTAACATTTTCCTGACCTCCCGACATGACTCTATGCTGGGATAGAATTAATCGGAACGCTTTGTGGATAAAGTAGGCGAGTTTTATTCCCTTCATTTCGTCCATAAATCGTTGCTTCCAGCTTGTCAGTACTCAAATGCCTTGTATATGAAGTGTGTGTAAACGCTATACACACTACCACACCCAGCAGCGCAAGTACGTCTGAATTTATCGATACATCTCGCTCGCCTTGACGTCTACGGGGTAGGGGAGAGGGGGAGAGGGGGGTAGAGGGGGGGGGTATCGCAAGTTAACATGTCATCTAGTGACCTCACTTAAAATGTGAAGAAATATAATCACTATTATATTTTTATAGGAATTCCATAAGGTACAGGATAGTTTTCTAAAATACACGAGTGTAATACTGCCAAACATTGCGCATTTCGGACGATATCTTCAACGAGCCTGAAAGGCCGTGCAGTTTGTTATACACATTGACATCTTTGTAAGTTGTGTATAATGTTAATTTAATAATTTCACTCGCGCCAGACGTTCGAGTCCTCCTTCGGGCATGGGTGTGTGTGTAGTTTGTTCTTAGCATAAGTTAAAGTAGTGTGTAAATCTAGGAACCGATGACCTAAGCAGTTTGGTCCCTTAGGAATTCACACACATTTGAACATTAATAATTCCAGACAAGTCACATACTAGTAGTTCGTTTTATTAATGGTGAAGAATTTGTGATCGGTCCCTAACAATGAGCTCCTTTTACGAAATGATATTTAGAATCCTATAATTACACATGGATTTAGTTCGCTGCTTCTTACTGCAGCAAAACTTGTTCAGATAGATTCGCTGCAATGTAAATACCTCTGTGCTTATTTGCGTATGCGGCAGCTTCATCACCAGACGCGTATGTGAGATGTCACAAGTGCTAGCAACTGCCAATACAATATTTTCAATACTACTAGCACGTCAGCGATCAATGTCATATACTCCAGCACTTCTTTGCAGTATTTTCAAATATCTTTTTGACATGTATGTATACCATTTATCTTTCACAGCTTGACATCAGCATTTATTTCAAAACAGTTTCGACTATTTTACCAAATTTTCGTTACAAAATCTGTGATTTATGTATCCGCAGGGAATTTTAAGCGAATAGTACTGTAACATATTTTTCAGGGTGCTTTTTCAGTTTAGTATATTTATTTAACTATTCAAATTGTGCATGTTGGACATTTCAATACCAGTGTGCAATAAACCAACTTTGATACTGATCGTATTTTTATTTCTACGTAAGTTACGCTCGGTTGAAATTAGAGTATGGAGCACTGATCACACCACTTTTTTTTACTGCTTAAAATTCTTGTCGAAATTAACTGGTATCAAACATAGCCACTTAGTTCAAATTAGACGGAATTAGTGCATATAGTAAGACATAAGGCCAATAACTGAATCGACAATATACCTGCTTGCAACAACCGCATTATTCCAGGAAAAATTTTCGTGGAAGCTAGTTTAACGTCATTCTGGCACTGCTCGGAAATATCCTACCTGGTTGCCTCAGAAAAGCCGGCCGCCGTGGCCGAGCGGTTATACGCGCTTCAGTCTGAAATCGTACGACCGCTACGGTCGCAGGTTCGAATCCTGCCTCTGGCAGGGATGTGTGTCATGTCCTTAGGTTAGTTACGGTTAAGTAATTCTAAGTTCTAGGGGACTGATGACCTCAGAAGTTAAGTCCCATAGTGCTCAGAGCCATTTGAACCATTTTGTCTGACATTTAGTATGCTCGTATTTTGTTCATAAGGCTTCAGTGCTGAAATGTATTGAACGCCTTCCGGACGTCGAGGAGCGCGGCATCTACACTCTGTTGATCCATTGTGGACGCGGAACAGCGGCTGGTCAAATATTTATTAAAGAAAATTGCAAAACAGTCGTACGTATTTGAGAAGTTATTTTATTATATTTTGACTATCAGTTTCGGCATTTCAGTATGCCTTCTTCAGGCTCCATATGCGCTCCATTTACAGATTTTCATATGTATCGATATTGGCATACAGGAGCCATCAGTGTCTGGATATCATGAATTCGTTATTCGAGTCCCGAACTCGTCAGTGTCTGGATATCGTGAATTCGTTGTTCGTGTCCCGAACTCGAATACCTATTTCACAATATCCAGACACTGATGGTTCCAGTATCATTGTATTTGATATCTATATATTAAATGCATATCGGGCCTGAAGATGGCATACTGAAATGCCGAAACTGGTTGTCAAAATAAAATAAAATAACTTCTCAAATACGTACAGCTGTTTGGCGATCTTCCTTGATAAAAACAGCACCTACTTGAGCGCCTGTGTTTACTGCTTCTGAATCTGACGGACGAACAGAGCAAACTGGGTTTCATACAATCTTTGTTTTCGGAACCCATGTTTATTCCAACAGAGCAGATTTTCGGTCTCTAGAAATGTCATAACACACTATCATAAAACATGTTCGAAAAATTCTGCAACAGATCGGCGTCAGATATAAAGGCCTATAGTTCTGTGCGTCTATTCGACGACCATTCTGGGAAGCGGAAATGACTAATTTGCGCTCAAATAAAACTACGGTTCGGTAGTTTTGGTACAGTACATAAATAACGTAGTAAATCGTTCGATTACCGGTATTATTGGTAGCACTGGTAAGGAAGGAAACGTAAATGAATGTGTGTGAGAGAGAAAGTGGGCGCCGACGACTTCATTTTGTTTTTTGTTTGTTCGTTTGTTTTGTAAGTAATATGAATCGCTCATCTTTCATTGTCAGTCCATTATGTATTTTATATCATTACAAAATATAAATTGTTTTTTTACAAGTAATAAAAGTTAGTTGATCGCGTAAGTTGTGCCCTTTTATGTAACCAAAGCAATTACTTTTGATGCAAATACACTTAAAATTAACACTACAGGTAGTCTGCAAAAACCAGCAGAGTCCTCTAACTGGGGAGGTATCAAGAATGATGTCCCACAGTGTTCAGTCTTGGGTCCCTTATTGTTCTAAATATATATTAACGACTTGCCACTCTGTATACTTGAAGATGAAAAGCTAGTTCTTTTTGCTGATGATACAAGTATAGTAATCACACCCAACAAGCAAGAATCAGCTGAGGATATTGCAAATAATGTCTTTCAGAAAATTATTAAGTGGTTCTCTGCAAATGGACTCTCACTAAATTTTGAGAAAACACAATTTATACAGTAAATAGCATAACACCATTGATAAATATTGACTATGAACAGAAGTCTGTTGCTAAGGGAGAATACTCTAAATTTCTGTGTGTGTACATTGATGAGAAATTGAACTGGAAGGAACACATCTATGATCTGCTGAAACGTTTATGGTTCAAATGGCTCTGAGCACTATGGGACTTAACATCTGTGGTCATCAGTCTCCTAGAACTTAGAACTACTTAAACCTAACTAACCTAAGGACATCACACACATCCATGCCCGAGGCAGGATTCGAACCTGCGACCGTAGCTGTCACGCGGTTCCAGACTGAAGCGCCTAGAACCGCACGGCCACACCGGCCGGCTGAAACGTTTAGGTTCAGCTACTTATGCTATTAGGGTTATTGCAAATTTTAGTGATAAAGATATCAGTAAATTAGTCTGCTATGCCTATTTTCATTCACTGCTTTCATATGGCATCATATTTTGGGGCAATTCGTCATTAAGAGAGAAAGTATTCATTGCACAAAAGCGTGTAATCAGAATAATAACTGGAGCCCACCCAAGATCACCTTGCAGACATTTATTTAAGCAACTCGGGATATTCACAGTACCTTCGAAATACATATATTCAGTTACGGAATTTTTTATTAATAACCCATCCCAATTCAAAAATAACAGTGAATTGCATAGCTACAACACTAGAAGAAAGGATGACCTTCACTATTCTGGATTAAATCTCACTTTGGCATAGAAATGGGTGAATTGTGCTTCCACAAAAATCTTTGGTCATTTGCCAAATAGTGTTAAAAGTCTGGCAGATAGCCAACCAACATTTAAAAGCAAATTAAAAGAATTTCTGAATGACATCTCCTTCAAATAGATGAATTCTTAGATATGAAGTAGTAACTATAAAAAAAATTATTTTGTGTGAAGAAAACTTATGTCAAAGTTACACGTTCCACATCATTACGAAATGTCGTATTCATGATCTATGGAACAAGGACTAACGTATGTAATGTATGTATGTACGTACAAACATAAAAAATCTGTATAATTATTGTTGTTGTTTTGTACTCAATAGAACGTTCGCCATCACGATAAAATGAAGAATTTCCTGTTACTATTGATAAGTGCGAAAGTTATTTATGAATAACACAAACATGTTTTATATAAGTCGACGAAGTGTTGAAGCGATGTCTGATATGTTTTTGGTTCGGGTTTTTTCTTTTTTTAAACAAAATTTGCGTTTGTTTTGAGGAAATTGCTTTCTTGAGCGCTATATGATGAGTCTTTATTTTTTTATTTTTGCTACAGATTTTTTCTGCTTCACGTTGTAATTCAAAAATTTTCGAATAAAACCTAAATTAAGCATTGAAAATTTGAGTTACGCTTTAAATAGTTTATTTTTAAGTAACAGATAGGAGGATAACTATGTAGAACAAAAATGTCCCTTAAGTGACACATTATTTATATACCTGGTTTTTAGGGGACTTTAGTAAGACACTGGTCGTAGACGCAAAAAAAAGGGATCGAAGTAAGGTATCACCCGATACGTATGCAAAACACCTGACGTACTGGTAGCGTGGTTACCATCTTACCTGGCCAAGGCTACTAAGAGAACTACAGTAGTTTATGCTTACTTACGATGGTCTACGGTAACCTAAGGTAGTTTCACAAATCTAGGAATGACCTGCGCTTTTTTCCAATCATTACGAATGCCTCGTTCCCCCAGAGGTCTACGGTACACTGCTACCAGAACAGGACTAGCTCTGCGCATATTTCATATAGAATCGAATAATTCATCGGTAGTTTCCTAAAGAAAGACATTGATGAGTTGCTGAAACTTTGTAAGTTTTCCATAAACAGTTCTCAGCGATAAATTTAATTCATTCTGCAGCTGCCTAAATGTTTTCATCTGAAAGACGACCATTACTTGGAATGTCGATAGCTCTGAGCGTGTAAGCAATTAGTGAAATGGAATAAGTATTGAGAATGCTAGAAATAGTTCTCCCTGTCATATGAACTGTGGAGCAGACTTGTAGCGACGTACCTCTTTAGCCTCCTGACTATTAGGAGGTGGCGCTAGTCGTGAAGGAGATATGTCCCCTTTCGCACTTGTTTCATACAGCGCTGTGTATACGAAACTTGTCGCCGAAGATTAAACTGCATCAGAGCGCATCCAGTATCCACATTCTGAGGAAGGCTGGACAAAACTCCCCTGCGTGGAGACGACGACTTCCTCTTTCTAGTCAAGTCTCCCTCTAGTGCTGGCACCCCTGCACCAGAGTCTGAAGGCTTAAAAAGTTCTCATGTGTCCTGTTCCTGAATGTTCTTTGTATGTCTCTTGAGGAAACACAACAACTACGTACGTTGTTTTGAAACTTCGTTTTATGTCTTGACCCGTTACGGGCTTTCGCCTTTCTTCTGTTTCGAATCATACATTTAAGTCTGAGTTTCAGTGAAGACTGACTTATTTTCTCGCTGCAATGAAAATAACCTTGTTCCAGTGGTAAGTACCCAGCGACGTGGTATAGTAGTAACACACTGAGCTTCCATTCCGGAGGATAATGATTCAGATTCCCTATCCGGTCTTTATGCTTATGTTTACCGTCGTCCTTTTAAAAAGATAGGGCCAATTTCCTCCCCCCTCATTCCCGAATCTATGTATGTGCTCCGTCTATAAGTTAAACCCTAATTTTCCTTTGTTATTTTATCCATTTCCTCGACATATTACGACTTTTCCACATCTTAGAGTCCACTCAGTGTACAGTTTAAAAGAATTATTCGCCACTTGATGGACTTTTTTGTCTTCTGAGTGGTCTGAGGCGGCTCGCCTCAATTTTCTCCTTCAGGCAGATTCTGCATCTCAGAGTAGCACCTACACCCTGCGTCCGCAATTATTTTTTGGATATATGCACATTCTGACTTCCCATACAGTTTTTTTCCTCTAGGTATCCTATCAGAGCGTTTTCAGTATCGGTTAAGGTATTAAATGTCATGCATCTTACTCGGTCGATTTTCCTACTTCGCTGACACACGTTGCAATTCTCTGCCCCTAGAGGGCTCCGAATAGTAGCCTGTAACATGGCGGTGCGTCACGTAACTATGGTGTGCTGTAACCGAGTTTATAACAGCAGAAAACTTCGACCTCCACACATGGAGTACTCGCACCTTCAGCATAACTATGCCAGACCACACACGAGCTCTGCGACATCTGCCACAATCCGACGCCTTGGGTTCACTGTCATCGATCATCCTCCATAGAGCCCCGAATTGGCCCCTTCCGAGTTTTGTCTGATGCCAAAAATTTAAAGAACACCTTCGAGGACTTACTTTGATAGTGATGAAGTAGTGCAAGCAGAGAGGAGGTTGTAGCTCCGTGGACAACGTCAAACATTCTACAGTGACGGTATATATATATATATATATATATATATATATATATATATATATATATATATATACAACAACAACTAAGGTCATCAGTCCCCTAGAACTTAGAACTACTTAAACCTAACTAACCTAAGAACATCACACACATCCATGCCCGAGGCAGGATCCGAACCTGCGACCGTAGCAGTCGCGTGGTTCCGGACTGAAGCGCCCAGAGGATCTTACCACAAATTTCCGAATTTCCTGTGGTTTCTGAACAATGGAAGCCGATGAAATAGCATACGAGCCTTCAGTCCAGTCTGCAGAAGACTGCGTCGAACCGACGACACAGACAGCTGCACAATGATGCAGGGTCGATCCAACACTGCACAATAATCGGGCACTTCTCGCGTGCTGTAGTTCTGTGTGGGGTCTTGGGTTGGATTGATTTGGCGGAGGAGACCAAACAGCGAGGTCATCGGTCTCATCAGATCAGGGAAGGATGGGGATGGAAATCGGCCGTGCCCTTTCAAAGGAACCATCCTGGCATTTGCCTGAACCGATTTAGGGAAATCACGGAAAACCTAAATCAGGATGGCCGGACGCGGGAATGAACCATCGTCCTCCCGAATGCGAGTCCAGTGTGCTAACCACTGCGCCACCTCACTCGGTGACGGGGTCTTGTCCCCGCTCATTGCTGTGTACGGTTTTCTTCATCCCGTAGATTCTACACACCCTTCATTTTATTACAGGCGTGCACCATACGATCTGAAATGTCATTGTATGTCAGATTCAATTACCAGAACCGGATCACTGTGCTTCGAACGCACATGCTGATCCGCCCTTTGGCATCGACGAACGTAGTGCCGCTTTCTGTCATCGATGTTACAGGGCGCTGCCTGAATGTGCTTACGCCATCTCTCAGCAGTCTTCATCACTTTGTGTTTACACAGCCTCCGGATTTATTATGGCTTTCCTTTCTGAACCGTTGATGTGTGTCCGCAAAGGATTAAAATATGAAAGTCCAATTAAGTTTAAAAGTAATAAACATTTTTTCTCTGATGTGTGTTCTGTTTCGATACTTGTTTCTGTACTGCATAACATTGCCAGGCGTCCAGTTACAAAAACCCGATGATCCCACAAGATATTTGGAGTAATCACTCGAAAATTAAAACGTAATTGACTGTCGAAATATCGTGTGGTACAAAAACACTTGATCCGCTTATGAGTCCGACAATAATTCTTCAGTCAGCTATGCTGGAACGCACCAAGAATCACACATTAATTTTGCATTTAAATCAATTTGCGGTGTATATTACGACACACAAATGAGAACAATAGGGTGTCTCCTGACGAATAAAAGGGCTTGGTGAGAAATTTCGCCTGAAGCTGTGCAGCCAACATTAAATCACTGTCGTGCGTTTTCTTCTTCAAGACAATTCTCAGCCTCTTTCTGCAGGGGCAATGAAGATGCTCCTGCACCGTTTTCAATTGGAAATGTTTGAGAAACCACAATACAGCCTGTAATTGTCTCCCTCTGACTTTCATCTCTGCTCACATGAACCGCTGGCTATGAAGACGACATTTTGGCACAGACAACCAGCTGTAGGCCAGCGTAGAGAATTGGCGGAAAGCACTGGCGGCTATAACGAGGGTATTGGAAAGTTGGTACAACACTACGACATTGAAAGTCCATTAGACATTTTTAATGATAGTAACACTCTAAGAAGTCCGCCTCCGTAGCTGAGAAATCAGCATTCGATTCCCGGTACTGCCAGGGATTTTTCTTCGGTGACAGGGCTGGTACGGGGTGCACTCAGTCTCGTGAGGACAACTGAGGAGCTTCTCGACCGATTAGTAGCGGTTCCAAGGTCAAGAAACCCGACAACGACCGGAAGAGCGGTGTGCTGCCCACATGCCCCTCCATACCGCAACCAATGACGCCACTGTTGAGGATGACGCGGCGGTCGGTCGGAAATTTTTCCTTACCTTCTTTTACACTCTAACAGTTATAAATTAATTGAAGAATATCTGGCAGTTGGTTGGGTATGAAGAGAATCGTGTGATGGCTTTCTGAGATCGTTTACTTTTGGCTTATTCTCGTAAGTGAGGCAGCAACACAGAGCACAGCAATAGCCTGTGAGCATTGCTCGTTCCTAAAGCTCTTGGTGGAATATTTATTCGTGTTCATCACTGAAAACATCACAACAAGGAGGGTTAAAGTTTAGGTGGGAGTGGACGAAATGTTCAAAAATGGTTCAAATGGCTCTGAGCACTATGCGACTTAACTTCTGAGGTCATCAGTCGCCTAGAACTTAGAACTAATTAAACCTAACTAACCTAAGGACATCACACACATCCATGCCCGAGGCAGGATTCGAACCTGCGACCGTTGCGGTCGCGCGGCTCCAGACTGTAGCGCCTAGAACCGCTCGGCCACCACGGCCGGCTGGACGAAATGTATTTTAAGGGAAATGTATATACTGTACGAGCCTGACATCACGTTGGGAGAGATTCCGTTTCTGCAGCCTTAATCTTAAAAGTTCCGCCTACTCCTCGGACAAATCCAAGGTCTCGAATGATATCGCTCAGTCCCATTTGACTCAGACTGTGTGGCTGATCATCTATTTTGTCAAAATCAGACTCATTGCATGTGGAATGCTTGCCTGGTTTTTATTCTCCCACACTATTTTTATTTTCTACTTCAAGCTCATGAGTTTGGAATGGAATAGGAACTGCTAAACTACCTGAATGTGTACTAGGTCGAATAGCAGTTGGAAGATTAGGGTACTGAACTGTTCCGCCTTTCATCATTGACAGAAATTGCGTTTATCGGTGGAGTCCGTAAGAAATAGCAGTTATCTGTATGGTCTGTAGGTTCTCGCCAAACCATAGGCACTGCAAAGCCACAGGTCGCTATATTTTGTTTTTCATACATTCTCGTAGTGTAATTGATCAAGATTTGTAACATAAATGCGGAGCTCATGACTTACCTACATTTACATCTACATACGTACTCCGGAAGCCACCGTACCGTGCTTGGGGGAGGAGTGGGGGTGCTCTGTACCACTGCTAGTCATTTCCTTTCCCGTTCCATTTGCAAATAGAGCGAGGGAAAAATTATTGTCTATATACCTCTGCACGAGCCCTAATTTGTCTTCGTGGTTCTTACTCGAAATGTACGTTGGTGGTCGTAGAGTCTTCCTGCATTCAGCTTCAAATGCAAGTTCTCTAAATTTTCTCAGTAGTGTACCTCGAAAAGACCATCGCCTCAGGGGATGCCCATTTGAGTTCCCGAAGCGTCTCTCTAATACTAGCATGCTGTTCGATCCTACCTTAGCAAATCTAGCAACCCACCTATGAGTTGCTTCGATATCTTCCTTCAATCCGACCTGTTGGGCTTCCCAAACACACGAGCAGTGTTCAAGAATGGGTTGCACTAGTGCCATATACGCGATTTCCTTTACAGATGAATTATACTTTCCTAAAATTCTCCCAATAAACCGAAGTCGACAATTCGCCTTCCCTACTACAATCCTTAAATGTTCGTTCCATTCCTTCTCCCCTATCTTCATACCAAAATAATGCTGACAGGCCGGCCGGTGTGGCCGAGCGGTTCTAGGCGCTTCAGTCTGGAACCGCGCGATCGCTACGGTCGCAAGTTCGAATCCTGCCTCGGGCATGGATGTGTGTGATGTCCTTAGGTTAGTTAGGTTTAAGTAGTTCTAAGTTCTAGGGGACTGATGACCTCATATGTTAAGTCCCATAGTGCTCAGAGCCATTTGAACCATTTTTTAATGCTGACAGGCAGTCTTCATAAGACGCGTCAGACTGCGTTTTTGTGACAAAACGTTATTTCACCACAAACGTAACAAAAATTATTCACTGCATTTACACATTTTTGCGGCGTTTTGATTCAACATGTTTTACATTTCAAAAGCATTCGAAAACTAGAAATTCGACACTAATTGCAGCACAAATAGTATGAAACTAATAGTCACAGCAACAGCTATAATTTTAAATCCCAACGTTTTTGGTTAAACTTTACCGTGACTGCTATTGACATTAAATGAAACAAGTTTACTGTTACCAGTCACAGTGACTGGTAACAGTAAACTTGTTGTTTCATTTAATTAACAGCAATAATGTTTGTAACCTGCGAACAGTTGGATAATGTTGTGTTTTGTCATTTAACAGGTGTGACAATTCCGGAAAAAAAACTGCCCACACACTAACAATACAGAAAGGGACAAAAATAACATGTCACTGTATCTGCAAAGCCAGAGCTTATCGGTCAATTTTGTAATGAATTTTGAATTCAGTGGGTGGAAATACATGAGAGTTAGCTATTTTTGAACTCGGAACGTTTTCACTTTTTGGCCAGTGTTATTAACAATCTGCTGCAAGTAGTCTTTTTTCCGTTTAGAAAACTACGAAGGCCGTTCAGTAAGAGATGCAACATTTCTTTTTTGCTGAAAGCAGGTTGATTTTATTCAGGATTCCAATACACCATATTATTCCGCACTCTTTTGGCTACAAAAAATAATCTCTGTTCAATGCGACGGCCTTACTATGCTACACTCTACTGGTCGACGTCGGAGCCAACGCCTTGTGGCAACAATAACCCCCCCCCCCCCCCTCCATCATTCATGTACTGCTTCTCACGAAGTGCATCCTTCATTGGGCCAAGCAGATGGCAGTCGGAAGGTGTGAAATCCGGGCTGTAGGGTGGGTGACGAAGAACAGTCCGATGAAGTTTTGTGAGCTCCTCACGAAAGCGCAGATGTGTGTGAGGCCTTGCGCTGTCATGGAAAAGGAGAAGTTTGTTTGAATTTTTGTGACGACGAAAACGCTGAGGTCGTATCTTCAATTTCCTGAGGATAGCACAGTACACTTCAGAGCTGATGGTTGCACAGTCCCCTTCAGGGTTCCAGAAGACCGTTGCCATTACCTTACTGGCTCAGGGAGCGGCTTAGAACGTTTTCTTCGGAGGAGATGTAGTTTGGCACCACTCCATCGATTGCCGTTTTGTTTCCATTCTGCGACGATGTTCGACAAAAAATTGTCACCATCAGCCTCATAATGCACAAGCAGTTCCACAGAGATGGTTCTTCGTTACTGTTTATGACCTTGTGTTAGGCGGCGGGAACACTCCGTCTTCAGGCCACGAGTGGCCTACCGGGACCATCCGACCGCCGTGTCTTCCTCAGAGGAGGATGCGGATCGGAGGGGCATGCGGTCAGCACACGACTCTCCCGATCGTTATGATGGTATTCTTGACCGAAGCCGCTACTATTCAGCCGAGTAGCTCCTCAATTGGCATCACGAATCTGAGTGCACCCCGGAAAATGGCAACAGCGTCTGGCGGCCTGGATGGTCACCCATCCAAGTGCCGACCACGCCCGACAGCGCTTAACTTCGGTGAGCCACGGGAACCGGTGTGTCCACTGCGGCAAGACAGCCGGCGGGGTCACACCTTTGAGTGTCAGAAATGGTGAACGACTGTGTCAACATTGCCAAGAGAGACATTCAGTTGTGCAGCGAGGTGTTTGATTGTGATCCGTCAGTCACCTCGAATGAGAGTGTCCGCACGTTCCAACAGAGCAGGAGTCACAGCTGTGTGCGACACACCGGCACGCGGGAGATCGGTCGGGTTTGTGCAACCTTGTTTCGATGATGACAGTCGCCTCGCCCAACGATTCACCGTACTTTTGTTCACTGCCAGGTTTCCGTAGACATTCTGCAAGCGGCTCTGAATATCAGCGATGCTCTGGTTTTTCACCAAAAGAAACTCAATGACAGGTCGCTTGGAGCGCACCTCCGATACAAAACTCCATTTTGAAGGCTACGTATAGTGCCACCACTTATCGGAACTGATGCGGGAATATTCCACGATGTCCCACAACAAATTTCGCATCTTTACAACCTAAATTGCCCGAGAAAAAGAATGTGTTACAGTTCTAGGAAGACGATCAGTACATATCAAATCAAAAATCAAAATAACTGAAGAATTTCGACACCTGGTTCACGAAAATGTACTTATAGAATTTAAAGAACCAGTGTTTGGTGAGTGATTCAGGAATATGTAACATCTTTCGACTTGCAGTTCCTCTATCGTTTGAAAATGAAATGAACTGAATTTCCATTAAGAGTAGCTCGGTTAGTCACATAATCAATCAGGCCTGTCAAGTTCTAATTAACCGGGAATAACATATTTTGCATGTCGGCTTTTGGTTCGTGACTCGATATAGCCAGTTGTGAGTTTCCCTTTTGGTCGAAAGAAATGACTTGGCATAAAAGTAAAATCGCGAAGTCCTTGTGGCACGGACGTTAGAGATTTTGTATCGCACAGATGGTACCTGGGGCGCCGCTGCTGTGTCGGCCGCTGCTTGTTTAGGCGGCGCTGCGCGGCAGATATCAGCGCCAGCCGGAGCCGCCTATTCACGCTGCTCCATTCTGCGGCTGTGTCGCTGCGAGGATAACTCCCTCGGCGACGAGCTGCAGCCGCAGCCGCGGCTACCAACAGATCGCGCATCCTTTAATCTCTCAGCCTTCTCCATCATTTGTAGCTTTCTGAAAATTAGCGAATGCCTGGAATTGCGAAGGTAAAGCGGCTTGTTTCTCAAGTCGTCACGCAATGGTTAGGTCAGAGCAGTCGAGTTCATATAAGGAAAATCCGGGAGAGATGGCGCACACTTTCAAACCACGTATGTGAAGTCCCGTGGTGAACTAGTAAAAAATTTTTGTACACAACGAAACAAACCAGTTGTCTACGACATACAAGTTTTTGATTTTTTTCAATGTAACATTTAAATATAATATTTGACGATGCCCCGTAGGAGGTTCGAGTCATCCCTCGGGCATGGGTGTGTGTATTGTCCTTAACGTAAGTTACTTTAAGTAGTGAGTGAGCCTAGGGACCGATGACCTCAGCAGTTCGGTCCCATAGTGCCTTACTACAAATTTCCAATTTGACGATGAAAACATCTGTACATTGCGCCGTCTATCCCTTATGCTATGAGTTATAGGCCGCATCCTAAAAAAAAACTGCAAAATTGCCCTGTTTCAAGTAAAAAACTGTATACAGGGTGTTACAAAAAGGTACGGCCAAACTTTCAGGAAACATTCCCCACGCACAAATAAAGAAAAGATGTTATGTGGACATGTGTCCGGAAACGGTTAATTTCCATGTTAGAGCTCATTTTAGTTTCGTCAGTATGTACTGTACTTCCTCGATTCACCGCCAGTTGGTCCAATTGAAGGAAGGTAATGTTGACTTCGGTGCTTGTGTTGACATGCGACTCATTGGTCTTCTGCGAATGGTTCATCCAACAATGTGTCAATCCTCATTTCAGTGCAAATGTTCTCTTTGCGGATGAGGCTTCATTCCAACGTGATCAAATTGTAAATTTTCACAATCAGCATGTGTGGGCTGACGTGAATCAACACGCAATTGTGCAATCACGTCATGAACACAGATTTTCTGTGAACGTTTGGGCAGGCATTGTTGGTGATGTCTTGATGTCTTGATGTTCTTCCACCTACGCTCAATGGAGCACGTTATCAAGATATCATACGAGATACTCTACCAGTACTGCTAGAACATGTGCCTTTACAAGCACGACACAACATGTGGTTCATGCACGATGGAGCTCCTGCACATTTCAGTCGAAGTGTTCGTACGCTTCTTATGGTTCGGTGACCGATGGATTGGTAGAGGCGGACCAATTCCATGGCCTCCACGCTCTCCTGATCTCAACCCTCTTGACTTTCATTTATGGGGGCACTTGAAAGCTCTTGTCTACGCAACCCCGGTACCAAATGTAGAGACTCTTCGTGCTCGTATTGTGGACGGCTGTGATACAACACGCCATTCTCCAGAGCGCATCAGGGATTCCATGCGACGGAGGGTGCATGCATGTATCCTCGCTAACGGAGGACATTTTGAACATTTTCTGTAACAAAGTGTTTGAAGTCACGCTGGTACGTTCTGTTGCTGTGTGTTTGCATCCCATGATTAATGTGATTTGAAGAGAAGTAATAAAATGAGCTCTAACATGGAAAGTAAGCGTTTCTGGACACATGTCCGCATAACATATTTTCTTTCTATGTGTGTGAGGAATGTTTCCTGAAAGTTTGGCAGTACCTTTTTGTAACACCCTGTATATACACTTACAAATACATTTTGGATATAAATATGTTGTCGGATGAAGAAAAAACAATGAAACTAGTTCAATGATTTAGATAACTATATAACTTTTTAATAGTTGACAACGTTAAAACTAAGACATATCTCCCGTCTGTATACTGGCAATAGGTTCCCTCAATTTTTCTGGATCCCAAAGACCACGATGTTTCACCCTTGGTTTTTGTTTGTAATAGGTACACATCTTTATTAAGCCTAAAAAAATGGCTCTGAGCACTAAGGGACTTAACATCTGAGGTCATCAGTCCCCTAGAACTTAGAACTACTTTAACCTAACTAACCTAAGGACATCACACACATCCATGGCCGAAGCAGGATTCGAACCTGTGACCTTAGTGGTCGCGCGGTTCCAGACTGAAGCGCCTAGAACCGCACGGCCACACCGGCTGATCTATTAAGCCTATAACGAATGACATATAATTAATTTGATTGGTTGTTTTACTCTAAAAATCAAATACTGTGCATTTATCTTCATTAGACAATTTGAACAACTTAAAATGCATGCTAAGACATTTGAACGAAAACATCAGCAAAATATACATGTTTCCACTTATTTAACACTGTAATTTGATTCGCGCAGCAAGTATCCGTAACGAAAAAATGTGCGACATATGTAACTAATGTTATAGTGGCATGTATCCTGTCCTCCAGGGGAGAGACACCGCACCTTACAAATTCATGATCTTCGCAGCCCAGATGACCGCACTAGAATCAGAATCTTACTGTTAATACAGCTACATAAACATATGGGAATATGAGACTGTTTAGCATAGACTAAGAACTACTAGTGATGCTGAAAATGCTTTGAAGGGTAACTATAGACTTGCCTCAGTTATTCTACCTTAGCTGATGGAAAAATTACTCTTTCGAAACACTTTTATTAAGACCTGGCGTCCACTGGTCAACTGGAGTGCCGATACACGCACACTGTGTCTGTATTTGACGAAACTACGTGGGGTGAGCAGTCTACACCGCATACGGCGCCTCTCCTGGATTTACGCTATCCATTCGGCCATCCAGATTTACGTTTCGGCTGCCGCTGTGGACGAGCGGTTCTAGGCGCTTCAGTACGGAACGGCGCTGCTGCTACGGTCGCAGGTTCGAATCCTGCCTCTGGCATGCATGTGTGTGATGTCCAAAGGTTAGTTAGGTTTAGGTACTTCTAAGTCTAGGGGACGAATGACCTCAGATGTTAAGTCCCATAGCGCTTAGAGCCATTTGAGCCAAGTACGTTTCCCACGCTATCCCTAAAGCGATTAGGGGAAGCTAGACGTCATGAGGGCACAAAAATGGATTTTTTTAAAAATAAGATTATATGATTCTTCCTGATTCTAAAAAAATTATACTTAATGTACTGTACACTGAGGTGACAGAAGTCATGGGATACTTCCTAATATCGTGTCGGACTTCCTTTTGCCCTGCTAATGCAGCAACTCGACGTGTCGTGGACTCAACAAGTCGTTGGAGGTCCCCTGCAGAAATATTGAGCGATACTACCTCTATAGCCGTCCATGATTACGAAAGTGTTGTCAGTGCAGGATTTTGTGCAAGAACTCACCACTCGGTTATGTCCCATAAACGTGCGATGGGATTCATGTCGGGCGATCTGGGTAGCCAAATCATTAGCTAGAATTGTCCAGAACGTTCTTCAAACCAATAGCGAACAATTGTACCCCGGTGACATGATGCATTTTGATCCTTAAAATTCCGTCGTTGTTTGGGAACATGACGTCCACGAACGGCTCCAAGTAGCCGAATATAACCATTTCCTGTCGACGGTCGGTTCAGTTGGCAAGAGGACAGACCACACTACTATGAAGCCACTAAGCCGGCCGGTGTGGCCGTGCGGTTCTAAGCGCGTCAGTTTGGAACCGCGTGACCGCTACGGACGCAGGTTCGAATCCTGCCTCGGGCATGGATGTGTGTGATGTCCTTAGGTTAGTTAGGTTTAAGTAGTTCTAAGTTCTAGGGGACTGATGACCTCAGTAGTTAAGTCCCATAGTGCTCAGAGCCATTTTTTTATGAAGCCACTACCAGTTTGCATAGTGCCTTGTTGACAACTAGGGTCCGTGGCTTTGCGAGGTCAGCGCCACGCTCGAACCCTACCATCAGCTCTTACCAACTGACATCGGGACTCATCAGACCAGGCCTCAGTTTTCCAGTCGTCTGAGGTCAAACCAATAGCGTCACAGGCTCAGGAGAGGCGCTGCAGGCGATGTCGTGCTGTTACCAAAGGCACTCGCGTCCGTACTCTGCTACTATAGCCCCTTAGCGCCAAATTTTGCCGCATCGTCCTAACGTATGCGTTCTTCGTACGTTCCACATTGATTTCTGCTGTTATTTCACGCAGTGTTGCTTTTCTATTAGCACTGACAATTCCACGCAAATGCCGCTACTCTCGGTATTTAAGGGTAGGTCGTCGGCCATTGCGTCGTCCGTGGTGAGAGGTAATGCCCGAAATTTGGTATTCTCGGCACACTCATGACGCTGTGGATCTCGGAGTACTGAATTTCATAACGATTTCCGAAATGGAATGTGCCATGTGTCTAGCTCCAACTACCATTTCGCGCTCAAAGTCTGATAATACCCGTCGTGCGGCCATAATCATGTCGGAAACCGTTTTATACGATTCACCTGAGTACAAATGACAGCTCCGTCAATACACTGCCCTATTATACCTTGTGTACGCAATACTACCGCCATCTGTATACGTGCAAATTGCTATCCCATGACTTTTGTCACCTCAGTGTGTAGCACCTCCTCATTTTCGTGTTTAAATGCGTTTCTAAAACAGATGTGGCTAGAGAATGCCTAGCTGTCACGCTGTTGTCAAACACAAAACCTGGCCTATAATTTCTCGTTTAATTTCAGCTCCACTATTTCATAACAACTCATTTGTGTAATATCCTTGTAGAACACATCATTTGTACTGTGAGCAAGAATTTATTGCCATCGATTACTTGCGTTTGCTTAGGTTTTTCGAATGTGTTCGTGTTTTTGTTGGCATGTCAGCTTTTCAGATTGGTGTGATGGACGCCGTAATATGTTTTAATGATGAAGCAACAAGCAGACTGAAAGCCATGAGCAGACTAGGTGTCAAAACTGGGGACAACACGAAAACTGGGCTGCTACGAGTGGACAGGTAACGTGTTGCTGAAGCTGAAAAAACTGATTAAAACACGACAGAGGAGGCCAGAATAACGAAGAAAAGTAAGAACACTAAAGAAGATGCCAAGCAAAGTCAGAATCAACAAGATTATGGCGCTGGTATGATTCCACATGTTATCGTTGAGAAGAAAATGACAAAATGGTTCTAATGGCTCTGAGCACTATGGGACTTAACTTCTAAGGTCATCAGTCCCCTAGAACTTAGAACTACTTAAACCTAACTAACCTAAGGACATCACACACATCCATGCCCGAGGCAGTAGTCGAACCTGCGACCGTAGCGGTCGCGCGGTTCCAGACTGAAGCGCCTAGAAAATGACATTCAAATCTTTATTTTCAGTTTCTGTTAATCAACGTTTCTGCATACTTAGGTATCAATATCTCATCCAGTATTAAAGCTACAAAAACGAAATTTTACATTAATGATAATATAGTCCTTGCCGACATAGTGAACCACATTATTCAAAAATGTGTTAAATACCTTAAGCTGGAGCACGTCCTATGTTCTTAAATTATTAGGAGAAAAACTTGAGTACTAAAAACATTTTTTTTTAAAATATGCAAAACGACAAATAGGTAAATATTCTTTGTTTACTGTTTCAACAAATGGTTAAAGTTTCCCTCCACTATCTATTAAAGTTTTCGAGTCATTAAATTTCAAAATACTAGTAAAAACGTCAGACCATGATGTCCAGGTCCCTTAAGGCGAGTACTAGGACGATTCCAAGCAGCACATTGGCGAATTCCTTACCCTTATTTGTCCAGTTCCTGTTTATGCCCTGTCGGTAATGACGTCGTCGTCGACGTGACTTAAGGACAGGAAGGGACTTAAAGAAATCAAGCTTTCAAGATACATACTTGCTTAAGCCACGTTTCTTTAAAGGCCTAATTACGAGCATATTTCACGGTGTGGTCGTGGTGGTCTATCGGGTAGAGTACTTGACTCCGGCCCTGGAGGTCCCGGCTTCGAAGCCGTATGGCAGTGGGGAATTTTCCTCGTTCCAGTCCCTCTACCACGGCCCAGGTCGGCTCAGCCTGCTATCGAATGAGTACCACGGACTTTTCCCGGGAGAAAAAGGCGGCCGGAGTGAGGGGCCCGCCACATTCCCGCTCCTAGTGCCGCGTCGAAGAAGGGCTGCATCCACCCACAGTCAGGCCAGTAGCCCGATCACGGGCTGTTCACTACAGACATTCTCTTACGTATTTTTCATGGCACCCATAATGGCTAGTCTTGGCAAAACCAAGGCAGTGAGATGAACGGTAAACTTAGTAATGAAGTCCCTCTACTGTCGTATTCAGAGGAGTTTTTACTTTACCAATGTGCGTTTCCGAGTAGCTTCGTCATCAGCTGGTTATGGAAGGACCTTCACTCCGATGTGAACACTTCAGAAACGCTTGTCTCTTAATTCTGCATTTTTACTTCGCAAGCTACCCTATGGTGCTGCGGAGTTGACTTTCAGTCCATCCATCGCTTGAGCCTTGTCCCGCAGTTACGCAGGGTCAGCCATCGTTAATCGGATTTGGCATGTTAATGTTTAAGGGGTGGCCGGATGCCCTTCCTGCCGCCACCCCGTACCCCCCGGGACGGAATTAGTGACCTCCAACTGTCTGCGTCGAGTGTAATCCATGGAATAGTGCGAATGAGTTCAGATGTCTGCGAGGCGTGTAACTGAGGCGGAACATGGGGACCAGCCCGGTATTCACCTAGCGGGATGTGGAAAACCGCCTAAAAACCACATCCAGGCTGGCCGGCACATCGGCCCTCGTCGTTAATCCGCTGGTCGGATTCGATCCGGAGCCGGCGCGCCTACCCGAGTCCAGGAAGCGGCGCGTTAGCGCTCTCGGCAGCCCTGGCGGGTGCGGAGTTGACTTTCAGTACCACTGTCGAATACCCCTCTTTCCTGTTCCAGTAGCAAATGTGTCGCGGGAAGAACGATTATGGGTAAGCTTCTGTGTGAGCTCGGATCTCTGTAACTCTACCTTCATGGTCTTTCCGCAGTGTATACGCTGGAGGAAGCAATATATTGGTTGACTCTTCTAGAAAAGTACGCTCATGGAAATTCAACAGTAAAACACACGGTGATACACAACCCCCTTTCTTGTAGCGTCTGTCATTGAAGTTAACTAAGCATCTCTGTGACGCTATCCGACAAACTACATGAACCTGCAGCGAATCGCGCTGCTCCTCTTTGGATCGTCTCTATTTCCTCTATCAGTCCTGTCTGATGTGGGTCTCAGACTGACGAGTGATATTCAAATACTGTCGAACAAGGGTTTCGTAATCTACTTCCTTTGTGGGTGAACTACGCTAATCTGCCTTACCTGCGATTAATTTTATGTGGCCGTTCTGCTTTAAATCTCCCCGTATGGATACTCCTAGATATTTAATGGGTCTCCTGCCTCCCGTGATTGTTCTGCAATCGTGTAGTCAGACAGTTCTGGGTCTTTCTGCCTATTTATGATGAGAGTCACCTGCCAGTCCGCGCACCAAACGTCGAGCCTCTACAGGTCTTCCATCATGTAGTCGCATTTTTCTAGCGTTGAGACTTCTCTACATACGACATTTCGCTGGTTTCTATTACGTGACATCGTAATGAAGTAACATCAGCACATGGCTTTCACAGAACGGATCAACGCTTAACTGAAACAAACGAGTGTTTTATTCCATTTCTGGTCAAACAGTCAGTGAAGTCATAAGAGTGAGGCAGAAGGAAAGCTTCCTGGAAGTATCGTGTTGAGAATGCTTTACAAAAACTGAAAGCTGTTACCTTCTCTATAAAAATAATACCCATTGTCTCTGATACTGAAATGCGAAGGCTTGCTTTACTTTCCTTGATGTCACTCTATTATCTCATATGGTATGATCTGGAGCGATTCCGTGCACACACCAAGAACATTCGTAGCCAAAAAAGGGCAACCAAGAAGATCTGTGGAGTCAGCTCAAGTTTTTCAGAATTCTAGATCTACCATACCTGTACGTATATTCCGTCATGGTAGTAGTTCTTGGTAACATTAAGGGGTGGCCGGATGCCCTTCCTGCCGCCACCCCGTACCCCCCGGGACGGAATTAGTGACCTCCAACTGTCTGCGTCGAGTGTAATCCATGGAATTGACTCATTCAGAAGAAACTGGAACAGTGATTCAGTGTACATCGACCGGAAAAACTATTTACTCTAGAATAACAGTTTCTTAAACATTGTATAGAAAGGTGTGCACTGTTCTGCAGATTTCATTTTCAACACTTTTCCTGTAGAGCTTGAAAAAAATTGAGTGGTAAACCTTTACTCTTGAAACCAAAGTTGAAAGGTTTTCATGTGACACCCTCTTTTTATTCTGTACAGAATTCCTTGCAGTAGTTCAGAGCTTTTTCTGTAGTGTGTTATCTATTCGTATACTCCCTCATTACTTTACGCCGTTTTATTAATTCTTATGTTTATAAATTTTCTAACAAACATTCTGTAAACTTTGAACTGACTCGTTTCATGTCCAAGTACCTATGGTTCACATGGTCTCACGTAATATGACAAATAAATAACTGCATTTACAAATGAGGGCAGTGTACAACTGTCGGAGATTCGCTTATTGGGCATCAGTTATGAAGAAGAATTTCAGATGGAAGATGTTTTACTGGTGGCTCAGTTCGCTCGTGATCTATTTGAGTGGTGTCCTGTACCTGGTCGAACCTAAGGTTCTCGTCTAGCAGTGTAACATTTAGTATTTGGCTTAAGCAATCTAGGGAAACTTAAATCTGGATGACTGAGAATGAATTCGAGCCCTACTTCTCCCAAATGCGAGTACATTTCTTTATGCATTGCGCTAGATCGCACTGTCTTTTTCCAGTGAGGTAGATGAGCAGTCCATCGGGGTATCCCAAATAGTAATTCCATGTGACTCTTACTTTCCTGATAGCCCAGACCACTAAGAACAGAAAGTTGAACTTTGGAGAGAGGGTATGAATCTTATACTACAGGCTTCGACTAAGAAGGTATTGTTCGAAATTTCACTCCTAAGGAGGTCAAACAGGGGATGAAAGGCTTTTTGAAAATATGTCGCTAATAAAGCAATTTTCAACATAGAACTACGAAAACTGGTATTTGGTTTCTCACTCAGTAACAAAAAAAATACGTGTTTCAGCATTTATGGAAATTCGACCACTATGGGGGTAAAATAGAGGATGAAAGTTTTTGAAAGTAAATCGTTATTAAAAAAATTACTAAAGCTTTTGTAAAATAGAGGATGAAAGTTTTTGAAAGTAAATCGTTATTAAAAAATTACTAAAGCTTTTGTAAACCTACATCTATGAACTTTGGTATTTGACTTCCCGATTATAAATAAAAAAAATGCCCGTTTCAATGTTTTTGGAAATTCGACACTCTAAGGGAGTGAAATACGAGATGAAAGGTTTTTTTGAAATTATTTCATTATGAAAGCATCTTCAGAGCTAAATCTATGAAAATCTGTTTTTTGTTTCCCTGTTAGAAATAAAAAATATGGTTGTTTCACTGTTTTTGGAAATTAAATCCCTAAGATGGTGAAATAGAGGATGAAACTTTTTAAGAAATATTTCGTTACCTTAAAAAAGTATTTAAAGCTAAATCTATGAAAACTGGTATTTCACTTCTCTGTTAGACATAAAGATATACGTGTTAGGAGATGAAAGTTCCTATGGAAATGTTCACCAGAAGAACGAGAAAGGCATGATTAATAAAAATCTTGGACTCCAGCTACCAGAATTGCTTATTGGTCAGAAAACCCCATGCTTCTATACCCTTACTTAGCGTGAAAAGTCTCGGAGGTGCTGCAATTTGTGAACAACATAAAACTTCTATTAAAGAAAAACAAACAAAAATCAGTGCATACCATACAGTCCACGCGAGCGAAGCAGCGGCCGCTAAGCTAGTGTATAATGTATGTACTTCGAGCTGGCAATATCGAGCAACTTGCTATTGAAGAGATGTGCTTTGGACTTGGCGAAGCATTCCCAAAATCGGTCGAATAACTGTGTTCTGCGGCGGATGAGTTATTCCTGCTACGGCGGACGGGCTTTTAGCAGCAAATACAATTATCTGGCGTTTGGAATAAGCTTAACTAGCAAAGGTATTCGCTTAAAAGCCTTCCACCTAATTATAGTGTGTGTTTATATAGCCAGTATGCGGAATTTTAGTTTCTGCCATAAATAGAGTTTAAGATGTATCTATCTACACCTGAATATTTTTCCATTTCGACAACAGGTTTGAGCAACGATATTCGTATAATAATCATAGGTTGTTAACATGCTTGATTAACATTAGAGTGCAGCTTTCCTATTCGGAAAACAGCACGGCCTAAGCTTTTGTTATCTTACGCCACTAGTGGAACGTAATTTATTCCGTGCGACGCATTTGAAGTGCCATAGAACTTAACTAGGCCACCTATTGCATACGATGTGTTTAACATCTCTCCCAGTTAATTAATACAAAATTCGTGAACTGTGCCCACATTCATGTATCAAAATGCCTATTTATGACCTTGTAATTTATGAGAACATAAAAAATTACTGTATATCTACGGAAAGCATGCGAGTATTCCGTTAGAAAAGAGATTTCGCCCGTAATGGCAAAGCGTGCTTCTGGTTCAAATGGCTCTGAGCACTATGCGACTTAACTTCTGAGGTCATCAGTCCCCTAGAACTTAGAACTACATAAACCTAACTAACCTAAGGACATCACACACAACCATACCCGAGGCAGGATTCGAACCTGCGACCGTAGCGGTCGCGCGGTTCCAGATGTAGCGCCTAGAACCGCTCGGCCACCCCGGCCGGCAAAGCGTGCTTCTGCTTAGAGGGGAATCTACTTACGATGTTCGCTTCCTTAGCTTAGTGATCAGCACCACTGACTGCCATGCATTGGGCCCCGGGGGACTGGAGGCATCATCATTTCATCCTCACTGATACACAAGTCGCCCAGTGTGGAGTCATCCAAAAAGAGTTGCAACTCGGCGGCTGAACTTCCCCAAGCGCGGACTTCCGGCCATCAGTGCCATACGATCGTTTCATTTCACACTCATGGCGTCATCCGGCCAGTAATAATAAAAAAAAAAGTCAGTCTGACGTATTGCACACTTAACTTGCGATCAACATTTCTATCAAGAGCGCGAAGGCGTCGCAGTTGTATTACGTATGTAGCAAAAAAGAAAAAAATTCGATTAAGATAATGTATCAACAATGAAAAAAAATCCGCACATATTTTCTTTATTCAGTGTGCTTTAACTACGGACCTGAAACAAATATCCCTAATTTTTCCATGACCATATGAATTTTCGCAAAATATATACGTGAGCTGCCTATGCTAGGTCATCAAGTTTATATTTAATAAATAACAATAATTAAACTTTGTTCAACGACCGAAAAGTTTTAAAAACCTTTTTAGAAAATCAAGTTCAAAGTTGTTTCGAGGCTGCCTTTTGCCATTAACGCCTCAGACAGAAGCGACGCCGGCCAGAGAGGCGCCGGCCAGAGAGGCGCTACAGTCTGGAGCCCCGCGACCGCTACGGTCGCAGGTTCGCATTCTGCCTCGGGCATGGATGTGTGTGATGTCCTTAGGTTAGTTAGGTTTAAGTAGTTCTAAGTTCTAGGGGACTGATGACCTCAGCAGTTAAGTCCCATAGTGCTCAGAGCCATTTGAACCATTTGAACAGAAGCGACTACATAATTAAACATTGCTGTACTTGGTGAGTCAGGAGCTCTGAAGCAAATGTCAGACGAGTGTAATTTCAGGGACGCGAGGATCAAATTCCCGACCGACCATCCAGACCAAGATATCTGTCGTTTCTCCTAACAATCTTAGGCGAATAACGGTTTGTTTTTTGAACAAGCCAAGGCCGATTCTTTACCCCCGAACTTTATTAAGTCGAATCTTCCCTATTTTTGTTCAAAGAAAGAAAAAAATTCTCTAATTAACTCTTTCCCCTCCAGGAACCCAGTGCCTTACGACGCCGTTGTTCCACAGAACCGTATTCAAGCTTGAGACTATCTTAAATAGTATGTTAACAGCCAATGTAAATAGTATTCGAACGCTTAGCTACCTCGAATTTGAAGCTTTCACGGAGCTTTATCATATATATACGAAGATGGTAACTGTTCTTTCGGACATGTATCCTCCTACAATCACTCAACGAAAGAACAGACACCACCGGTGACCATGCAGCTCGTTAGAATGAAGTTGCAATGAAATGAACACCATTAGCTGCTTACAGGCGTTGACATACGTCAACGGGGACAGATGAAAATGTGTGCCCTGACCGGGACTCGAACCCGGGATCTCCTCCTTACATGGTAGACTCTCTAGCCATCTGACCCACCGAGGACACAGAGGATAGCGCGACTGTAGGGATTTATCTCTGGCACGCCTCCCGCGAAACCCACATTCTCAACGTATTGTCCCGCACTACATTCGTAGTGCCCCCGCCCATTATACTCATTACTCGCGGCGCGTCGCCGATTCCTGTAAGAGTTCTGCCACTGTTTGAGCATTCGCACAGAAGAAGAAGATGGTTAAGTGGCCGGTGAGCCTTAACTATATATATATATATATGGTATCTGTTCTTTCGGACATGTCCGTTATCCTCTGTGTCCTCGGTGGCTCAGATGGATCGCCGGCACGGTAGCTCAGCGTGTTCGGTCAGAGGGTTAGCTGCCCTGTGTAATAAAAAAACTGAGTTAATGGATCAACGACGAACTGAAATGGGTGTCTTCCGACGTCCGCCCGGAGCAGATGCAACGATCGAAAACGAACAAAATGAGTTAGGGGGAAAAAAAATGGATAGAGAGCCTCGGCCAGGAGATCCCGGGTTCGAGTCCCGGTCGGGGCACACATTTTCATCTGTCCCCGTTGACGTATGTCAACGCCTGTAAGCAGCTAAGGGTGTTCATTTCTTTGTAATTTCGAGCTATATCATTTTGCTATCAGACACACAGTCTGAAGATGGCGGTCACTTTTACGACAGTGTAATGAAAATTGTAAGATTCGGTGTATACAGTCGAGAGACTATCGGTAAACTCTCTATGATATCACTAAAAAATTAAAGTATCTTTAATTTTGTTCCGCCATGTCAGCTCTCTTCTGTGTCATCTACTCCAAGGAAATGAATACTGAGAAGAGTTTAGCGTCTCCTACAACGTCAAAGTTATTAATACGATGGAATTCTTTTACTCTTTGTGGATGATGATGATGATGATGTTTGGTTTGTGGGGCGCTCAACTGCGTGGTTATCAGCGCCCGTACAATTACCCAATCTTTGCTCAGTCCAAATTCGCCACTTTCCGGGATGATGATGAAATGAGGAGGACAACACAAACATCCAGTCATCTCGAGGCAGGTGAAAATCCCTGACCCCGCCGGGAATCGAACCCGGGACCCCGTGCTCGGGAAGCGAGAACGCTACCGCGAGACCACGAGCGGCGGACACTCTTTGTGGAGAACACTATATAACACCACTAATGTCCCATACGTAGACAGGAAAGGAAGAAAATGGAAACTGAAGTGGTGATCCACGTTTTGAAAGTACCGTCGACAGTTATTCACAAACAGAGATTTTGCTGTCTTTATAGCTTCACATAGACACATTATTCAAAGACAACATAAAGCAGAGCGCTACACTCATAATTCACCAGTTGCGTTTGTACTTTCATTGTGAGTAAAGAATACTTTTTTGGTCACGTTTGAAAGGGAATGCCATTTCGATAGTGTTTAGCGTGATAGAATACCTTTTAACACTTAAAAGCAGTTCTGCACCTACATCTACATCTGCAAACTCTACAGGCCATCGTTGGTGCGTCGCGGAGGGTACCCCCCACCACTATTAGTCATTTCCTTCGCAAATAGAGTGAGGGGGAAACGACTGTGTATGTGCCTACGTACAAGCCCTAAGTTCGCTGATCTTATCTTCATAATCCTTACGTGAAATATTCTTTAGCGGCAGTACAATCGTTCTGCAATCAGCTTCAAATGCCGGTTATGTAAATTTTCTCAATAGCATTCCTCAAAAATGACATCACCCTCCCTTTCTAGGACTCCCATTTGATTTCCCGACGCATCCCCGTAATACTTGCGTGTTGTTCGAACAGACCGGTAACAAATCTAGCAGCCCTCCTCTGTATTGCTTCGATGTCTTCCTGCAATCCGGCCTGGTGCGGATCCCAAACACTTGAGCAATACTCAAGAATAGGTCGCACTAGTATCCTATATGCGGTCTTCTTTACAGATGAACCGCACTCCCAAAAAACCGAAGTCGATTATTCGTCTTCCCTACTACAATCCTCACATGCTCGTTCCATTTCTTATCGCTTTGCAACGTTACACCTAGATATATAAACGATGTGACTGCGTCAAGAAGGACCTACTAATGCTGTATTCGAATATTACGGGATTGTTTTTCCTATTCATCTAAACTAACTTACATATTTCTACATTTAGAGCTAGCTCCCAGTCATCACACCAACTATAAATTTTGTCTAAGTCAGGCTGTATCCTCCTACAATCACTCAACGACGACACCTCCCCGTTCACCACAGCATCATCAGCAAACAGCCGCAGACTTCTGCTCACCTTGTCCGCAAGATCTTTATGTATAGAGAAAATCTCAGAGATCCTATCAAACTTTCCTGAGGTACTCCTGACGGTACCCTTGTCTCTGATGAACACTCGCCATCGAGGACAACATAATGGGTTTTGTTATTTAAGAAGTCTTCGAGCCACTCACATATCTAGGTACATACTCCCCAAGCTTGAGCCGTCGTTAATAGTCTGTAATGAGGCACAGTGTCAAATACTTTTCAGAAATCTAGGAATATGGAATCTGCCTGTTGTTCGCAAGATATCATGTGAGAAAAGGGCAACCTGAGTTTTACACGAGCGAAGTTTTCTATGTGCTGATTCGCGGAGAGATTTTACGTCTCAGGGAAATTTATTATATTCGAGCTGACACCATGTTCAAGAATTCTGTAGCAAACCGATGTTAAGAACATTGAACTGTAATTTTGCGAGTCCGTTATTTTACCCTTCTTATACAGGAGTCACCTTCGCTTTTTTCCTGTCGCTTTGGACTTTGCGCTAGGCGAAAGATACGCGATAAATACAGTCAACGAAAGGGACCAGTGCCGTATAGTACTCTTTGTAAAACCAAACTGGGATTCCATCAGGACTTACTTGCTTTCAACTCTTTCAGATGTTTCCTCTACGCCAGGAACGCTCATTAGCATGTCCTCCATACTGGAATAGATGCGATGATCAAACGGCGCTATGATTTTACGATTCTCTTACGTGAATGACTTCTTGAAAGCGAAATTTAAAACTTCTGCTTTCCTTTTGCTATCTTCTGCTGCAACACGAGACTGATCAACGAGTGACTGGCCAGATCTTTCGTTAAGGTATGACGATGGTACGAGGGCAGTTCAATAAGTAATGCAACACATTTTTTTTCTCGGCCAATTTTGGTTGAAAAAACCGGAAATTTCTTGTGGAATATTTTCAAACATTCCCGCTTCGTCTCGTATAGTTTCATTGACTTCCGACAGGTGGCAGCGCTGTACGGAGCTGTTAAAATGGCGTCTGTAACGGATGTGCGTTGCAAACAATGGGCAGTGATCGATTTTCTTTTGGCGGAAAACCAGGGCATCTCAGATATTCATAGGCGCTTGCAGAATGTCTACGGTGATCTGGCAGTGGACAAAAGCACGGTGAGTCGTTGGGCAAAGCGTGTGTCATCATCGCCGCAAGGTCAAGCAAGACTGTCTGATCTCCCGCGTGCGGGCCGGCCGTGCACAGCTGTGACTCCTGCAATGGCGGAGCGTGCGAACACACTCGTTCGAGATGATCGACGGATCACCATCAAACAACTCAGTGCTCAACTTGACATCTCTGTTGGTAGTGCTGTCACAATTGTTCACCAGTTGGGATATTCAAAGGTTTGTTCCCGCTGGGTCCCTCGTTGTCTAACCGAACACCATAAAGAGCAAAGGAGAACCATCTGTGCGGAATTGCTTGCTCGTCATGTGGCTGAGGGTGACAATTTCTTGTCAAAGATTGTTACAGGCGATGAAACATGGGTTCATCACTTCGAACCTGAAACAAAACGGCAATCAATGGAGTGGCGCCACACCCACTCCCCTACCAAGAAAAAGTTTAAAGCCATACCCTCAGCCGGTAAAGTCATGGTTACAGTCTTCTGGGACGCTGAAGGGGTTATTCTGTTCGATGTCCTTCCCCATGGTCAAACGATCAACTCTGAAGTGTATTGTGCTACTCTTCAGAAATTGAAGAAACGACTTCAGCGTGTTCGTAGGCACAAAAATCTGAACGAACTTTTCCTTCTTCATGACAAGTGCAAGACCTCACACAAGTCTTCGCACCAGAGAGGAGCTCACAAAACTTCAGTGGACTTTTCTTCCTCATGCACCCTACAGCCCCGATCTCGCACCGTCGGATTTCCATATGTTTGGCCCAATGAAGGACGCAATCCAAGGGAGGCACTACGCGGATGATGAAGAAGTTATTGATGCAGTGCGACGTTGGCTCCGACATCGACCAGTGGAATGGTACCGTGCAGGCATACAGGCCCTCATTTCAAGGTGGCGTAAGGCCGTAGCATTGAATGGAGATTACGTTGAAAAATAGTGTTGTGTAGCTAAAAGATTGGGGAATAACCTGGTGTATTTCAATGCTGAATAAAACAACCCCTGTTTCAGAAAAAAATGTGTTGCATTACTTATTGAACTGCCCTCGTAGCTGTTGTATGCTTCGCGCATAAATATTTTCACAAATGCACAAATCTGCCTGAAGTCATTTGCGTATTCTCTTTTGAACCGAGAGTACCACAAATCTTTGCTTCCTCAGCATTTTCTGAATTTTTTTGTTAAACCACGGTGGGTCTTTTTCGTCTTCAGTCCACTTACTCGGCACATATTCCTCCAGAGCACGATTTACAATCCGTTTAAGCTTTGCTCATAATTCCTCTACGTCCATCATACCTGATCTGAAAGATATCAATTTATTGTCCAAGCGGGTTGCTAATAACGGCCGTATCTGCTCGATCTAGCAGAAATACACTTCTAGCCGTCTTGATTGGTTTATTAATTACAGTAACCATAGTTGCTATAATGACATCATGGCCACTAAATCCCTGCGCCTATGCTGATTCCGTTAATAACGTCAAGCCTATTTGTAGCTACAAGGTCTAAAATATGTCCACTGCCAGTGGGCTGTCTAACTAACTGCTCAAGACGGTTTTTGGAAAACATGTTCAAAAGTCCTTCTTAAGGCTAACTGTCTGTACCCCATGGACGTCCTAGTCCATACTCGGTAGGTTACAGTCGCCTCAGCTAACATTGTATAATCTGTGTATTTCCGAGCTACTAAGCGCAGATTTTCTTTGAATGACGCTAAAACTGTCACAGCGGAATCAGGCACAGACCGCAGCCTCAGCAGCGTCGAATTTGGTGCAGGCTTTTGCAACGGTTGCAAGATACAAGAAATGTTTGTTGTAGGCCAGTACAAGGCCATCCAAGAGGAAGTACTCGATAATAGGACTGATCTATGGCCTTAATTACACGACAAAGTTTGTTCTAGATAGTTTTTTGGAGGAATTACAGCTTCCTCAGTATTTACAGTTTCCTGAAAAAATGTGTGTCGGGGGCTTCAGTGTACTATACGTTTGGTACTGTGTGTCCCATTCACTACAGTGCACACAAGACCGTTTATTGTGAAGTCAACAACATCAGGACTGAATCATGAATGGAGAACTTCGTTCTTGACAGAGAAATTCTGCTTCAGTTTGAAAAATGACACTCGTCTTACATTAGTCCAGAGAGACAGTGGTAGTCGTAATAGTCAAAGGCACATCGTAGAGTGGGAAAACTTCAATGGTAATGGGAAGGGCCTGCTGTCCAAAGACATTATCTTACATGGATCTACAGAGCTTCACATTTTCGTTACCTTAAGAGTACAAAGATGAGGTATTATTACTCAGGTACGACTTTTCAGAGGTGCAGCTGATGCAGCTGTTCTTTGCACCGTTACGCCCATTCGCACTGAGCTGCCCTGCTGGGCGAAATTTTTGCATATGAAGATGTCGACTGGATGGCCTGACCAGCGACACCCCCGATTATATGTGTATGAAATGCCTTGGAGAGAAGTTTCACACCGTAAGTCTCCATCATCGAATCCTCCAGACCTCCACGCAGCTCTTTCTCAGGAATGGGTTCGGCTGCCAACAAAGCCCTTGAATCAACTCACTGAGTGATTCCACGACGTTGTGAAGCATGTGTGTCAGATAGGGACTACCAACAGCCTATTCTCCCAATGGAAGAGATTTTGTGATTTTGCAAATTTAAAAAATAAAGGTGTCATTGTTTTCATAACTATTCCAATTACTTTCGTTGGACACAGTTATATGGCCAAATGCCTTGACACTGTGCTCTTAACATTTCCAACATCCGTACCTGGAAATACACTGAAGAGCCAAAGAAACTGGTAGACCTGCATAATTTCGTGTAGGGCCCCCGCGAGCACGCAGAAATGCCGCAACACGACGTGGCATGGACTTGACTAATGTCTGAAGTAGCTCTGGAGGGAATTGACACAATCAGTACTCCAGGGCTGTCCATTAATCCGTAAGAGTACGAGAGGGTGGAAATCTCTTCTGAACAGCACGTTGCAAGGCATCCCGCGTACGCTCAATAATATTCATGTCTTGGTAGTTTGGTGGCTAGCAGAAGTTTTTAAAAGAGTGTTCCTGGAGCCACTCAGTAGCAATTTTGGTCGTGTGGGGTGTCGCATTGTCTTGCTGGTATTGCCCAAGTCCGTCGGAATGCACAATGGACATGAATGAATGCAGGTTATCGGACAGGATGCTTACGTACGTGCCACCTTCAGAGTCGTATCTAGACATATCAGGGGTCTCATATCACTCCCAACTGCACACACCCCACACCATTACAGAGCCTCCACCAGCTTGAACATTCCCCTGCTGACATGCAGGGTCCATGGATTCATGAGGTTGTCTCCATACCCGTACACGTCCATCCGTTCGATACAATTTGAAACGAGACTCGTCCTATCAAGCAACATGTTTCCAGTCATCAATAGTCCAATGTCGGTGTTGACGGGCCCAAACGAGGCGTAAAGCTTTGTGTAGTGCAGTCATCAAGGATGTACGAGTGGGCCTTCGGCTCCGAAAGCCCATATCGATGGTTTCGTTTGAATGGTTCGCACACTGACACTTGTTGATGGCTTAGCATTGAAATCTGCAGCAATTTGCGGAAGGGTTGCACTTCTGTCACGTTGAAAGATTCTCTTCAATCGTCGTCGGTCCGGTTCTTGTAGGCTCTTTATCCGGCCGCAGCGATGTCGGAGATTTGATGTTTTACCGGATTCCTGATATTCGCGGTACACTTGTCATATGGTCATACGGGAAAATCCCCACTTCTTCGCTACCTCGGAGATGCAGTGTCCCATCACTCGTGCGCCGACTGTAACTCCACGTTCAAACTCACTTAAATCTTGATAACCTGCCATTGTAGCAGCAGTAACCTCTCTAACAACTGCGCCAAACACTTGTGGTCTTATACAGGCGTTGCCGACCGCAATGCCGTATTCTGCCTGTTACCACATGTACGAAATGATTACGCTTTCAACGTTGAAGGTTCAAAATTTATTGCGTTTCACTGCCACAGAACGTATCTGTTAGTATGGCGTCGTGCTCCGTTGTTGCGAATAGAAGTGTCCAGACATCGCGGCATGGAGTTGTGCATGTCTCGGATGTAGTCCTGGGATATTCCATCCCATGCCTCTTGCAACAAAGAGCGCAGTTCGGGCAGACTAGTGGGTGATGGTGAATTCCTGATGTCACGCTCCATGAGATCCCGCATATATCTGATCGGAGATAGATCAGGCTATGCGGCTAGCCATGGTAGAGTATACATAGCTGCAAGGCACGTTCAGGAGGTGGCAGCAGTATGAGGACGAGGGTTGTCCTGCTGAAGTAGGGCATAGGTATTGGCGTTCACGAACGGCAGAGTCACCGCTTGCAGGACTTCCTCCACGTACCGAGCGGCTGTCATTGAGTCAGTCAGAGATACTGATGGTGAACGGGTATCATAGCCTATCGCTACCCACACCATCACACCAGACTGGCGGGACGCGTAATACGAGACCATAAACCGCTCTTCGTAGCTCTCGCCACTGCACATCGAGACACAAACCTGGTGGATGTCGCCTCAAAGCCAGAAGCGAGACCCATGTTCGTCGTTGGCGACATCAGGCGAATCGGACGTGACGCTGTGGGGGTGTGAGTGACACTAGTCCTAACGGTCGGCGTGCAGCGAGCCCTTGGTCAGGTAGCCGCCTACCAACGATACTAGCACTTACGAGTTTTGCGTAGACCGCAGGACAGCTCGACGAATGGCCCCTATCATTGCCGTTGGATCCGTTTCAGCGCGGAGGTCAATCCGTCGTCCTCTCCCTTTGAAGTGCGTGTCGGATGTCCAGATCCTACATGTCGTGCATGCGCGCCTTCCTGGGTCCATTGCCATCAATAACGGGCAATGGTGCTGTCCGTACGATCGCTCTGATGCGCAGTACGACGATACGACCACTCAACCCACGCAGCCCCACGAACAGGCGTCTCTCGAACTCGTATAGCTGGACACCATGCTGCTGAACACATCGCCCAGGGATAGTGCAGGTCTGGGTGATGCTATAGTGTCGGTCCCCATTGTCGTACTGGCTGGCACGACCGTTTGAGGCCCTCCTACATGAACAGATAGACACGACGTTAAGGCCCCATCCACGTTTTCCAAGACCGCGTGGTCGACCGTCAAAAAGTAATGTTTGGTATGGCTGATGCTATGCAACATACCGACCCAGTTTGCAGTGGATCTGTCACGTCCATCTGGGTGCAACTCTTTTTACAGCACCAATGTTGTTGTTGTTGTGGTCTTCAGTCCTGAGACTGGTTTGATGCAGCTCTCCATGCTACTCTATCCTGTGCAAGCTTCTTCATCTCCCAGTACCTACTGCAACCTACATCCTTCAGAATCTGCTTAGTGTATTCATCTCTTGGTCTCCCCCTACGATTTTTACCCTCCACGCTGTCCTCCAATACTAAATTGGTGATCCCTTGATGCCTCAGAACATGTCCTACCAACCGATCCCTTCTTCTGGTCAAGTTGTGCCACAAACTTCTCTTCTCTCCAATCCTATTCAATACTTCCTCATTAGTTATGTGATCTACCCATCTAATCTTCAGCATTCTTCTGTAGCACCACATTTCGAAAGCTTCTATTCTCTTCTTGTCCGAACTATTTACCGTCCATGTTTCACTTCCGTACATGGCTACACTCCATACAAATACTTTCAGAATGACTTCCTGACACTTAAATCTATACTCGATGTTAACAAATTTCTCTTCTTCAGAAACGCTTTCCTTGCCATTGCCAGTCTACATTTTATATCCTCTCTACTTCGACCATCATCAGTTATTTTGCTCCCCAAATAGCAAAACTCCTTTACTACTTGAAGTGTCTCATTTCCTAATCTAATTCCCTCAGCATCACCCGACTTAATTCTACTACATTCCATTACTACTACAGCACCAATGTAATTGTAAATTTGTTGTACGAAAGAAAGGAAGAATCAGTTAATACTTCACATTTTTTGGTTGCGTTTAACTTTTGGACTCTAGTGTGTTTCACGAAGATACTAGTCTCACAGCCGCTGCAGAATTTGGGAAAATAGAGGGGAGCCTGTGGTAAGTGGACGCCCCCTTCTTCTCTTAGACCGTCATGTGGACATGAAACGTTGAACACTGCCCACGTCAAACAATAAACTGAGTTCAAGACAGTTCGACGTGCAACTCTATCTTGATGCACGTTACCAACATATTATACATTCTGTACATCCATCCTCGTCATTTTAATGAGAATTCGTCTTCTTTCAGAAGTATTTGTTACTGAGCTATTGTATTACTGAATGGTGGTTTTCTCCTGACAGCGTGTTCCTGTGATTATGCTGCACACAAACAGGTGTTACCTGCGAAATAAGCTGCAAGAATATTTAGGCAGATGCTTGCTTTCGCAAGGGTGGGCAACTATCCCTAAGTATAGAGAAAAATAAACTCGTACGCTTTAGCGTAGTCTTAAAATTTAATAGCGTTGGGCTACAGGGTTACAGAGTGCCAATTGTAAATATTCGTGCCTTACAAATACGAGGGCTGTTAAGAAAGTAAGCTCCGATTGATCGCGAAATGGAAACGACTATGATAATCCGATAAAGATTTGCACAGATGTGTTGGGCAGTGTCTCTAGTATGACCCTAGATAGCATCACGTCACTCCTCTCATTTCTGAGCTCACAGTGATCGCGTAAAGTTGTCTAGAGAATAGTGTCTCCCGCCAAGTACGAGGACCTGGTGAGAAATTTCGCCTGAAGCTATACAGCCAACATTACGTAACTGTCGTGCAGTTTCTTCTACAAGGCAATATTCTCAGCCGCATTCTGAAGGGGCTATGAAGATGCTCCTGCATCGTTTTCAATTGGAAATGTTTGACTACCCACAATACAGCCCGTAATTGACTCCCCCTGCGTTTCATTTCTGCTCACATGAGCCGCTGGCTATGAAGACAACATTTTGGCACAGAAAACGAGCTGTAGGCCAGCGTAGAGAATTGGCGGAAAGCACTGGCGGCTGTCTTTTATGATGAGGGTATTGGAAAGTTGGTACAACGCTACGACAAATGTCTTAGTCAGAACGGCAACTACGTTGAGAAGTAGCTGGATGGTGTAGCTAACTGTTAAAAATAAAACATTTCTAATTTTCACTGTGGTTCCCATTTCGCGATCAATCGGAGCTTACTTTCTGAACAGCCCTCGTATATAGGAGTAAAAACATGGGATCTGAAATAAAAGGTTTTGTTGCTCATAGCTCGGTGCAGCAAGCATGTAGAGTTGAAGCCACTGTGGTGGACTGTATTTCAGGAAGGACTGATTACATAGTTTCAGTAAAGGGTAATGTGAGTGGCAAGAAACGACTGGTTTTCTGCAATGTTGGAAAACTATCGTATACTTTCATAAAGGTATTGTTTACAACGAGTGTGTACAATCTGTATCGTAACATTTACCTATTCTATGGAATCTTGTTTACAGCGAGTGTGTACGATCTGTACCGTAACATTTACCTATTATATGGCATCCACGTTACGTTGGATTGGCAGAAGAGATTGGAAATAAGCAGAAGGACTGACAGCAAGGTTGGTTATTGGTTTGTTCCACCCAAGAGAAAAGTGACTGTTGAAAGATCTGAATTTTGCAGGTGCTTAATGTAAAGCATATGAACAACTGTCGAGTACATACGAATGAAGTTCGGAGAACTATAAGGGACGATCAAAAACTTCCAGTTTGGGGGAGTTGCTGCACTGTATATGCAATGTAGCGCGACTCCGATGCGGGTATATAAGCATCGAGATGTGCGCAAGGGAGCAGTGTGGCATTCGTGTCTTTCCGAGATGCTTGCGGTAAATGAGGAAATGCGAACCTATGGCGACGTTATACCAATGCGTCCAAATAGCACCAACATGCCGTTATTCTTTTCTGGGGTGCCGAAGGATAAACACAGGTAGACATCCATTGATGAGTATGTATGGGGCAGCATATCTGTTGTGGAATGGTGCGCCAAGTTCCGTGTTGCTGCTTCATGATAACACACGCCCCTATAACGCAAATGTCGTGACGCAGAACTTACAACTCAAATGGGAACCACTCGGGCTCCCACCCTATAGTCTTCATCTCTCCCCATGCGATTATCACGCCTTCGGTCCCTTAAAAAGGCCCTGAAAGGTCGATGATTCCTGTCGGACGAGGATCTGAAGCAAGCAGTTGCGGACTTCTCCACGCAGCAGGACACGGTGTTTTTCCAAACGGGTATCTTCAACCTGGTTCGTCAGTGGGATTATTGCCTCAGTGCTCACGGCGATCTTGCCTGATTGGCATCCTGATTCTGAAATAAACGGCTTTCGAACAGGACCTTTTTTACCGCCCTTTATAGCTTCCCGTAGGAGCTGTACGAATGTTCTGCAGTGATCCACACATCTTCCCCGAATATCGAAAAGATAATATTAGGCCACTAATAGTTCGGCCTCTGTTATCTAGGTACTCGTCACTTTCACATTCTAAGTGTGAATTGAGTAGTATATAAAGAAACTTTCATAAGTACGAAAACAAAAAGTAACCTCTGTTTAAAGATGTGCAAACAAAGTTGTTTTATATAAGGCACGTCGTTTTAAGTAACGCAAGTACAGTAATGTGGAATTTCGATTATAAAAGACATTGTTCGTTGAATAGACACCAAACCTGAAAATCTGTTTCATGTAAACCACCTAGGAATCGATTAGAGGAATGTTTCTGACTATCACATGACTTTCTGTTCTGTTTAATTTTAAATATTAAGATAGTTGTGTACTTTTTAGTGTGGCAAGTGATCATAGCGCAGATATTTCGCAATGAGGTCGTGGGAGATGTGCTACATACCACTTGTGTACTGAATACCTGTCGACAATTGTGAAAGCCCTCTACAAACGTAGCATTAAACAAATTACGATCCAGAGGTGTGTGAATGTGAGAAACAGTAATTGCACAATGAAGCTGCAGTTAGTTGTTACTTTATGCGGCGTGAGGTCTGTGAGGCAGAGGTACTTCATAGCGCACTTAGGCTCTTTTGCTCTGTGACTGCGTGCTTCATCATTTCCCTTTATACGACAAAACAATTTATATTCATTTACGGTGCTGTGATATTTGCGCTAGGCAAATAAAACGACACATACTGCCGGGGCACTTGAATAACGAGAGTGTAGCTAACGATCAAAAGCTTTTAAGCGGCCGCTGTTTTGATTATACGCACACACTGTTAAAAGTGTTTAGCGAGGTCGCTCGACGCTAAAACCGATGTCGGATTTCATTGTTAAGATCCGGTCCGGCTTGTTGAGAAAAAATTCCGCTGCCGCGTTCGGCGGTTGGGCTGCGGCTCGGTGCATAACCCGGGGGCCCCGGCGCTCTTTCAGGATAGGCGTGCTCCTCGCCAGCTTCCGGCTGTTTCGCACGCGACCGCCGGTGGGGTGGAATTCGTGCATCTTTTCAGTGGAGGGCTATTTTAATGCACAGAATTTCGTCATCAGCTCGCTAGACACAAACATGTGTCCACCACGGGCCACGACAGATGTGAGTAACCTACATCGTGCAGTCGATACACTCCACACACTGGACGCAGTGGACCTGCATTCGGGACGAATGTGGTTTAATCAAATCCCTGTAAGGCCATCAAGATGTAAGTTCTCTGTAGTTTCAATAGATGCCGTAAAGCGAAATCCACGATGGTTGCTTTGAAAGGCCGACGGCCGATTTTTTGCTGCGTCCTTCCTAGAATATATACTATCTTATCAAATGCCGGTCGGGGTGGCCGAGCGGTTCTAGGCGCTGCAGTCTGGAACCGCAGGACCGCTACGGTCGCAGGTTCGAATCCTGCCTCGGGCATGGATGTGTGTGATGTCCTTAGGTTAGTTAGTTTTAAGTAGTTCTAAGTTCTAGGGGACTAATGACCTCAGAAGTTAACTCCCATAGTGCTCAGAGCCATTTATCTTATCAAAAGTATCCGACACTCATTTGTGGACATTAATATGGGATGTGTCCATCCTTCTCGGTCACGAAAGCTGATAAACGACCGGGAGAGCGGTGTGCTGACCACATGCCCCTCCAGTGACACCTTCGGCTGAGGATGACACGGTGGTCAATCGGTACCGTTGGGCCTTCCCAGGTCTGTTCGGACTGAGTGAGAGTGTGTCCATCCTGCTCCTTTATGACGAGTTGAACTCTACTGGGGACACTTTCAACGACGTATCTGAACATCTGGGCAATAATGGCAGTCCGTTCTTCCTCAAGAGCCAAACCAGAGAAGGTAGGGATGATGGCCGTTAGGATCTGGAGGGAAGTCGGCGTTCTAATTCATCTCAAATGTCTTCTATTGGGTTCAGGTCGTGACTCTAGGTAGGCCAGACCATTTCGTGAATATTATTCGCGGGCCGTAGTAGCCGAGCGGTTCTAGGCGCTTCAGTCTGGAACCGCGCGACCGCTACGGTCGCAGGTTCGAATCCTGCCTCGGGCATGGATGTGTGAGATGTCCTTAGGTTAGTTAGGTTTAAGTAGTTCTACGTCTAGAGGACTGATGACCTCAGAAGTTAAGTCCCATAGTGCTCAGAGCCATTTGAACCATTTTGAACCTTAGCACTATATCCTCTGTACTTTGCTGTTGGCGCTATACAGGATGACAGGTAACGTTCACCAGGCATTCAACGCATCCAAACCATCCCAACGGATTCCCACAAGGTATACTGGGATTCGTTACTCGAAAACACTCGCTTCCAGTCATCCATTGTCCAGTTGCGTCGCTCTTTGCAGCACCTCAAGCATCGCATAGCACTGACTACAGAAATACACTACTGGCCATTAAAATTGCTACACCACGAAGATGACGTGCTACAGACGCAAAATTTAACCGACAGGAAGGAGATGCTGTGATATGCACAGAGCATTCACACAAGGTTGGCGCCGGTGGCGACACCTACAACGTGCTGACATGAGGGAAGTTTCCAACCGATTTCTCGTACACAAACAGCAGTTGACCGGCGTTGCCTGGTGAAACGTTGTTGTGATGCCTCGTGTAAGGAGGAGAAATGCGTACCATCACGTTTCCGACTTCGATAAAGGTCGGATTGTAGCCTATCGCGATTGCGCTTTATCGTATCACGACGTTGCTGCTCGCGTTGGTCGAGATCCAATGACTGTTAGAAGAATATGGAATCGGTGGGTTCAGGAGGGTAATACGGAACGCCGTGCTGTATCGCAACGGCCTCGTATCACTATCAGTCGACATGACAGGCATCTTATCCGCATGGCTGTAACGGATCGTGCAGCCACGTCTCGATCCCTGAGTCAACAGATGGGGACGTTTGCAAGACAACAACCATCTGCACGAACAGTTCGACTACGTTTGCAGCAGTATGGACTGTCAGCTCGGAGACCATGGCTGCGGTTACCCTTGACGCTGCATCACAGAAAGGAGCGCCTGCAATGATGTACTCAACGACGAACCTGGGTGCACGAATGGCAAATTTTCATTTTTTTCGGATGAATCCAGATTCTGTTTACAGCATCATGATGGTCGCATCCGTGTTTGGCGACATCGCACAGTGAACGCACATTGGAACCGAGCGAGGTGGCGCAGTGGTTAGACACTGGACTCGCATTCGGGAGGACGACGGTTCAATCCCGGGTCCGGCCATCCTGATTTAGGTTTTCCTTGATTTCCCTAAATCGCTCCAGTCAAATGCCGGGATGGTTCCTTTCAAAAGGACACGGCCAACTTCCTTCCCCGTCCTTCCCTAATCCGATGAGACCGATGACCTCGCTGTCTGGTCTCCTTCCCCAACAACCAACCAACCAAGCACATTGGAAGCGTGTATTCGTCATCGCCATAGTGTCTTATCACCCGGCGTGATGGTTTGGAGTGCCATTAGTTACACGTCTCGGTCACCTCTTGTTCACATTGACGGCACTTTGAACAGTGGACGTTACATTTCAGATGTGTTACGACCCGTGGCTCTACCCTTCATTCGATCCCTGCGAAGCCCTACATTTCAGCATGATAATGCACGACGGCATGTTGCAGGTCCTGTACGGACCTTTCTGGATGCAGAAAATGTTCGACTGCTGCCCTGGTCAGCACATTCTCCAGATCTCTCACCAGCTGAAAACGTCTGGTCAATGGTGGCCGAGCAACTGGCTCGTCACAATACGCCAGTCACTACTCTTGATGGACTGTGGTATCGTGTTGTAGCTGCATGGGCAGCTGTACCTGTACACGCTATCCAAGCTCTGTTTGACTCAATACCCAGGCGTATCAAGGCCGCTATTACGGCCAGAGATGGTTGTTCTGAGTACTGATTTGTTAAGATCTATGCACCCAAATTGAGTGAAAATGTAATCACATGTCAGTTCTAGTATAATGTATTTGTCCAATGAATACCCATTTATCATCTGCATTTCTTTATGGTGTAGCAATTTTAACGGCGGGTAGTGTATGTGGCTAATGAGGAGCTGCTCACCCATTCTACTAGCACTCCGGCTTCAGGCCACAAGTGGCCCATCGGGACCATCCGACCGCCGTATCATCCTCAGATGAGGATGCGGATAGGAGGGGCGTGTGGTCAGCACACCGCTCTCCCGGTCGTTATGATGGTTTTCTTTGACCGGAGCCGCTACTATTCGGTCGAGTAGCTCCTCAATTGGCATCACGAGGCTGAGTGCACCCCTCACCCATTCTATTTCATTCTTTTTAACTCCGTCCACATGGTCTTTGTGCTAGCTGGACTGCTGGAGCATTTTGGAACTCTCGAGTGATTTCTTCCACTGATTGCGTGCGTGCGTTAGTACATGAGGTCTGCCTCTTCTTGGTTTGGCCGTGGGTGTTCCTTCACGTTCCCACTTCTCAGTCAGATAACCAAGAACGACTAGGGCACCTTTGGAAGGGTTGAAATATCCGTGATTGATTTGTTACTCGGTGACATCTAATGGTTAATCGCTGAGCTCTCCTGACTGAACCATTTGCTGTTACTGCATCTCTACTGACAACGCTATACTCCTAACCTCCTTTTATATTGGCGAGTTCATGTTTCGTGATATGTAGTGATCAATTCTGCGTTACATAAAAGTGTGCGGATGCTTTTGATAGTGTATTTTTAAGTAATAAATGGAGAACCTCTACGCTCATGCTTCCATGGTGACCATCATGAAATGTTGTACTGCCACTTTTGTGAAAGAGTTAGTATTTCAATCGGGAAATGAAAGGGTGAAGGTCTGTGACGCTGTCCACACGTTTGGGAGTAATCATAAATTAGAAAGGTCCCACCTGGTTCAAATGGTTCAAATGGCTCTGAGCACTATGGGACTTAACATCTATGGTCATCAGTCCCCTAGAACTTAGAACTACTTAAACCTAACTAACCTAAGGACAGCACACAACACCCAGTTGGACTATAGTACATAAACATGTGAAGGGTAGCGGTTTAGGACGGAGGGAAAAAAGTGCCATGTCAATCAGTCGGAAAAAAAAACTCAGACACAGCCCGTTCGGGGGGATAGGACTGTTGGCGGATTTGTACTGTTAACAGCGACAGTTCGTGAAGAGTACAACGGAAGTTTCCGTTGTTGCTGGGCACCTACAATATCTCCTCGGCTAACAGCACCGGTTCCGATCCTTTAACATGCCAAGTCAGTCATCGGAGTGGTCAACCTGGTTATAAAATAGCCCACTCAGTGTAAATTACAGTATGCGATTCGTTTGTGATTCTTATTTTGCCAGCTTCCCTGAGGCAGTCGGTTGTTTGCCTGTTTTAACTGTTGGTGGCAAAGCCAATCAGACTTGCCGTGACACTGTAGTTCTCTGACTTCGTGTCACGTGTGTTTTTCAGCTTCAGTTTGAGCGCAATTTCCAAGAAGAGTCAGACAACGTATTGCTTTCTTCCACATTCATCTCGCGAACTGACCTAGACAAGAAAATCAGAGAAAATATAGCTCTGCCAGTCTACCATTAGTCACTGGAACAGGAAAGGGGGGAGGGATACAATAGAGGTGACAGATGTACGCTCCGCCACACATTGTAAGCCGCAAGGTGGCTTGTGACGTGTAACTGTAGAGGCGTTAACCACATATCTCCTACCCCTCCTTTTCTAGGCTTTCTGGTTTATCACCAAAATATACTATTCAGCATAAAATGTGGCTCTCTACAACATACACTCTAAGACCAAAAAAAAGACGAACCACAAAGGAATTGTTCGAATGGGACGGTAATCGGTAGACGTGATGTACCTGTACAGACAAACAAATGATCACAATTTCATAAAGTTGGATGATTTATTCAAGAGGAAGAGCTTTACAAATTGAGTAAGTCAAGAACGCGTTGGTGCACCTGTGGCCCTTATGCAAGCGGTTATTCGGCTTGGCATTGACTGATACAGTTGGTGGATGTCCTCCTGAGGGATATCGTGTCGTATAGTGTTCAACATGCTCGTTAGAGTGCCAAAGTCCCGAGCTGGTTTGAGGGCTCTGCCTATAATGCTCCAGTTGGGGAGAGATACGACGACCATTCTGGTCAAGGTAGTGTTAGGAAGCACGAAGACAACCAGTAGATACTCTCGCCGTGCGCGGGTGGGCATTATCTTGCTGAAATGTAATTCTAGGATGGGTTGCCATAAAGAGTAACAAAACGGAGCGGACGATATCGTCGACGCGCCGCTGTCTTGTAAGGGTACCACGAATGACAACCAACGTGGTCCTGCTGCGGAATTAAATGGCACCCCAGACCATCAGTCCTGGCTGTCCAGCGAGTGACAATCAGGTTGGTATCCAAACGCTGTGTGGGGCGTCTCCAGACACGTTTTCCCCGGAATCTCATTGACTAGAGTAGAATTGTCTTCAGTGATGAGTCCCACTTTGCAATCAACCCTGATGACCAGCGACGACGAGTCTGGAGACACCCCGGACAGTGGTAGGACACCAACCTCACTTTCACCCGCCATATGGCCCGACAACCAGGAATTATGGCCTGGGGTGCCATTTGTTTTCGTAGACCTTTGGTTGTCATCCGCAGCATCCTTGTAGCACAGTGAACGTCGACAGTATTCTACACCGCGTTTTGTTGCCCTTCGTGGCAAGCCAACCTCGGCTTACATTTCAGCGACATAATACTTTTCCACACATGGCGAGAATTTTTACTGCTTATCTTCGTCTTCGTCCCTGCCAAGCCCTACCTTGGCCAACAAGTTCGCCATATCTCTCCCCAATTGAGAACGTTTGCAGCATTGTGGGCAGGTTTCTCCAACCAGCACGGAATTTTGTCGATCTAACGCACCTGTTGGACTGAATTTGGTAAGATATCCCTCAGGAGCATATCCAACAATTCTATCAAAGAATCTATCAATGCCAAGTCGAATACGTGTTTGCATAAGCGCCAGAGGTGGGCCAACACTTTATTGACTTGCAGAATTTGTGAAGCTCTTCCTCCTGAACAAATAATCCAAGTTTTATGAAATTGTAATCATTTGTTTGTCTGTGTATATACATCGCATCTACCGATTTCCGTCCCATTCAGATAATTTCTTCGTGGAGAATGCTTTTTCTTTTTTTTTTTTTTCTTAGTGTGTCATACACTAAAGAGCCAAAGGAACTGGAACACCTGCCTAATATCGTGTAAGGCCCCCGCGAGCACGCAGAAATGCCGCAGCACGGAGTGGCATGAACCTGAGTATTGTCTGATATAGTACTGGAGGGAACTGGTACCATGACTCCTGCAGGGCTGTCCATAAATCCGTAAGAGTATTGGGGTGGAGACCCAAACATCACGTTGCAAGGCATCCCAGATAAGGTCAACAATGTTTATGTATGAGGAGTTCGGTGGCCGGCGGAAGTGTTTAAACTCAAAAGAGTGTTCCGGAAGCCACTCTGTAGCAATTCTAAACGTGTAGGGTGTCACATTGTCCTCCTGGAATTTCCCAAGTCCTTCGGAATGCACAATGGACATAAATGAATGCAGGTTATCTGACAGGATGCTTGCGTACGTGTCACCGTCAGAGTCGTATCTAGACATATCAGGGGTCTCATATCACTCCCAACTGCACACGCCCCACACCATTACAGATCCTCCACCAGCTTGAACAGACCCCTGCTGACATGCAGGGTCCATGGATTCATGAGGTTATGTCCATACCCTTACATGTCTATCCGCTTGACAGAATTTGAAACGAGATTCGTCCGACCAGGCAACGTTTTTCCAGTCATCAGCAGTCCAATGTCGGTGTTGACGGGCCCAGACAAGGTGTAAAGCTTTGTGTCGTACCGTCATCAAGGCTACACGAGTCGGCTTTCAGCTCCGAAAGCCCATATCGATGATGTTTCGTTCAGTGGACCGCAAGCCGACACTTGATGGCTTGGCGTTGATATCTGGAGCAATTTGCGGAAGGGTTGCACTTCTGTCACGTTGAACGATTCTCCTCAGTCGTCGTGGTCCCAGTCCTGCAGTATCTTTATCTGGTGGCAGTGATGTCGGAGATTTGATGTTTTACCGGATTCCTGATATTCGCGGTACACTCGTCATATGGTCATACGGGAAAATCCCCACTTCTTCTCTACCTCGGAGATACTGTGTCCCATCGCTCTCGCGCCGGCTATAACACCTGGTTCAGACTCACATAAATCTTAACCTGCCATTGTAGCAGCAGTAACCGATCTAACAACTGCGCCAGGCACTTGTTGTCTTGTATAGGCGTTGCCGACGGCAGCGCCGTATTCTGCCTGTTTACATATTTCTGTATTTGAATACGCATGCCTATACCGGTTTCTTTGGCGCTTCAGTGTAAATGTACTTCCAACGCTTTGTTACTATTTCTTTTGTTTAGTACATTTGTCTCACGGTACCTATTCGATAAATGAAGACACACCTCGAGCCTGCTTGGAAACAACATAATGGACAGATATTAGGCACAATCTAATTGTTTTTATCGGATGTTGTTGTCTGAGGTACCATTAGTACCAAACTATTACAGATAACTAAACAGTAGGCCGCTGATAGTGCAAGTATGACAAAGTTCGCGTCGGTCGTTCAAAACAACAAGATAATAAATGTATGAACCCTTCTGGACAGTTCTTACTAACTGCGCTTAACTGTGGAAGTACCTAGAGTATCACTGATTTACCTGAAAAATGAAATACTGTACTAAATCAAGACAAAAAGTCTCCAAGTTTACAACTGTTTCAGATATGTGAGAACAATGGTTTATGAAAGCCGCACACTGCAGCGTGTAAGCTGCGGGTCGCCTCTTTGCAGTGTGTGACTCGTACCTGAACGGTGGCAGAGTTCAGCGTCATGATGAAAGCTGCTATCGTAGGAATGACCTTCCGTCGTTGCACATTTGCGCTCGTTAGTGGAGTGAGCTGCGGCGTTGGCGCGCGATATGCGTGGCGCGCCGTTACGCAGAATATCCCACGCGCTCCCAGCTTCCATTACGTGGCCGCGCACTAGCTGCCACGTGGCTCACCTTTCACACACCTCCCAAACACGCCCAAAATACCTTGATCTTCTACAGGCATATTTTATATCTTCGTTGATACTTCACGCTTCTCCAAATTACGTAAAATCGGAAAAGCACAGAGTAGGTGGTTTAGAGAGACCTCGACACATTAAAGAACTCGTAACTCTTAATATTAGCTGTCTGTCGGGAAAAAATGGTACTATTCCACACGAAATTTAACTATGTGTAGTTTACGAAACGACGATGTGCTGGTTTAAAGTGTAATGTTCACCGAGTGACGTCATTTAAGATTTATGGGTGAGTGGAGTACAACACCAACAATCCAAACTATAATATTTCCTGAGTAGTTTATCGTAATTTAAAATCTAAGTTAACAGGATTTCCTCATCTATCTACATTTTGTGCATTTTCTATGCATGAAAAACAGCACGAGCTACTAAAGAAAACCATGGGCAGTTTCTAATTTGTGTACGGCATCGTCCATTGCGGACAGTTGCAACACAGGGAGGTTTCGACGATGGAAATACGGGAAATCTTGAAACGTGTTGAGTTATCTCTCGTTATCTCTAGTCCCTAATTTTAAAGAAATCCAGGGCTTTCAAAGGATTGGAGCAATGAGGAAATCCGAGGGCATCGATTTGCAATGTTGGACATTTGTGGTGCTGAAAACACGCTTCCATGTACACTACTGGCCATTAAAACTGCTACACCACGAAGATGACGTGCTACAGACGCGAAATTTAACCAACAGGAAGAAGATGCTGTGATATACAAATGATTAGCTTTTCAGAGCAATCACACAAGGTTGGCGCCGGTGGCGACACCTACAACGAGCTGACATGAGGAAAGTTTCAAACCGATTTCTCATACACAAACAGCAGTTGACCGGCGTTGCCTGGTGAAACGTTGTTGTGATGCCTCGTGTAAGGAGAAGAAATGCGTACCATCACGTTTCCGACTTCGATAAAGGTCGGATTGTAGCCTGTCGCGATTGCGGTTTATCGTATCGCAACATTGCTGCTCGCGTTGGTCGAGATCCAATGACTGTTAGCAGATTACGGAATCGGTGGGTTCAGGAAGGTAATACGGAACGCCGTGCAGGATCCCAACGGCCCCGTATCACTATCAGTCGAGATGACATGCATCTTATCCGCATAGCTGTAACGGATCGTGCAGCCACGTCTCGATCCCTGAGTCAACAGATGGGGACGTTTGCAAGACAACAACCATCTGCACGAACAGTTCGACTACGTTTGCAGCAGCATGGACTGTCAGCTCGGAGACCATGGCTGCGGTTACCCTTGACGCTGCATCACAGAAAGGAGCGCCTGCGATGGTGAACTCAACGACGAACCTGGGTACACGAATGGCAAAACGTCATTTTTTAGGATGAATCCAGGTTCTGTTTGGCGACATCGCGGTGAACGCACATTGGAAGCGCGTATTCGTCATCGCCATACTGGCGCATCACCCGGCGTGATGGTATGGGGTGCCATTGGTTACACGTCTCGGTCACCTCTTGTTCGCAATGACGGCACTTTTTTACAGTGGACGCTACATTTCACATGTGTTACGACCCGTGGCTCTACCCTTCATTCGATTCCTGCGAAAACCTACATTTCAGCATGATAATGCACGACCGCATGTTGCAGGTCCTTACGGGCCTTTCTGGATACAGAAAATGTTCGACTGCTGCCCTGGCCATCACATTCTCCAGATCTCTCACCAATTGAAAACGTCTGGTCAATGGTGGCCGAGCAACCGGCTCATCACAATATTTCAGTCACTACTCTTGATCAACTGTAGTATCGCGTTGACGCTGCATGGGCAGCTGTACCTGTACACGCCATCCAAGCTCTGTTTGACTCAATGCCCAGGCGTATCAAGGCCGTTATTACGGCCAGAGGTGGTTGTTCTGGGTACTGATATCTCAGGATCTATGCACCCAAATTGTATGAAAATGAAATCACATGCCGGCCCAAGTGGCCGTGCGGTTCTAGGCGCTGCAGTCTGGAACCGCGAGACCGCTACGGTCGCAGGTTCGAATCCTGCCACGGGCATGGATGTGTGTGATGTCCTTAGGTTAGTTAGGTTTAACTAGTTCTAAGTTCTGGGGGACTAATGACCTCAGAAGTTGAGTCCCATAGTGCTCAGAGCCATATTTTTTGTAATCACATGTCAGTTCTAGTATAATATATTTGTCCAATGAATACCCGTTTATCATCTGCATTTCTTCTTGGTGTAGCAATTTTAATGTCCAGTAGTGTTGTAAGTAGGCTGTTTAGGTTCTTATATTGGTAACGCCACCGCGACGTAACGCTCTGTATGAAAATCACTGGCTGTGCTGTGTGCAGTCTGAGGCTGGGTGGCATTGTTGGAATTTGCTATTGTAGTGTTGGGCAGTTGGCTGTTAACAGCGCGTAGCGTTGCGCAGTTGGAGGTGAGCCGCCAGCAGTGGTGGATGTGGGGGTAGAGATGGCGGAATTTTGAGAGCGGACGATCTGGACGTGTGTCCATCAGAGAGAGAAAGAGTAAATTTTTAATATTGGATATCATGGACTGATATTATTATTAAATTGTATTATTATTATTATTATTATTATTATTATTATTATTATTAAATCTAATTATGGAAGGAAAACTAAAATTAGTCTCTGCGACAAAATAGCACACAGATAACGAATGTGTTGTGTATCGAGTTGCATAAACGAAACATTCATGGTAGAGATGGTATTGCTAACCCTCTTCTAGAGCGGATCAGTGCAAAGAGGCTTCAGTGGTATCAGGAGAAGAAACCTGACCTGTCACACAACAGAAATTTGTATTGTGCGCTGCCAAATCTAATTTTACTGTGTTGCCTGAGGACGTACACAATAACGTAAGAATAGCACCAGGCAGAATGTGCGATTCAGACTGTTTCAACCGTGTAACTTAGTTCAAATGGTTCAAATGGCTCTGAGCACTATGGGACTTAACTTCTGAGGTTGTCAGTCCCCTAGAACTTAGAACTACTTAAACCTAACTAACCTAAGGACATCACACACATCCATGCCCGAAGCAGGATTCGAACCTGCGACCGTAGCAGTCGCGCGGTTCCAGACTGTAGCGCCTAGAACCGCTCGGCCACTCCGGCCGGCTGTAACTTAGTGATGATTACGTAATTACGAGGGTTGGAACTTAAATAGTGGCAACTATTTACTCACAACCGATACAAAAGAGTTACATATTTGAAACTGTTACTGTCCTTCAAAGTAGTCATCGGCGTTGTGTAGTACCCGTTGCCAGCGATGTGGAAGGCGTAGTATACCGTTAGCAGAGCCTTTTCTGTTGATGGTGCGAATGGAGCGGTCTACTGCCTGTCGAATCTGTGGAACAGTTCTGAAGCGAATGCCACGTAGTGGTTCCTTCATCTCCGGAATCAAATCAAAGTCACAAGGACTTAAGTCCGGGTAGTATGTGGATGGTACTGTACGTACTTCCCAGTTCCATCGACCGAACAGAGCAGCCACAGTTTGCGCTGTATGCGCACGCGCATTGTCGTGCAAAATGATGGGTGGGTTGCGCAGAAAGTGTCGCCGCTTCTTTCGCAGTGGTGGACTCAGGTGATGCTCCAAAAACGAATAGTAATACTGTGCATTGACGGTTTGCCGTGGAGGAACGTAATGTGTTAGAATAACACCATCACAGTCGTGCGCGAGAATCACCATAACTTCAGACCGCTCCATTCGCACCATCAACAGAACAGGCTCTGCTAACGGTATACTACACCTTCCACATAGCTGGCAACGGTTTCTACACAACGCTGGTGACTACTTTGAAGGACAGTTACAGGTGCAAACACGTAACTCTTTTGTCTCGGTTGTGAATAAATAGTTGCCACTATGTAAGTTCCAAGCCTCGTATTTGAAGTGGTATATCGTGGCTTTGGCCGTGTTTTGTGATCATTCTGACAGGAGATGTAACCATCAAAATCCTGTACATGCAATAGCACATATATTTTTCAGAACAGGGAACTGCATGTTTTATGATAATAACACACTCACTCACAGAGAGTATGCGATTTAAATAACATTTCTTAACATTCTTTCCCGGGGGAAGAAAAGTAACCTCCTCCTAGGATTCTGAGGGAAGTAGACGAGCTTTTCTTTCCATAGCAAGAGATTTCATATTTCATGGTAATAATACTCCCACATACAAGGCTGGAAGTCTTCAAGACCAGTTTGATGTGAATATCCGATTTAAAGAACACTTCTTCCCTTGCCCTTAAAATTACCGTATTGGAATGTTATCATGGGACTATGGTCTGTGTTGGGAAAAAATGAAGAACCCGATACGCACCTCCTGAACCTTCCAGGAAACCGGATGAGTTAATTTCAAAAAAATGTATAAAATTCCATTATACATCCATCTGGATTTATAATTCTCCATTCTCACCATAATTCAGGCTGTTCTGGATGACAAAAACAACCTACTAAAAATTGCGTGGATCTTCAACTTATTTAGCCTAATGTTATATAACTGAATGCGATGTATGGTAGCTACAGGGTGACAATTATTGAACTATATCAAATAAAATCATTATAACTTCTGAACTGTTTGCGTTAGGACGTTCAAACTGCACGGTTGTCCGCGGGGCATGATGGGCATTAGTAAGCGCATTGTCGTTTGGTTTAGCTACGAAGCCCACTTTTATTTGCGTGGGTTCGCCAATAAGCAAAACTGGCGCATTTGAGGGACTGAGATTCCGCATTTCGCGATCGAGAAGTCTCTTCGCCCTCAACGGGTGACTGTGTGACGTGCACTGTCCAGTCACTGAATAATCGGTGCGATGTTCCTTCATGACACGATAACTGCCGAATGGTACGTGAAGGTTTCCGAAGATGATTTCATCCCCGTTTTCAAAAGTGACTCTGATTTTCGCAAGATGTGCTTAATTCCCATCGAAGCAGGAGTGTGTTTGATGTCTTGGAGGAGCACTTTGAGGACCGCAGTCTGGCTCTGGGATACCTTGACGCTACTGGCATGGGCCTCGATTCACCGCCATATTCTCCGGATGTGAACACATGCGACTACTTTTTGTGGGGCTATATGAAAGACAATGTGTATAGCAATAGCCCCAAAACCATTGCTGAGCTGGAAACAGCCATTCAGGACGTCATCGACAGCATAGATGTTCCCACTCTTCAGATGGTCATGCAGAATGTCGCTTTTCGTCTGCGCCGCATCATCGCCAATGATGGCAGGCATATCGAACATGTCATAACTTAAAGCCAAATATCTGTATCGACGTTTACATTTTGAATAACGTTTTTGCACGCCGTCATTTGTAACTAAGCTACGTTGGTTGTTTCATATAGTTCAATAATCGTCACTATGTATACGTGCATGTAAGTGTAGCGTTTGTGTTATTATGGGAAAATGTCGCAATGAAATGTATAAGAGAAGGTGAAGCACAAATGTGTAACGTCTTTAAATAAATACTGAGTGTTTTAGTGAGTAAGGATTTCGTCAGGTGATTCACTTTCAAAAATATCTTACGCCTCCACTACACGAAAGCAAAGAGTAATCACTGTCACACTGCCAGAGCTACAGCTCGCCAGTGAGTATCTATTATGAAGAGGCTTTTTAACCACTCTTGCTAAAAATGTGCGATGTTGTATATTGAATTGATGCCTTACCATGCTTCGTCTTTGTACTGATTGGCAAAAAAAAAAAAAGAAAGAAAAAGTCTTTCGAATGCGCTTGCGTCATTTTGTTCCTACCATTTCCTTCCGAAACTCTGAAGTTTGGGAAGCGTGATCAGATGACGTCATCAATAGCGCACTGCCCTCGGAAGCCAGGGACTCTGGTTCGAATTCCTCTCCAGCACACAGTTTTATCTTGTCATATATACTCAGGGCAGCGCGTACTCCACATGTGGTAAGAGGACTCTTCTCGATGTATCCTGTGTGTCTCTTCCTCTCAACCGATTTTTATTTATCATATCGGTGTATAGTATTGAAGTAAAAGTCTCATGTTGATTAAAATCAACAGCAAATGGATGGAATTTAGAAGACGTTAGAAAAATGCAAGAGCATCACTGGCGCATATAGCGTAGGATCAGAATGCATGGAAAAGTCTACGGGAAGCATTTATCCGCCAGTCGATGTCTAATACCTGCTACTGATGTTGCTGCAGCTGCTGCTGTTGATGAAGATGATGATCTTGATTATTTACGTACAGAAGTTTATCATCACTTGTTAACAGCTTTTTGAAACGTGTGTGGAACAATATTGCTTCTGAATGTGACGGACGGTACGTTGCCCACATCATGAAACAGCTCCAGACGAACTTATGCAACTCTCCAAATTATTTTACGTACGTTGTTTTTCATGGTGCCGTTTCTCGTTTTAAATGTGACAGCCATTTCTCACAACAACAACAACAACAACAACAAATTTAAACACACGGAGAAAAGTTTCTGGTAATACTCTGTCCACATTTTAATGTTTTCTTCATTCTAGTTCTGGTAGGCATGTCGTGCTACAGAATGCTACTTTTCTCGCGGTACTCAAGACAGCGCCGTCTGTCCCCAATTCTCATTCAGTGTTGGACGTTTCGTGGCAATACCTCCTCTCACCGGTAAGCTTCTTAACGCGGCAGAGGAAATTGCGTAAGTTCTTTGTGTTTTTCGACGTAAAATTTTCATATGTAATTAAAATTTCAATGGCAATCGTCGTATGTCGCGCGTCTCAGCCTGCAACTTCCTGCCGCCATCGACCGTTACAAGTTTTAAGGACGGGTTGTAACGAAGTAAGAAAAGTGTTACAACTTTGCCGGACTGGATTCCATTTCTGGCATTAGAGGAGAACGCGGCCGAATCTAACTTTTGCAATCAACGGCGCCGACATTATAGATGTATTATAATGGCGCCGTCCTACAAACATGGTCACACCGTTACTGTGCCCTTGGAAATCTGGCTGGTAGTATTACTGTGATCAAATGAAACATCACATTATAACGACGAAGCTATTTTTGTAGGTTTGTTGGCCGCTGTGCAACAATCTCAGTTTACTTTTTATGGTGGTCAATCTGTTTGAATGAAATGTTTCGGTAATGGAATTATACTACAGAACTCCCGCGAATATCTTTTGTTAATAAAGCCTTAAATTGGGTGTAAGGGTAACAACGCAACCATGCTCAAATTTTTATTTGCGTGGAAACCTATGAAAAGAGGTCTTCTGGAGATAACTTGAGTAGATTCGTAACTAACACTATGTGATTGTTACATATTTTATTTACCGTCTTCTTAATAATAATATGAGTCAGATGAAGTGAGCGCATATCAGGAAATTTTTGCAAAACTTTTTTTGTGGCAAGGTTTGTGCTTAAACTCCTGATTTAATATCATAAATTAGAAACTCATCGCCAATACAACTATTTATAATTGTAGGACTATTCTTCATTTAATTTACTTTCTGTGTAATAGATTAATATATTTGTTTAAAATAATGCGTTGAATGAGTTCACTTTTGATATTTCTCTCCTTCCTGAGCTCATTCTGTTTTTCAATTAATCGTCACATATTTTATCTTTATTAATTACAATCCCTAGATACATGCATTTATATCTGTCACGATTGCTGATGGTTCCGCGACTAATATTTCAATATCTACTGATTGCGTTCCCGTGGCTAAATGCTCTGTCTTCCTGATATTCAGCTTCAGTCCCCATTTTCTGTATTCTTCTATTACTTTTCTCACCATGTAGGGGATGTCTTATTCATCAATCGGATCCACCACCTGGTCATCAGCAAATAAAAGGATACAGACACAGTGGTCTTCTAACTGAATTCTCATTTTGCTACATTTATATTTCCAGGTCTGCAAGGTGATTTGTAGACGTATTTTTTAGCAATGTTGGAGATAAAAAACAGCCTTGTTTCAATCTTTATTTTAAACGATATAGAGATAACAGATCCTATTCTTATTCTTCCGTGCACATCTTTATATACATTTCTTATGCATAACGGGCCAGCACCGTATAGTTCCAGTGCTTCAAACAACTTGGCACGTGAGATGTTGTCATAAGCGTTTTCAAGATCGATGAACAACACTAAACGTGTTTCCAGATTTCTTTCGGATCTTTTGCCTATCAACTGGCATAGAGAGAATATATTATCAATAACGGTGCGCTTGCCCTAAATCCAGTCTGTTCGGCGTTGTCTTAAATTTCTACTCCGATTCTGTTTCTGAAAAACCGACCATACAACCTTCCTATCGAGTTTTGTTACACTGATGCCTCTATAGTTATTACGATTCTGTCTGTTTCTTTTGGGTTCAAAAATGGTTCAAATGGCTCTGAGCACTATGGGACTTAACATCTATGGTCATCAGTCCCCTAGAACTTAGAACTACTTAAACCTAACTAACCTAAGGACAGTACACAACACCCAGTTTCCTTTTGGGAAATGGAATTTATTACAGAAATATTAAAATCCTCTGGCAGCTCTTCACCATTCATCATCAGTTCCTGAAGTACTACGACTGATATTCTCTCTTTGCTTTTTCACTTTTACTAACTCCACTATAAAAGTAAATATATTTTCATAGAATATTCGGTGCATATTTCACTAATTCAAAAGAAATGCCCCTCGCTACAACGGATTTATTATGTTTCATCAATTTGACAGCCTTCTTTACTTCATTCTGCGTCACTGGTTCCCACATTCAAGTTGTCTGCATCATTTATCTAATATAGTACCTGTTTGTTTTCATTTCTTTCTCTTCTTGCTCAATAGCTATTCCTAGTACTCCTCACACTCCTGTCCACTAATTATTGCGATATTAGCTTTTTCTACTCTGTCTGCTCTAAGGCGTTTTATTGTTTACCAGGCCTCTCTTACTTTGGTGCCTCCCATGTACTTACTGATCTCGTCACGCTTTTTGTCCCACATCACCTTTTTTGCTCTTGCAGTTCCTTTTTTGAGCTCTCTGTTACATCTTGCTTAACACTTCCTACTTTTGCTGTCCTGTATACTGAACCATTTCTGGTAGTTGTTTCTTCTCTTTCACCAATTGCTCGATATCTGTTGTCCACCATTCCGGCTGACCCTGTTGGACTGACTACTGAAAATGATACGATTTTTGTTCAGTCGAAACTAATGCACTTTTATTCTCAGAACGTTCCAAGCTTGGCACTTACATGTTCACTAACTGGAAAAAGCAGATCCATTCACTTACAGCTAAGCTGAAAAATGTGCGTTGTTAGCACTTTTTATGAAATGTTTCATATGCTCTGGTCGTTGTATCCGTAACCTAGAACCGATCTGTACTATCTTATACTCTCGAAAACTTTGCGCTAAAGCAACGAAACTACAGAAATTACATAAATTTGTTCGCCACTCGTGAAATTAATGAAAGGATCATCTCGGCTAATATACACTATGTGATCAAAAGTATCCGGACACATGGCCGAATATGACTTACAAGTTGGTGGCGCCCTCCATCGGTAATGCTGGAATTCAGTATGGCATTGGCCCACCCTCAGCTTTGATGACAGCTTATACTCTCGCAGGCATACGTTCAGTCAGATGCTGGAAGGTTTCTTGGGGAATGGCAGCCCATTCTTCACGGAATGCTGCACTGAGGAGAGGTATCGATGTCGGGCGGTGAGGCCTGGCGTTCCGAAGCATCCCAAAGGTGTTCTATAGGATTCAGGTCAGGACTCTGTGCAGGCCAGTCCATTACAGGGATGTTATTGTCGTGTAACCATTCCGCCACAGGCCGTGCGTTATGAGCAGGTGCTCGATCGTGTTGAAAGATGCAATCGCCATCCCCGAATTGCTCTTCAGCAGTGGGAAGCAAGAGGGTGCTTAAAACGTCAATGTAGGCCTGTGCTATGATAGTTCCACGCAAAACAACAAGGGGTGCAAGTCCCCTCCATGAAAAACACGACCACACCATAACACCACCGCCTCCGAATTTTACTGTTGGCACTACACACTCTGGCAGATGACATTCACCGGGCATTCGCCATACACACACCCTGCCATGGGATCGCCACGTTGCGTACCGTGATTATTCAGTGCTCACAACGTTTTTCCACTGTTCAATCGCCCAGTGTTTACACTCCTTACACCAAGCGAGGCGTCGTTTGGCATTAACCGGCGTGATGTGTGGCTTATGAGCAGCCGCTTGACCATGAAATCCAAGTTTTCTCATCTCCCCTCTAACTGTCATAGTACTTGCAGTGGATCCTGATGCAGTTTGGAATTTCTGTGTGATGGTCAGAGTAGATGTCTGCCTATTACACATTACGACCCTCTTCAACTGTCGACGGTCTCTATCAGTCAACAGACGAGGTCGGCCTGTACGCTTTTGTGCTGTACGTGTCCCTTCACGTTTTCACTTCACTAACACATCGGAACCAGTGGACCTAGGAATGTTTAGGAGTGTGGAACTCTCGCGTACAAACGTATGACACAAGTGACACCCAATGACCTGACCATGTTCGAAGTCCGTGAGTTCCGCGGAGCGCCCCATTCTGCTCTGTCCCGTTGTCTAATGACTGCTGAGGTCGCTAATATGGAGTACCTGTCAGTAGGTGGCAGCACAATGCACCAATGTTTTTGGGGGTGTAAGGATACTTTTGATCACATAGTGTATTTGTTACGCAGAAACGTGGGAGGGAAAAAAATCAGGGCAGATCAGGAACACACTCGTAGTAACTTGCGAACAGTCGAAACATTCGATTTAGAAATTGGTGCATAAATTTTATTTCCTACTCCTCTTTCAAATTCAAAGTACCTAGTGAATGAGCACTACCCACCGCAGTCCTGATTATGATTGCGGTGGGCTAGCCAGTCGTTCCCTTTATGCCAATCCCTTGTGAAGTATGTACTTCTGTTAAACGATCTAAATCAATTAAGAATTTGTTCAACACATTATCTGAAAGACATCAGTAAGCAAGCTAGTGCCATATTCTTCTTAACACACAGTATTAATGTCCCATAATACTGTGTATTCAAGTTTTCAATGTGTCTTTGTTCCTCCAAGAACGGATGGAATAGGCCATAAACATATGCTTCTGACATTGTGCGAGGTAACACGTGATGTCTAACGGATCATTTAGCTTACATAAAAAGTAATTTTCAGAAACCATTTGTATTCATCGCACTTACTATGCGCTGCCTGATAAAATAATGTGAAGTATGCAAAAGGGAAGGACAAAATAAAGCGAAGTACGGAAAAGGGAAGGAGCAAAAAAGAAAAAAGAAACGTCATGGGTTGAGAGAGTACATGATGTTATTGCTGTGATTACGAAATCGAGTCAGATTTACAAAGAACTTGATAGTGTAAGCCCACTTATCAGTAGCTCTGTCCTGGGTGCATGTACTGATATGGTTTGGAAGCCGATCATGAAGCTGTTGTTTCCTCTCCTGACGTCAGTTGCGCCACAACTGTTGCAACTGATACTTGATATCCTGCCTACTAACACTGGGACAGAGTTGACCTCTGAGCTGGTATCACATATCTTCTATCGGGTACAGATCTTTCTGGCCACAAGGGTATCTCAACATCACACAAACAGTTCATAGAGACACATGCATGTGTGGACCAATATTGTTCCTTTGAAAAATGGTTCAAATGGCTCTGAGCACTATGTGACTTAACTGCTGAGGTCATAAGGCCCCTAGAACTTAGAACTACTTAAACCTAACTAACCTAAGGACGTCACACACATCCATGCCCGAGGCAGGATTCGAATCTGCGGCCGTAGCGGTCGCGCGGTTCCAGACTGTAGCGCCTACAACCGCTCGGCCACCACGACCGGCTTTGAAAAATGTTATACTGTCACATGAGAAGTTACATACGACGATATGGGATACCTGTGACAACCGTTGTGCATTCAGACCTCCTGTAGACACTACCAGCTGTGACCTGATGACACCATAACTCCAGGAGTAACACCGCTGTGGCTCTCCAAAATATTGGCAAAATGGGACATCCCCCCAAATCATCGACATACTCGCCGATGATGGTCATCTGGGGTAGTGAAGATCCGCGATTTATCGCTGAATACAATGTGATGGCATTCATCAGCAATCCATGCTTCCCAGTCAAGACTCCATTCAAATTACTGCTGTTTGTGTTATGGTGTTAACGGCAGCGTACGCATGGGCCGATAATTTCGTAGTGTGGTTGCTGCTGGAGGGATGAGACAGAATATTTCAAAAGAATTCATTACATGTTCTCGGATGGGAGGCACAGGTGTAAAGTGGTTACGTTGTGCTTGATGCTCAATATGGCGATCCTTCCTTGTAGCGGTCAGACGTGGGCGACCGGAAACATGACGATGAATATACCTGCCCCCACGTTCCACGGAGTCCAACATCAGGTTATTGTCACATCTGAATGCCCCATAAATCTGTACTTTGCACGATTCGACCAGCTGGCCAAATAGAGAGCCACAATAAAGCCTCTTCCAAACTCTGTCAGGTACTGATAACGCTGCCTCCTACATATTACGCAGCATCTTCGTTTCCTTCACGGTGATCACTCAACATCTGACGCTGCTGCTGCTCCCCAGACACCCATACACAGGCCGACCAGTCGGCCGACCGCCCACCCGCCCCCCACCCCCTCATCCCTCACCAACCCTGCCGAGCAGGTCTGCCACGACCCGTTCGCCTTTGTGTGAGCGATTTCATAACGGTCTGGTGGTCTGGGTCCGTCGATTTGCTTGCCCCGATCGCTACCTGCCATCCTCCACACTGTCAGTGCAGGCAGGTAGGTGGCGAATGTTAGTACTTCACGGCAAGATGCCTTCGTTCTCGGCAAGTTTTTTGCGATTTCAAAGAAATCATCCTGTTTGACAAAGGAAAGGAGGACCACTAACGAGGGGTGATTTTGTCTTTCTCACTGGTATGACGAGGTACTTAAGTAACTTAAGTATCACAACAAAGCAATGACCAGTAATTACTTACATGGGATTTAAAATTAATCCACAGGTGGACTAACTTCATAAATTTGAAAGCCTCTTTGGATCAGAAAACAAAATATGTTTCGAAAGTTTTGTAAGGCTTCAGACACAATTTTCGTAACGATTGCACCAGAATTTTTAGACACGGTTTGAGGAACTCATTGCATAGTAAAAGGAATGAACGTACTTAACACTCTGTTTTCAGTTACATCAGATATGTACATTTAAAAATGTCTAGACCTAACTATTTTCAAAATTCCAGTCTATTTAGGAACACGTACTATATCACGATGAATTGGTGCTGTGATATAGAAACACATCTAGCAGAATTTTCCAAAGTACGTTGAAATCACGTCAGTGGTTCACTGTGATTTTTATTGTGAACAAAATTTTGCTCACCAATATTAAATGAAGAAGGGTCTCAGTTTCGTGGTGCAGCACCGAAGAACGTTGTGCTGATTTAGATTTTAGAGACACGGAACCGAAATAGCTACTCATCATTCTGTTAGACCCGAAGTTACTCTCGCCAAACTCAGTGGACTAAGTTCCTGTTCTTCCACTAAAGAAAAATTCTTACTAGTACGTACAACAGAAAGTCGCTCTTTCGTGTGACCATCAGACACGTTGACCACTGAGCCTCGAAGGCTGACCGAAGTAACGAATAGTGGAGGTAATTTTTTTGTCGGAGTATCCTGTTTACGAATGCTATTGTTTGTTCGCACAATTTCAGATGTGAAGCAAGAGCTTGATTGCGCATTGTTTTCTCATCGCCTTTACCTCGACATTTGCGCACGTTTTAAAACGTGTAGCAGAGGTGGTTTTTCGGAACTTTGCCAGCTTCATGAAACATAAAGGCTTCCTCATGCGAGAAAAGAAAATTTTTCGTTTGACGTTTCTGATAACTCCCTTTACAGTTTATATTCTCCATTTAGGCGTTGTGACAACAGTGCTGAATCCAGATACGGAAAAAAATTTAACACCATTTGCGTAAAAGTGAATTCCGGACATTCCAGCAGCGAGAGTCGTCGCTATCGGCAGACGTCCTGACAGTTTTAAAATCTAATTGACAGCGCTCCCGTATTGGAGTGAATGACAGGGCAATACGGCGAGGCGCCGCAGCCCAAGTCGAAACGCGCTAATGGTTGTCGGCGCTGCCTATCCGGACCGCCTGCACCTATAATCGAATTAATTGAAGGAAAATTCCTGAAATATCAGTCATATATGATTCTATTGTTTCACACGAATTACTCGATGCTGCAAAAGGAAGGTGACGCCGGAGACGGGAGAACAAGCTATGACCGGACGGAGATGTGGAAGGAAATGGGCTGTGTCCTTTTCAGAGGAACCATTCCGGCACTCATCTTAGTCGATTTAGAAAATCTGGATGGTCGGAGGCGGTTTTGAAACCAGCTCTTCCAGAATGTAAGTCTCGTGCCTTAAGTATGGTTACGTGTTTCGAGGCTACAACAGTGATCTGAACACGATCGCACTCATCAGTTAGGCAAGAAGTAAATCATACAAAAGTCTCCCTGGCCCTCCGCCTTCCGTCGGTCAGCAGGGAGGAAGCCACGACAAAGTTTTGGCATACATATTCGCCTACATTCCTCACGACGGCGCCCTAATGACAACGTTCACACAGTCGTGTAGCAGCAGAGTTGAAAAAATAATGACTTCAACATAGGGCACTGTAGTTTTAATCTTTTGCGTCAATTTTTAGTGTCCGGTTTACAAAGTGTGTAGGAAGTTTCAATGTATGATTGCTGTGGAAATTTGCTAATTTCAACATTACACTTGGACATACTGGTAATGAAGTTGTATAATGAACAGTGAAGTTTTCAAATGAGAAAGTAATTGACAGGAATTTCAAATTTTGTAATGAATTTAATTTCGAAAAAGGCACAGTTTGAAATAAGACATCGTGAGGAAAGCCTAATTTAACTACATAAATGCTTGCGCATTCAACTTCTGGGAGGAGAAACAAGTAAACTAAAATTTATGCTAATCGTATTAAAATCAATTTGCTGAATTCTTTCTGCAGCCGCGATAAACAGCCGGGAAAAGACAAAAGAATTCCTAATTAAAAATGGGGAAATTTTCATTGAGAATGCAATTCAAATGAATTTGAACACGAGCGCAGTCTTCGCGTCCAGGAGAATTGCGGTAACGCGTAAGCCAATGAAAAATTTAAATTTCTGTCAAATGTGAACGTCTTAATGGAGAAAAGTCGTAAAGGGGCCAGGCTAACGAGTAAACTCTACCGTATCTTCTATGTCTTGCCTTTAGCTGTATGTGTAGTGTTTATGGAGTGAAGAGATTACATCGTGCTGAGAAAGAAAATATTTCATATAAAGTTGTTCCTTTGCCGCTAGATGACATTGACGATAACGACGGAAAACTTAAATAATTATGAATGGCTTGAATCTGATATTCGACTCCCAAATATGTACCACTGCTCTACATAACTCCCCTGGACACAAGTTCCACAAACATGTGGGATATCAGTCATATTCTGAATAAAAAGGAAATGAAAGATCCGAAAGAAATTTAGATCGATGGTAGCCTCTGGAATTGATGGAAGGTTTTGAGAGGCGAAGCTTCTGTCCTCTGTCGTGAATGATAACTGCGCATACGAGACTGGAGAACATGAGATAAGAACAGAGTACAAAATCTAACAGTCTTCATCTTAAAGTTTCATATTCGAAAGAAAGACGCCTGCCATCTTCAGCCAGATTCTACATTGCTATTATGTTTAGCTCACAGTACAGAAAAAAATATTGTAATGATACGAGTAGGTGAGATGTTGTTTCAGAACTGTTGGTGCAATGCGTTGTTTGGGGACGAGAAGGGGTGTTCACCACGAGAAAAGGCGGTCAAAGGTGGGTCTTCCGTGTAGTGGACGAGTTGACACGATGCGCGCAGAAAACGAATCGTGCTCCTGCTGCCGGGATAAGTTGCAGTGGCGAACACCGACGCCCATTATTCTTTCTTTTCGTCGCCTATCTATGGCGCAATAAGTTCTCACTGCTTTGATATTATTCATAGCATTTCCCATTCGACTTCACAAATCTGTATTCCCCCTTTCTTGACTTAGTCATCCAGGAATAACTACAAAAGTTCTCTCTCCCCACCCGCTTCTTCCTCTTCTGTCATATACCGGTAAAGGACCTTTGCCTTCCCCCAGGAACGTTCCTGAGGCTTGTTTCGAAGCTTTCAGCCCGTATCGTACAAATCAATTCGCTGGTTCTCTTTTCCTACGCTTTCCCTTAAGCATTCTTCTCGCAAACTTTCTCCACAATTCCAAGTAATGCTTTCACGACGCCGTCTTTCCTCTGTTCGTCAGAAACGTCCGGCAATTCACCCATTACTCTGTTATTTGTGGATCGCGCATTGTTTCACACTTCCCCCTCGCTTTGTGGCTCATCTTTCTTCACTCCGCCGAAGAATTTTCAGATCCCTATTCGAAATGTATTCCTGCCTGCATTGTTCCGCTAGAGAGCGGTTGTGTTTTGTTGTTCGCTCGATTTCTATTCTTGCCGCTTCGTTTCTGTTACAATGCTTCTCTACCACATTCTCAATAGTCCAAGTGCATCCGTAGGCGCCGAATTCGTACCATAAATTTTGCTCACCGAGCAAAATATACTTTAATTCACTCTCACTTACGTTATGTAACCAGAGGTTTCAGTACACCCTCTGAACAGTCTTGTATGACGTCAGGACATGTATCATTGTATAGGTCTATATAAAACCAGGTACCTTATTTCAACAGAATAGATGCGAACTCCGTCAGGATGAGAGAAAAAAAGATTGTAAAGGCCTACAAGTTTATATATTCATTCACTAGCATTTCAAAGAAGTTACATACTCCTAGATCCGTTAAAAATAATTTTGTTATAAGCGCAAAGCTGTAGGGAGTACTAAACCTAATCATCTTTCTTTTAAGTCCAAGGGATTAACAGACCGAAACTGTTAAAACATACCACACGAACTAATAGTCAGAGATTCTTGGTATGAACAGTATGCCTAGTAGACCACAAGTTTGGGAGGTTACGAGATGTGATAGCGTGCAGTTTGCAATCACAACACTATGTGTCAGTGTGATGGGTTAAATCCCATACCTATCCTTAGTGTCTCATAGACTGAGGCCATGTGACAATGCAGATGGAGGTCCATAAGCCCGTTAGACCCCTCAGTGTTATTTGTCTATTCGAGTGAAGTATACTGTGTGTCGGCACAGATTTCCATCTCTCTCTCTCTCTCTCTCTCTCTCTCTCTCTCTCTCTCTCTTATCGTTAACAACAACACAATAACGACACTCCATCCTGCAAGCACTCATCTGAAGGAAGGAAGGGTAGGGTTTAACGTCCCGTCGACATCAAGGTCATTAGAGATGGAGAACAAGCTCGGATTGTTTCAAGGTTGAGGTAGAAAAACGGCAGTGACATTCAAAGAAACGCTTCCAGCATTTTCTTGGGGCGATTTAAGGAAATCACGGAAAACCTAAATCAGGAGGGACGGACGTGGATTTGAACCGTCATCGTCCCGAATGCGATCCAGTACTTACTTTACTTTTTCGTGTCCGGAGATTTGTTTCAAAGCCTTTCAGCCCAATGTCGGGCCAAGTCCAATGTTTCTCTCTTCTCAAGCCATAGTTCGTCAAGGGTACACCTTGTGGGGCAGATGGAACACTGTAGAAGGTGTTCCATATCCTGAACTTCACCACAGTCGCATTTGCTGTCTCCTTCATCCTTGAAGCCCCATTTGACAAGGTTTGCTTTAACTGGTGTTACGCCTGTTCTGATGCGGTTCAGTGTTCTCCAAATCTTCCAGCTTGATGTACTGCCGCTGGGTATTTCTCGTGAGGCAGGGTAGTCCTTCGCAGGCTCGTTCAATTCACCAGTGAGAAATCTCTTGCGGGATTTAAGTCTGCTACGTCCACATGAAGAACCATGCAGCGTGTGGCGCTCGTCGAAAATCTGTTTAAATTTTTCTGTATGTTCGTGCGCAATTCTTCGGGATTCAGGAGATGAGAATCCAGCTGCTTTGTATATTTTCCCAAGTGGAGTGGGTTTCATGCATCCTGTTGTTAGCCTGCATGTTTCATTAAGGACTGTAGTGACTTCTTTGGCATGTGTGGATCGAGACCATACAGGGCATGCGTATTCTGCCGTGGAGAAGCAAAGTGCTTGAGCAGTTGTTCGTAATACAGTCGGACTAGCTCCCCATTTACTATTCGACAGTTTTCTTAAAATATTGTTCCTGGCAGCAACTTTTTGGCAGGTTTTTTCACAGTGATATCTGTACGTCAGTGATCTATCCAGCACGACACCAAGGTATGTTGGTTTGTCCGTATGGTCCAGTTTGTTGCCATTCAAGGTGACGTTCAGCTTCCTGTTTGCCTGTTTTGTGCGGAGGTGGAAAGCGCTAGTCCGTGTCTTAGATGGATTTGGTTTGAGGGAGTTCTCTTTATAGTATTCAGACATTACGTGTAGCGAGCTATCTAATTTCCCTTCTACTTCCTCAAAGCTATTTCCTTGCGCTGTAATGGCCAGATCATCGGCATACAAGAAATGGGTAGTACGTTCCGGTGTTGGTTGATCATTGGTGTATAGGTTAAATAGTAGGGGGCCAGCACACTGCCCTGGGCGAGACCGTTCTTTTGCCGACGCCATCGGCTTTTTTTTTCGTCCAGCATTACATAGAACTGATCCAGCATGTTAATCACTCTGCCACCTCGTTCTGTCTCCGTCTGAATCATCTACACAAAATAATTTAACTTCTCTCTTAAGGTTCACTGTTCACAGAAGATTAAGTACCCATTGAAGAGCGAATAAATAAAACCTTACAAGTTTAACGAAATGTATTCGCCAATTGCGAATATGATTATACACCAGTTGTACAAATGATCAGTGACATAAAAATTTGTGAAGGACCGGCACTCGAACCCAGATTTCCTGCTTAACGCGAGCCGTCGCTTTAAACAGTTTGGTTATCCGTGCACGCCTCCAGGACCGGCCCGATCTTCCACATATCACGAAGTCTACATCCCATGCTCGCACGTATTCCTGTGACTCCCGCACAGGGAGACACATTATTATTTTCGACGTTTTGCCTTGCTGTGGTATGAAATACATGTTGGTAACGTCTGTATTGTTCTGTGTCTGTAGAGTCGAATGCAGCATCCTTCAGACGTGCATGCATGTATCCGGGTTCGAGTCCCGATCCGGCAAAAGTTTTCGTCTGTCGCTGATCATTTGTAGAGCTGGTGTATAATCAAATTCACAATTTGCGAATACATCTCGTTAACTTAATACAGCTGTAGATCGTCAGCAGTGTCCGTTACTTCAGACATGTATGCATTCGACTATACGGACTCTGGACAGTACAACATTACTAACCTATACTTCCTAGTGTAGGCGGTTGAATTCCTAGTGATTATCCCAGCCAACAGTGCCACAGGACATTCGTGTTTTTGTCTTGGATTTTATTTGATGAAGATGAGCGAGCTTTTGCAGTGGTTAAGACACTGTGTGACGTTTCACGCCGCACATCATATACACTGTTCAATCGGTTGGCTATCGGGAATTTCCAACAGCCAGGAATTGCGCGGCCCTTTGGCGTTCCGCCGTAGCTGAGCAAGAGAGATTGGTAGCTTTCTTTTCCACTGCTAAGAACTTCACGTTTTCACTTACAGACAACATGCAATGCTTGATAACACCAGACTATATCATGATGTAAAAGCTATTACCATTAATGTTTATGCGATATAACGGAAGACGACTGGGAAGATTGGGAAGTAGCATGGAAGCTAAACTGTAATGACTGCAACTAAATATTTATTCGCTTTTGCACAGCCATTTTGTTTACATCTCGAAGGGACGGCGAGTATAAAAACGTCTCACATGCTGCTGGAGGACATTGTTACGAGTTGCCAGTCATTGCAGGCAGACATCATTTTGCATCATCCTCTTTCGGCGGCCCTCTGTGCAAGCCGCATTTGCCATGAATATAATGTGTTTAAATACTTTATTATTTTGACCACTTTTTATTAATATTGTGTGCACGATATCATCAACTGTTACTAATACTTTGAACAAATCACAATTCTGGCTACATCCACATATTTCTCACCGTGACCAGTTTCATCCGTGGGCCGTTCTTAAGTGTTCAGCAAGTATTTCGTCTGAATATAAATAAATATAACAGTAATGTTAGGGTAAACGAAATGTTAATAACTACAGAAACTGTAGACATGTATCCCGATGCGTAACAATTCGTCAGCATGTCTAAGTAAAACACGTACAGGGTGAACCAAAACCCGACAAAATTTCGAAGGTTGGTCAGGGATTTTTCTGGGCATTTTAGTACAAATATCCCGTGGTCTCCGGTGGCTCGCTATAGAGTAATAATGTAATAATAATTATTAATTTAATTTGTTACCGCGCCGGCCGGAGTGACCGAGCGGTTCTAGGCGCTACAGTTTGGAACCGCGCGACTGCTATGGCCGTAGGTTCGAATCCTGCCTCGGACATGGATGTGTGTGATGTCCTTAGGTTGGTTAGGTTTAAGTAGTTCTAAGTTCTAGGGGACTGATAACCTCAGAAGTTAAATCCCATAGTGCTCAGAGCCATTTGTTACCTCAGCTTCCATAGTTTCTTTGGAATGTCTTCACAACAGTGAAAAAACCTGTGATATGCAATCATGCAAACGTACAAGACAAAATTCAAAGTACTGCAACGTCGTCCCTAATAGGAAATACGTACGCATTTAGCACTGAGTGGCCAGCCTGTTCTGTCAGTGTAGAGTACATTATGTAACAAACGTAGTCTGTTCCCTTACAGATACTGCTGAAAATTTCTACCTCTGTGATCACCCAAAGTGTATAGCGATACCCTATCGACTGTCTTACACACTCAATAATCCCAGGAGTTTGGCCTACTGCTTCCACGTTTGTGACAGTCCTAGCAACCAGGTCCATGTTGATTATCGACGGGAGTCTCGTGAACTAAGCTCTTCATATGCCCCAGAAGAAGAAGAAGAAGAAGAAGTAGAAGAAGTCCATTGATGTGATGCCTGTTGAGCAAGCTGACCACGGAATAGGACTACCGCGACTCATTACTGTCAAACGAAATTCATTTACTGGATAATGAGCCATTGGAGACCACTGGTCATTAATACCAAAATATTCAGAAAATATCTCCGGACAGCTTTGGAAATTTTGTCGATGGACTTCGGATTCAAGCTGTATACAAACATATAAAACTTAAACAGGTGTCTTGTTGTGGGAGCATCAGTTCTGCTAGAACAGTGGAAGCTCTTGTACTAATCAGGAGGGCGAGTAAGAGTGAGAGGCATTATATGGTTATGTTTCTTGTTATAGCTTCGTAGATGCATTTTGAGCGTCGTCCATATTTGAACCATTTTTATAGCAGTTTGACGAGTAGTGATATAAAGTTCCTGATCACCAGACTCTGCGCCACTGCGCAGGCTTCAATTCCACACCTGTCTGCAAGATCCCACATAGCGTGGACATGTGGCATTATTAATACGGAACTCCTGGTGGCAGGTGACATCTAGCTCTCTAGACTATCTCAACAGCCATCTTAGACTGCTTGCAGATGATACTATCATTTACCATCTAGTCAAGTCATCAGAATATCAAAACCAGTTGCAAAACGATTTAGACAAGATATCTGTATGGTGCGAAAAGTGGCAATTGTGATCCTAAATAACGCAGTGTGAGGTCATCCACATGAGTACTAGAAGGGCTACGTTAAATTTCGGTTACACCATAAATCACACAAATCTAATGGTTGTTAATTCAACTAAATACCTAGGAATTACAATTACGAATTTGGGGAATTTGTGGTATGTTCCTATAGGACCAAATTACTGAGGTCATCGGTACCTAGGCTTACACACTACTTAATCTAACTTAAACTAACTTACGCTAAGGGCAACACACACACACCCATGCCCCAGGGAGGACTCGAACCTCCGACAGGGGGAGCCACGCGAACCGTGGCAAGACACTCTAGACCACGCGGCTATCCCTTTCGGCAATACCGAGCAACTTACATTAGAACGATGTTGTGGGGTAACGCGAATCAAAGACTGTGTTTTATTGGCAGAAGATGCAACAAATCCACTACACTATGCTTCTCCGTCCTCTGCTAGAGTATTGTTGTGCAGTATGGGATCATCACCAGGTAGGATTGGCGTAGGATATCGAAAAAGGTTCAAAAAAGTGCGCTTGGTTTTGTATTATGGCGAAATATGGGAGAGAGTGTCACGGATATGACACGCTAGTTGAGGTGGTAATTATTAAAAGAAAGTCTTTTTCGTTGCGGCGAGATCTTTTCAATTGGCCACCTGTAGGGAAAAACGATTATCTTAATAAAATAGGAGAAATCAGAGCTTGCACGGCAAGATTTAAGCGTTCATTTTTCCATCGCTGTTCGAGAGTGGAACGGTAGAGAAATAGTGTGAACCCTCTGCTGGGCACTTAAGTGTGAATTGCACAGTAGTCACGAAGATGTAGATGATGATGATCGACAGCAGTAGGCACCGGGTTTCACTGTTCACCCGGTTTCTATTCACAATCTTATCATGATGAGAACACAAATATAATACTACACTGTGAAAGCACTCTTCTGTTATGCAGAAGATACAGATACAGATCTGACAAGTTTCTGACGGGTCGGAAGAAGCCAACAAAGAATAATGTCCATTAGGTCCTCGGTAAGACATTTCTCTGGAATGTCGCTCGTAGATAGCATACACAGTTCCGAATTGGGTAGAACAGTTAACTGCAGGCATGGGAGTAACAAATCACCAACAAATTACGAGAAACACGCTCTTGGTGGTATGTACATATGATCAAAAGCGACGAAAACTCAACAGCAAAAACCGCCCTTCATCCCAGTCCAGGAAAAGGTCTACTCAGAATTCAGACCAACCCCTCTGTCCTAGTTGGTGATGATGATGATGTTTGGTTTGTGGGGCGCTCAACAGCGTGGTTATCAGCGCCCGTACAATTACCCAATCTTTGCTCAGTCCAATTGCGCCACTTTCCTGGATGATGATGAAATGATGAGGACAACACAAACACCCAGTCATCTCGAGGCAGGTGAAAATCCCTGACCCCGCCGGGAATCGAACCCGGGACCCCGTGCTCGGGAAGCGAGAACGCTACCGCGAGACCACGAGCGGCGGACACTCTGTCCTAGTTTGTAAGTACATACGGTAATCCAGTCTCACTTGAGTGCGTTAAGTTTTTTTTTTCAAATAAATCAGAAATTTTAGTAGTTCTAAACCAGAAAGTGTGTCTACGTTGTTTTTGATTGTAATCGTTCCGCCAAAGATGCTCTTGAAGTGGTCCAACTCAGCTGCCAAGTTCTCAGGGTCAGAAATTGGGTAAGAGCTATGCACCAAAGTAAGGAGCATCCTCTAGCGTTTTGTTGAATGCTAGCAGCTGTTGGCATGGAGACATAAATCTCTGTGCGGAAGCTTCCCGTATAGGCCTTGTCATAATGTGCAGACACCAACACACGAAGTAAGGGGAGGAGGCAACCATAGTAAACAGATTGAATACCACATTAACTGTTAGTCGACAGTGATCGTTTCAAAAAATACGAAAAGGTTTTTTAAACACCACTACCTGTCACAAAATTATTTGTCTACTTAAATTATTTAATTACTAACATTAATTTTAATGCCTGTGTGCACTTACCTATGTGCACTTGTGTCAGGGTATAATGGAAATACAAAAACATTTAACACGATTGCACATAAAAATTAAAGTTAAATGTTTTTGTACTGCCACTGTAGCCTGATGATGTCTAACCTCCAAACATGTTGCTAATTAAATAACTTAAGTAGTTAACAAATTTTGTGACTCATAGCGGTATCTGAAAAATCTTTTCACGTAGTAAATCGATAATTCGGCGGGAGAGAGTTTAGATGGCGCAGAAAGATGTGTAAAATGTCGCTGCCGTGAGACCATATGAGAAATGTCGTTAGTTTATCGCTACAAGCAGAAAGGCTTCAGTCGCATAAACCAGTAGTCTATTTGCCCTTCGATGAGAATATTTTGACAACAGTTTTTGAGAGAGAACATCTCGGAAACACAATACGAGGCGTCTCTTTTCTTAATCAAATGGTTCAAATGGCTCTGAGCACTACGGGGCTTAACATCTGAGGTCATCAGTCCCCTAGAACTTAGAACTACTTAAACCTAACTAACCTAAGGACATCACACACATCCATGCCCGAGGCAGGATTCGAACCTGCGACCGTAGCGGTCCCGCGGTTCCAGACTGAAGCGCCTAGAACCGCTCGGCCACAGCGGCCGGCTTTTCTTACTCCTTTATAGATCATGTCTCTACTAGAATGGTTTAGAATCACACAAGACAGGAGTCCCTCACATTTCGTATCAATTTCGCAACTCACGTGACGCACTAGTGCAGCCTGATATTCATCCGGCGATATGTATTCGAACAAACGTCAGCGGTTTGCCGCGTATAAGATCACTTCATGGTTTTTATGCAGTAATAGAATGGTACACACCCCTTTAGCCCATATTTTCTACTTTGCCAGCGTGTGGACCACTCTCTCCCTCCCTCCCTCTCTCTCCCTCCCTCTCTCTCTCTCTCTCTCTCTCTCTCTCTCTCTCTCTCTCCCTCTCTCTCACTCAGCAGCCCCCAAACTTCCAGCCCGACAAACTACGAGGCTAGGTTCCCACACCACGCCCCGGATCCACTGCTTCCACTGACTCATATAGCCCCTCCAACACTCCTACGTTTTATTTTCAACCTCCATGGCGTTGTATCTCTGCTAATGGCTCTTCCAGAGCCGTGCTGTTTTAGCTACTGTAAAAAAAGTAACATATTAACATTATGAACATTCTTTCTTGTTTTAGTTGATACAAGCCAGTTCTCCTTATTTAAATATTTAAAGCTTTTTGAATTTTGAGGAAGTCTGTCCTACAACAGCCAGTCAGCTGCACTCACATCGTTTCTCTCCCAACGGATTAGGAAATCTAGTGCGGCTCAAGGACGTAGAAGACAAGAAGTGTTTTGAGAGTGAGTACTTGGCACAGACGTCTCTACATCTACTGCTACAATGTCCGTATGATGATCGGAAGGATGAACTCCCATACTTTTCGGCTCTCTCTTTGCCATTCTGCTTCTCGCTGCTAGTTTCATCAAAAAAGCTACTGTACAGATGACTTCTATCCATTAACTGACTTTAGGCGAGACCAAAACTTCTTAGAATATTTCTCCATTTCTCTAGAGAAGATATTGTTTTCGAATTCAATGAACACTTCTCGCACTGTGCTCATTGCGCTCATTTGGATTTCTTCCAGACTTCAGTTGTGTTTAAATCTGAGATGATGCAATCTCTCTCCGTCTGTCCTCTCCCCCGTCTCTCTCTCTCTCTCTCTCTCTCTCTCTCTCTCTGGGTTTCAGTTAACTATCTATCATGGCTATGCACTATGCCAGATCTTTCTCATCCCTCACGATATCGGTCGGCCTAATGTATGTTGTTCAATACCCTTGAATTTTCACTTTTGATTCTCCACATTTTGAGCCCCAGATATGAACATTCACTCTTGAATGCTCTAGTAATCAGTGATTTTTTTAGCGCATTTGCTAAGCAATATGTATAAATGTGTGTGTATGTGTGTGTGTGTGTGTGTGTGTGTGTGTGTGTGTGTATCCTTAACATAACTTTCAACAATGACGCTATAACAGCCTGATGGTTACTGATACCCTCCTCTACGTTAAATAAATATGAAAGTCTGAGTCTCTTCGCCATCATAAGTTTTAAGACGTTAGTATCACATATGCGCAATCTGAAATTCGGAAAATATACACATTTATTTGGCAAAAATTTATTTGTGAAACTCCTATCGCTCTCGTAAGTATTCGTCATAATTTTACATTACCCCGCCTCAGTTATGTAAATTGTGACGATGCTGTAGCTTTCAGTCTTAGTTCAGAAGATCGTAGGTCCTCAATTAAACAGCACATTCGCCTACTTGGCCCGTAATGTTGGTTAAGTAGCTGCCTGGATCAAATGGAACGTGAAATTACGTACTTCGGGCAGTGTCTCGTAGCCTGGCGATTAAGTAGTCCTCACATGAGCACTCAAAGTCCATAGACAATCTTTTCGTCGTTTTCTAACCTTAAACGTTTCACGAAAATTCGTTTTATCTGTTAATCGCCTGCAGGCATGGGTAAACATCTCTGTCATGTATCGTGGCAACGGATGAAATTCCTATTGATCGAGAGTAAAGGACAGAACCAATAGCAGCCACCCAGAGATGCTATCCAGCTTAAAAAATATAATGGCCTACACATACACATTCACCAAACATTGCGTTGTTGCCTTTGAACTGTAAGAAGTAGCATATTTCAGGTTTTAGATTTTGGACTCAAAACATCCACGCTGTTCGCCATGCGCGAGATGAAATGTGAGACAACTTCGAAAAGCTGTCACATTGTATTATAACTCTTGAAGTTAACACCTACTTCCATCATAACTGGTGGGCAATGTGCTCCAAATATATGAACACGCAAAAAAAATCACAAAATTTCTCAGAAAGTCCAGTTCCTTCATTGTGTGGCGTCCATGTTTTCACAGACTTAATGACAGGCGACATTCGTGGTCATCGTTTGGCAACGAACGATGTCGTACGAGTAACTGGTCCGATTGCTGACTCGCTAACGTTCTAAGGACGTCTCAGAAAAGTGAACTGAGTACCTCGTTTTGCGGTAGGCTGAATCTAACTATAAATATAAAAATTTATTTCGTGTTAATAAATCGTAACTGGTGACATGATTTTTCTTTCGACTGTCTGCGATGCACAAGATATAGTACAAAACGTCAGACACCCATATTCTCTATATAAACGCTGGCGTAAAAGAGTAATGGTGTCCGAATCTGTTTAATAATCAGGATTAGGACATATGGTTTCTCCAAATTTCCATTTTCACACAGCTCACAAGTTAGAATTCAGTTGAGTTTTCTCGTACTTCTCAGTCTTCTGAAGACTTGATGCTGCTTTTTCTATATCAGTTAGGAAATTCATATATCATTTCGATGATTTCTTGCCTCTGCCTGTGGTATAACAATTTCGTATTTGAAACTGAAAAGACAATCTTATTGATGTTCTGGGGGATAATTGTCATCAGATGATGGCTTCGCACGCGAGAAGTAGGATCTGTCAAGTATTGTAACACGTACGTTGCAGAGTAATTAGCCTGTCGAAGAGTGTGAGACACAATATTCCTTTTGGGTCATCTAATAAGAAACCAACGACGCATCAACATAGTTTCTCTCTCTCTCTCTCTCTCTCTCTCTCTCTCTCTCTCTCTCTCTCTCCCTCTCTCTCTGGGTAACTTTTTATACGTCCTAAGTAAAAAATAGGTAATTTTCAGTATTTAATAATTTAATATCAACTACCTTATAAAGCTCTTTTGTTCTAATAGGCTTTACGGGACGTAGGATTTTCTCTCACATCTTGCAGTGCAGTTCTTAATCTTTTCACTTCTTAATTTTTTTCGTTTTTTCAGGTATTTTTAAATAGCTGTACATAATTAAAAATTTTCAGATTGCTGTTAAAGTAACTGCAGCTATGTAAAAATATGATGAATATTTAGTAAGAGAAGAATTTCAGTGTAGAAGGTATTCGATTTGTTAATGCCACCAGACCAAATTGTTACACAGAAAACATAATGATGTAATATTCTACGTGTTTCGTTCTCATTCTTAAAGTTTCTGTCTGGTAGCATTGCTTAAGCATTCTTCTGCACAGAATGCCGAAATATTATGATTCTTCTTGAAACAGTTTGCAACATACCGTATTGTCGAGATTCAATCTGGACCTGGCGCGAAGAGATGTACGCCAAGCCATCTTGCGAACAGATGAAACAATTAACAGTGTTCATTTCAGGCAGAGAACTTGGCTTGCAGACGAATATTAATCGAAGTCGCTTCTCAGACAATCAAATTACTAACAAATTTGTAGAAGGTGTTTGTATTAAGCTTTGCGTATATTCTGCCCTGACTATGACGGATTGCTCATTTTCTGCCAAATGGATTACGCAGGTAGCTCCTGCTTGAACATCGGCGTTTAGCGAATCGTTCCACAGTTTCGGCATTGAGATACTTAGGTAATCAAGGGCGTGCATGAATTAGACGTACGTTGAAGAGATAAGGACCGATGCCGTATATAGCGACTTTTTTTTATGGAACAAGAGAATCGCTCAAAATTGTGAATGCGTATATTACACAAGATTGTCCTGGCTAGTTCGCACATTCCGTTGCTATACCATTGTTATAAATATAACAGTTCTATGCAGAGCTCTGCAATATGGTGATTACTGAGGAACAATTGATTTAACCTAAATTAAATTGCACATTGCAATAAAATACCGCATTATTTCTTACCACCTCTAATTAAATGTGAAACTAGGTCATAGAAGTCTTAAAATTTGAAGAATTTTCCGAAATTATCTTACATGCGACGACGACGATGATGATGATGATGATGATGATGATGATGATGATGAGTGAGCACCATGCCTCTGGATACAGTTAATTTAAGTATTGCACCAACACTGGGCCACAAAAGAATGCTGCTCTGTGGCGGTATACGGTTGTTGACCACGTGTCAAGTAATTAAATGTGCTGTAAAGAAGCAACAATACTGAAGTTCATGGGTGAAAGCCCTGAAAATCCGTATGGTCGTATGAAGTACAAAGCAGTGACTGATTAATATATTCCTTTATTTAATTAAAATTTCTCTGAATTTGTTTTCTTTTTCGTGAACTGATTAAAGTTAAATGCCATTCCTCCATAGTGGAAGTAGATGGGGATACGCATCGTTCATAGTCATGGGACTGAATCAGTAGGTTTGTTGCAAGATTTGTTTCGTATGAAAATGTAAACAAACAACATAAAGCAGTTGTTTTATATAATTTGGACATTTTATAAATAGTCACATAATCGCCTGAATTGTTTCATTCGAATTGTTGGTAAATTAGACATTCACGAACTTTCATTTTTATTTCTTTTCATTAATGACAGCTGCTTATGTGTCATCTCAAAGCTTAAACATGTCACTTCCTCTCATCTCCTCTTCCACTTTCCCCTTCAAGGATTGCTGGTCCTCTATGAAAATCCCCATGCGGACTCAAAGAGGAGACAGTGACTTGGATCACGTGCAGCAAAAGTTTGTCCTGTCAAGAGCAAGATGGTCGCTTAACGGTTAAACATCCTTAAATCATTTTGCTATTGAATTTTCGTCAGAGGAACTAATCTTTTCCCACATAAGAATGATATATGTCGCACTTCTTGCGCATATTTTATCCGGACTCTCAAAAGTAAGGAATAATAAATTAGTAGAAAAAACAACCCTCTTCCACAAAAGACACTCTTCGTTTCAAAGAGGCCTTGGTGTCACAGTGGGCAAGACACTGGATACGCATTCGGAAGGAGTCTGGTTCAACCGATATCGGACCATTCACATTAAAGTTTCCAGTCATTTCTCTAAATCACCTGAGATGAATGCTAGGATGGTTTCCCTTAAAAAATATGATGGTTCATTTTCTTCCACGTATTTGCTCACTTTATGCTTGTGTTCCATCAACAAGGGTCTCGTCATCAAAGAGATGCTAAACCAGACTTACTGAAACTATTTTGTCGTACTGATCTGTCTTATGTGTTCATTTCTCCTGTATAAGGTAGCCAACCTCACTTAACGCAAGGCTAGGTGAGGGCTAGTGACGGCTTCCAACTATGAGAAAGTCTTTTGGGCATATTCGAAATTTGCAGCAGAAAGTTAAAATATTCAAAGAGCAGCTAACTAGACAGTTTTGAGGTACTTCTATTATCTGGACACAACACACTACATTGTTATCTGTACCCCAGAAGCCACTTACAGTATATGGTGAAGGGCCATTCGATGATAGTAGCGCCGGCCGGTGTGGCCGTGCGGTTAAAGGCGCTTCAGTCTGGAACCGCGTGACCGCTACGGTCGCAGGTTCGAATCCTGCCTCGGGCATGGATGTGTGTGATGTCCTTAGGTTAGTTAGGTTTAATTAGTTCTAAGCTCTAGGCGACTGATGACCTTAGAAGTTAAGTCGCATAGTGCTCAGAGCCATTTGAACCATTTTGATGATAGTAGCGGGAAGAAATATATTCTGTACTATCTTGTATATGAAAGAATTTATCTAATTTCGCCCACTTGGTCATTGCGTGAGATGTAAGTCTGGGGATATGACGTGTTTTATTACTTGTGTTGGAAAGTTGGCCCTCAACTGTGAAAGGCAAGCTGCACCTGATACACAGCACCTTTCTTGTAGTGACTCCCATTGGAGTTTGTTGAGCACTTCTGTCACTCTCATGTGCTGACTTAACTTCATACTTGTCTCTCTCTTCCGTTTAACCTTCTTGTTTAAGGTCCCAGATGGACAAACAACACTGAAGTATTGGTGGAGCGATGGTTTGTGGCGTATATGCAGTCTACAAAACGCTGCGTAGGTCACTGAGTGAAAAGTCAGTGACTAAATGCAAAATGATTTTATTAATACAATATTACACATTTCGGCGTTTGACATCATCAGATATTCTGGAATTTCAAGTAACCCAAGTACATATTAGTTACATATTTTAGTGGTAACAGACATGAGCAAACTAATCTAATCTAGACTATATTAGTCTGGTAATGTTTGTTACCGCTATAGCATGGAAGTATTTTGCCCACTGGTTACTCGAAGTTCTAGGATATCTGATGATGGCAAACGACGAAACGCATAATATTGGATTAATAAAGTCATTTTGCATTCAGTCAATGACTTTTCCCTCATCGACCTATTCAGCGTTTTGCAGACTACATATACTTTTCAGCATGGTCGCATACTTCCTTTGTGACTATGTCCCGGCTATGTGGTTTTGTGGGCATCATTACTTTTGGGAGAATTACACTTCCATAAATTCTTCCGATACGGCGTCTTCCTTACCCACTACTGGATTTCTGTATTCATTAGACCTTAAGTCGCTCCAGACCGACGCAGCTAGATGCTTGACTGTTGTGACTGTTCCTGTGAGTAATAGCCGACCTGCAGGGTTATTCATAGGTTATCTCCAAGGTTTCAGAAGATTATTGCTCGAAAAAAAGACATACAGAAAATAAACACATATAAGTGACTAGAACATCTTTCCAAGTTCTGATTTGTAACACGAGTTACACTAGTAACGGGCTCCGGACAAATGATTCCAGCACACACTCCACCTTCTTTGCCGGGGTCCCACCCGGACTGTTTTGGTTTAATTTATTCGCTTTCGAGACGTGCCCATACAGCCATTTCAACAGTGGAATGCCAATTGTGACGATACGAGCGTAAGGACAACACAACACCCAGTACCCGAGCGGAGAAAAATCTCCGACCTGGCCAGGAATCGAAACCGGGCCTCTTCGCTTAGCAATCCGCCGTGCTGACCGCGCAACTACCGAAGCGAACAGTTTTTTTTTTTTTCCGCACCACGTAGCAACCTGTCTCACATGTGTTGTACCACCAATTGATTGTTTTGCCCCTCGAGTTTTTGCCTGATATTTGGTATGAAATCGTTGAACCACTACAACTGACTCACGGTTAGCGAATGCAGGGACACCAAATTCACGCGTCGCTCCATTATACACAGTGTTCTGGCACAGCCGCCTCTTAGTGCTCAGCAACTATGCCACGGCGCGTATTATGAATCACAACATGGAGAAAGATGCTCCATCCACTGAAATATGTCGTTTTTTTATATGTCTTTGTAGTTTTCATGCAGTAGTATCCTGAACACTGGACTCGCATTCTGGAGGACGACGGTTCAAACCCGCGTCCGGTCATCCAGATTTAGGTTTTCCTTGATTTCCCTGAATCGCTTCAGGCAAATGCCGGGATGGTTCCTTTGAAAGGACATGGCCGACATTCTTCCTCATCCTTCCCTAATCCAATGGGACCGATAACCAAGCTTTTTGGTACCCTCCCGCAAATCACCCAATCAACCAACCAGACCTATTCTGAGACCCTGGAGGTACTTGTGAAAAATCATGCACAGCAAACTATATCCAGATTTATCGCATTTATATGGGCATTGCGTTACATTATTTTTTTACAGGCTTAGCTACTAGTCTTAACATCAAGTACTGAACATCTTAAAGTTCAAATGGTTCAAATGGCTCTGAGCACTATGGGACTTAACAGCTGCGGTCATCAGTCCCCTAGAACTTAGAACTACTTAAACCAAACTAACCTAAGGACATCACACACATCCATGCCCGAGGCAGGATCCGAATCTGCGACCGTAGCAGTCGCGCGGTTCCGGACTGCGCGCCTAGAACCGCGAGACCACCGCTGCCGGCGAACATCTTAAAGTCTTCCTGCATTTCACTACAACTTTGGATCAACTTGACCCCTCTATTTACAGCAGCATAGTTTGTAAACAGCCTTATGGAGTTAAATACTGTGTCTTTCAGGTTTTTTGTGTGTATTTTGAACCGTAATTTTTTAAAGAAAGGAAGATTATGAAACTTTCTGGCAGATTAAAACTGTGTGCCCGACCGAGACTCGAACTCGGGACCTTTGCCTTCCGCGGGCAAGTGCTCTACCAACTGAGCTACCGAAGCACGACTCACGCCCGGTCTCACAGCTTTACTTCTGCCAGTATCTCGTCTCCTACCTTCCAAACTTTACAGAAGCTCTCCTGCGAACCTTGCAGAACTAGCACTCCTGAAAGAAAGGATATTGCGGAGACATGGCTTAGCCACAGCCTGGGGGATGTTTCCAGAATGAGATTTTCACTCTGCAGCGGAGTGTGCGCTGATATGAAACTTCCTGGCAGATTGAAACTGTGTGCCCGACCGAGACTCGAACTCGGGCAGAAGTAAAGCTGTGAGACCGGGCGTGAGTCGTGCTTCGGTAGCTCAGTTGGTAGAGCACTTGCCCGCGAAAGGCAAAGGTCCCGAGTTCGAGTCTCGGTCGGGCACACAGTTTTAATCTGCCAGGAAGTTTCATATCAGCGCACACTCCGCTGCAGAGTGAAAATCTCATTCAGGAAGATTATGGTTTAGCGCCCAGTCACAATGTGGTCATTGGATCAGGAACGTGGCAGGAAAGGACCAACGACCTTCCTGAAGAAATAAAACTGGCTTTAGCTGAAGGTATATAGAGGAATCACGGAAAAACTTTTTCCCGATTACGGATTGAGTATCTTGACGACTGCATAATCTCGCTCGACGATCTTTGAAGAGCAGCCTATCACTCTTAGAGCGATGAGTCACAATATAATGACCACATGCTTAATAGCTTGTTTGTCCGTCTTTGGAACGATATACATCACTTATTTTGCGTGTCAGGGATCCTACAGGGCCGGCCGCGGTGGTCTAGCGGTTCTGGCGCTGCAGTCCGGAACCGCGAGACTGCTACGGTCGCAGGTTCGAATCCTGCCTCGGGCATGGGTGTGTGTGATGTCCTTAGGTTAGTTAGGTTTAAGTAGTTCTAAGTTCTAGGGGACTTATGACCTAAGATGTTGAGTCCCATAGTGCTCAGAGCGATTTTTTTGATCCTACAGGTTGTTGGTAGGTTTGTGGAGATATGTGGCATTATATTTCTACGCACAGGTCATGTAATTTGCGCAAATAATGTACCGCTGATTTTGGTACGCGGTGCTGGCGCCCAGTAGCGACCTTGGTAGGTTCTATAGAATTTACGTCAGGCGAATTTGGTCGTCGAGACTATAATGCTCCTAAAACCACTGTAGCACTGCTCTGTCTCCGAGACACGAACAATTATACTGCTGAAAGATGACATCGCCGTCGGGCAAGACATCAAACGTGAAGGGATGCAGGTGATCCGCAGCTGTCAGCGTGTCTTCGATTACTACCACAAGTCCCATGCAAGAGCAGGAGAATGTCTGCCGTAGCAGAATACAGCTCCCACCAGCCTGCGTCCGTGGTGCATCGCACGTTTCGAGCCGCCGTTCAACTCGATGACGACGTTTGTGGAGACGATCATTGACCTAGTGTAGAAAAAAGTGATTCTCCCGAAGAGTCGACACGTTACTATTGATCGACGGTCGAATGCCGCCGCTTCCGTGTCCACTGCAATGGTAATTGACGATGTCGATGGGTCAACATGTGGATACGAAGGGGTGGTCTGCACGGAGCTGCACGTTCAACAATGTACGATGGACGGTATGCTCCGAAATATTTGTGCATGCACCAGCATTGTTCTCTTTCGGAAGAGGTGCCACAAATCACACCATCTATCCTACTTTACAGAGCAAATAAGCCTCTGAAACCCATGTGCTGTGAAGAGTCGTGGACGTCCAACCATTTAGCGTCTAGTGGTAGTTTCATTGTCCCTCTAACTCTTTCCGTAGGTGCTCACGACAGTAGCACATGAACATTCGACCAGCTTCGCCGTTTTCGAGATACCCGTTCAGAGGCTCTGCGCAATAATAACCTGCCTTCTGTCGAAGTCGCTTATCTCAATGGATTTCCCCATTTGCTGCCAATATCTTCGCTAGGGTGATCCCTCGTCCGGGTCTCCTTCGCTCACATACTTTTCTTACTGCGTCATGTGCCCGCAATGTCATAAGACGACATCCGGCGTCGCGGTTGGCAGTGGTCATAATGTTTTGGCTTATCGTTATATAAACCATGTCGTGAATATAATGTTCCATGTCGACTTGCAAAACAGCGTAACAGAGTTCAGTTTCAAATGCTGGGCAAGGAATAGAAACTTGCCTAATCTGCGAGTGAAGGAAAATCTAAGCAACTGATAATCTCAAGCAAAACTTGAGAACCAGCCAGACATTTACCCAATTTTCTTTACCAAAATGTAATAATTGCAAATCGTATTTTTAGGTATTTTGTGAATCTGTAAATATTGGTGGAAATTTCCTTTTCCTCTCTTAAGTCGGAATCGTTACTGTACGTCTATTAGCAGTTAGTGGAACAACTGCAGAGAGCTTGTAGGGGCTTCTGAATCCCAGCAGTTAGGCAACACAGTAACAACATTTAGTGTGCATTTGACGCGCTGCGGGAAGTACATAACGAGAGCTATACAAGCGCATAATGCTGCTCAACTACTTGACAAAGTCCCACAGGATTTGTGCAGATAAGGGCGCAGGAAATGTTCCGCGACCCACGCAAGTCTACTGTGGCCACAGGTCGGACCTTAATGGCTGCGCAGCTTTCGTCAGGCAAATCGTGGCGCCACCAGCTCACGCAAGATCTCCAATCACTGCGCGGCCGTCTACTTACACGCCAGCTGCATGACTTATTACGTGTTTTTTCGAGCTTTCTAAATGATTACAGAAGTGTAAGCGAAAGTCTCTAAGATGCGTATTTCTTTGACGTAAGTAACAGTCTGACTAAACTAAGGGATCTGTTGATAGAACACTTCCTGAGACATAGGAATTGCCAGTTTGATAATGGAGGGAAGTGTGCGTGTTTCGTTGGAGGTGGGACAGGGGGGGGGGGGGGGGACGAGGAGGCCGTTGCAGAGGGAACCTAAGGCTTGATTGCAGCTGTTAAGCAGAGCTGAAGAGGCGTGCACAGCATGGACAAGAGTGGAAAGCTGCATCAAACCAGTCTCCGGAATGAAGACCACAGTAATAGCAACAAGTAAAAGTATTTCTTCCAGCAAATAAATGAGTAGTGCCTCCACCTGGGTTAAAGAGGTAATCGACTGCTCATAATGAATGTACAGAGTGTTTAGGGACGAATATTCCTAGAGACTGTTGTATCCACAGTTATCAGTCAAAAAGAAGGTTAGAGGTTGACTTGAAATGGATAGAAATGGTGACGAAATTTGAAGGGAATAAGGTACATGGTTCGGATTATGCAAAGATGGCGAAGACAGCAAGCAGGGAATGGTGGCGTCACATGTAATCAATAAAGAAAATGTGGTCTTTCCAGTACAAGAAGTACTGGAGCTTCGAGGTAAAAAGTTCATCTCCACCTTCCTAACTGACGCACCCAGTCGAGAAATACGTAAGAACAAAGTGGGCGTAAGTATAGTCTTGATTGAGATATTGATATTGAGAAGACGTATGAGCGTATTTCAAGACTGGAAGTATATAAAATGCATGTTTGGCCATCAGCCGCTTTTATTTTAAACCCAAATATCGACCAGTTTGTCATGGACCATCTTCACGGATAAGGGTTAAAATTGCTTAAACCACAGCATTACATTTGTCATTACTTAAATAATGTATAGAGCAGGTCATGAATATCAGTATACGACACAGGACTTTTGGAAGCAAACATACCAATCACAAGTGTACACCGAGCAGTACTGAAGAGAAGCCGTAGTGAAGAGAAGTACTGCTCTGTGTACACTTGTTATCGGTATGTTTGCTTCTAAATGTCCTGTGTCGTATATTGATATTCATGACATGCTCTACACATTATATAAGTAATGACAAATGTGATGTTCTTACTTAAACCGTTTTAACCCTTACCCGTAAAGTTGGTCCATGACTGAAACCGATGGATATTTGGGTTTAAAATAAAAGCGGCTGATGGTCAAACATGCATTTTAGGCGTTACTCGACGGCTGTTGATAGTCACCTTCCAAAAATGCTTAAGACCGGAAATGTTGGGATTGTTTAGGCTGAAAGCTGGCAGAAGGAAACTAAGCACACCTGGTACAGGAGATGTGGAACTATCTGAAAATCACCAGTTGTTGTACAGCTGCGAAAGCAGCTTCCTTTCCTGCGAAAGTAGGGGTACCTCAAGAATTCTAGGGAATGATATTAGCATTTAACGTGGTAAATGCCGTGTGGCAAGACCGTTCACCTGGTGCAAGTCTTTCGAATTGACGCCACTTCGGCGACTTGCATGTCGATGGAGATGAAATGATGATGATGTCAACACAACACCCAGTCCCTGAGCGGAGAAAATCTCCGACCCAGCTGGGAGCATTTAACGTGGTACTTTGTAGATACATAAAGAACGAAGCTTTAAACAGTCTTGAATAAAGCAGCAACCTGTTTCAGACTGAAGGAATAAGAATTAATGAAGCTGTCAACAACCCAGAGTTGGAATTTAACCCCATATTGCTGCACTAGGCATTGCTCTTTTGGATATGATTTGCTTAACCTTGTAGAACCACAATGTAAAGTAGAATTCGCTCCAATATGAAACCTGGTATTTTTTACACAAATGTTTTTTTACCAGTGCCTGCTATCCTCCGTGGCTGAGGTTGCTAACGCACGCTTCTGCGGGGCGCTGGATATGGAGGATAACCTGGTTCGAATCCTGGTGGCGTAAAGATTTTTCACTGTCAGAATTTCGTCGGAAAGGGGCGGAGAGGTGGTGGCGTGAAGTTCCTGGTCACCAGACTTAGTGTCTGTATGTTTCCTCAGTGTCTTATGGAGTGACGGCGTGTGACACTGTTGATGGTGCTATTCGCCAGGAGTAGACTATGGGCCGGCACCAGGTCTCACCCTCTAACTTCTCTCATCATCATACACCACAAACAAACACACTACGCTCCACATATACACAGTACATACTTGTAGTATTACAAAAAGGTGTAATCGAGCATTTTGTAAATAAACAAAGCAAAATCAAATGGTAAAATTTTTACAAAATCTCACAAAACAACTTCTGTGATGACTATTGGGATGTTACCGAGCGTTTGGACTAGTAATCTCACACATAGTGAACTGGGCTACCAAATTATATGTAAAGATAGAGTTGATATCCAGGCAACTAGCGAGTTTTGATACTCGAATTACACAAGTACTAAAAATAAGGCGCTGTACTTCTCTGTTAACATGGACGTCGGGTTACCAAAATATGACATTAACATACAGATAACATTCAGACGTTATTCACATGATACCCTAAGAATTTCCTACCATTGACTGCTACAAGACTACAAAAAAAGAGAGAAAAATGCAGTCAGTGCAGTATCGAGCGATGACATGAGTTGACAGTAGTCAATGCGCACCAACAAATCATTAAGAATATGTACACGGCGACGAGTAGGGCACGAGTTGCATCTGTCTGACAGTCGTCCCGCTGGCTGTACGCGAGCTGTGTGGGCATATTGCCTCATTTCTCCGAGAATGCAATTGTCAGGTCCCAGAGCGGCCCGAGGCGGCGGCCTCGCATCCCCAGGGTGTCTCACGCGTGCTCTATAGTCTATGGCATTCAGGTCCAGGTCCTCCGAAAATGTAGGCCACTCGATGTCCTCCTCCACACTGTCTCAGTCCCGTGGGAATATACGTTATTGTCCATGAAATTGAAGCCAGTGGCCATTGCGTAGCCCAACCTCTCGGCACAATCACGTTCCCCTGTGACCAACACGGCTGCGAAGGTGTGATGATGTGTTTTTGCAGTAATGCTATCTCCGTTGGCCACGAACCCACGTCCATCGTAGCTGTCATGTTCCTCTATCACTATGTTAATATATATACTGTTGGTTTACTGTTGTCCAGAATTGCTCGTTGCGCTGAATCAGATTTACCCTGAAAATATCGTGTTCCTGGATGTGTGACTGCAATTTGATACAGTTAGAGTTTAGATAGCCGTCGTGGAACCTGTAAATGGTTCTGGAGGAAACATTATATCCAGCATGACTAGCAAACTCACAAGTAATTTTTTTCGACCACTTCTTATCGTAACCTGGGCTAAATGAGATATTGTTCTTGTTAGTTGCATATAGGGGTTGGACAAAACCCCGTGAGAAATGCATGCTTGAATATAAATTTAGGTGCTAGCCAAGCCTGCAGGTTTCGCTGTTGTACTTATATTTGCCAACGAACGGCACCGTAGCAATGTTTTCCATTCGTAGCAAGGGGATGAAAGCGTGTCTCGAGTATTCGTGACAGACGGACACTGAATAGTGTTGTTACGGAATATAAGGGTACAACAGCTGCGCCGACCGCTGTCGCCTAGCGGTTCTAGGCACTTCAGTCCGGAACCGCACTGCTGCTACGGTCGCAGGCTCGAATCCTGCCTCAGGCATGGATGTGTGTGATGTCCTTAGGTTAAGTTAGGTTTAAGTAGTTCTAAATGTAGGGGACTGATGACCTCAGATGTTAAGTCCTATAGTGCTTGGTTCAAATGGCTCTGAGCACTATGGGACTTAACATCTGAGGTCATCAGTCCACTGGAACTTAGAACTACTTAAACCTAACTAACATAAGCACACCACACACATCCATGCCCGAGGCAGGATTCGAACCTGCGACCGTAGCGGTCGCGCGGTTCCAGACTGAAGCGCCTAGAACCGCTCGGCCACAGCGGCCGGCTCCTATAGTGCTTAGAGCCATTTGAACAACAGCTGCAAAAGTCACTGCAGAACTGAGTATCGCACTCTCTAAACCTCTCGGCACCAGAGAAATACGAAGAGAGTTCCAGAAGTAGGAAATTTCAGGGCGAGCTGGAATTGTAAAACTACTCATAAGTGATGCCGCGCGGTATTAGCCGAGCGGTCTAAAGGCGCTGCAATCATGGACTGTGCGGCTGATCCCGGCGGAGGTTCGAGTCCTCCCTCGGGCATGGGTGTGTGTGTTTGTCCTTAGGATAATTTAGGTTATGTAGTGTGTAAGCTTAGGGACTGATGACCTTAGCAGTCAAGTCCCATAAGATTTCACACACATTTGAACATCATGTTGTTGTTGTTGTGGTCTTCAGTCCTGAGACTGGTTTGATGCAGCTCTCCATGCTACTCTATCCTGTGCAAGCTTCTTCATCTCCCAGTACCTACTGCAACCTACATCCTTCTGAATCTGCTTAGTGTATTCATCTCTTGGTCTCCCCCTACGATTTTTACCCTCCACGCTGCCCTCCAATATTAAATTGGCGATCCCTTGATGCCTCAGAACATGTCCTACCAACCGATCCCTTCTTCTGGTCAAGTTATGCCACAAACTTCTCTTCTCCCCAATCCTATTCAATACTTCCTCATTAGTTATGTGATCTACCCAACTAATCTTCAGCATTCTTCTGTAGCACCACATTTCGAAAGCTTCTATTCTCTTCTTGGCCAAACTATTTACCATCCATGTTTCACTTCCATACATGGCTACACTCCATACAAATACTTTCAGAAATGACTTCCTGACACTTAAATCTATACTCGATGTTAACAAATTTCTCTTCTTCAGAAACGCTTTCCTTGCCATTGCCAGTCTACATTTTATATCCTCTCTACTTCGACCATCATCAGTTATTTTGCTCCCCAAATAGCAAAACTCCTTTACTACTTTAAGTGTCTCATTTCCTAATCTAATTTACTCAGCATCACCCGACTTAATTCGGCTACATTCCATTATCCTCGTTTTGCTTTTGTTGATGTTCGTCTTATATCCTCCTTTCAAGACACTGTCCATTCCGTTCAACTGCTCTTCCAGGTCCTTTGCTGTCTCTGACAGAATTACAATGTCATCGCAAACCCCAAGGTTTTTATTTCTTCTCCATGGATTTTAATACTTACTCTGAATTTTTCTTTTGTTTCCTTTACTGCTTGCTCAATATACAGATTGAATAACATCGGGGAGAGGCTACAACCCTGTCTTACTCCCTTCCCAACCACTGCTTCCCTTTCATGTCCCTCGACTCTTATAACTGCCATCTGGTTTCTGTACAAATTGTAAATAGCCTTTCGCTCCCTGTATTTTACCCCTGCCACCTTTAGAATTTGAAAGAGAGTATTCCAGTCAAAATTGTCAAAAGCTTTCTCTAAGTCTACAAATGCTAGAAACGTAGGTTTGCCTTTCCTTGATCTTTCTTCTAAGATAAGTCGTAAGGTCAGTATTGCCTCACGTGTTCCAGTATTTCTACGGAATCCAAACTGATCTTCCCCGAGGTCGGCTTCTACTAGTTTTTCCATTCGTCTGTAAAGAATTCGTGTTAGTATTTTGCAGCTGTGGCTTATTAAACTGATTGTACGGTAATTTTCACATCTGTCAACACCTGCTTTCTTTGGGATTGGAATTATTATATTCTTCTTGAAGTCTGAGGGTATTTCGCCTGTTTCATACATCATGCTCACCAGATGGTAGAGTTTTGTCAGGACTGGCTCTCCCAAGGCCGTCAGTAGTTCCAATGGAATGTTGTCTACTCCGGGGGCCTTGTTTCGACTCAGGTCTTTCAGTGCTCTGTCAAACTCCTCACGCAGTATCGTATCTCCCATTTCATCTTCATCTACATCCTCTTCCATTTCCATAATATTGTCCTCAAGTACATCGCCCTTGTATAGACCCTCTATATACTCCTTCCACCTTTCTGCTTTCCCTTCTTTGCTTAGAACTGGGTTTCCATCTGAGCTCTTGATGTTCATACAAGTGTTTCTCTTATCTCCAAAGGTCTCTTTAATTTTCCTGTAGGCAGTATCTATCTTACCCCTAGTGAGATAAGCCTCTACATCCTTACATTTGTCCTCTAGCCATCCCTGCTTAGCCATTTTGCACTTCCTGTCGATCTCATTTTTGAGACGTTTGTATTCCTTTTTGCCTGCTTCATTAACTGCATTCTTATATTTTCTCCTTTCATCAATTAAATTCAATATTTCTTCTGTTACCCAAGGATTTCTAAGAGCCCTGGTCTTTTTACCTACTTGATCCTCCGCTGCCTTCACTACTTCATCCCTCAAAGCTACCCATTCTTCTTCTATTGTATTTCTTTCCCCCATTCCTGTCAATTGTTCCCTTATGCTCTCCCTAAAACTCTGTACAACCTCTGGTTCTTTCAGTTTACCCAGGTCCCATCTCCTTAAATTCCCACCTTTTTGCAGTTTCTTCAGTTTTAATCTACAGGTCATAACCAATAGATTGTGGTCAGAGTCCACATCTGCCCCTGGAAATGTCTTACAATTTAAAACCTGGTTCCTAAATCTCTGTCTTACCATTATATAATCTATCTGATACCTTTTAGTATCTCCAGGGTTCTTCCATGTATACAACCTTCTATCATGATTCTTAAACCAAGTGTTAGCTATAATTAAGTTGTGCTCTGTGCAAAATTCTACCAGGCGGCTTCCTCTTTCATTTCTTAGCCCCAATCCATATTCACCTACTACGTTTCCTTCTCTCCCTTTTCCTACACTCGAATTCCAGTCACCCATGACTATTAAATTTTCGTCTCCCTTCACTATCTGAATAATTTCTTTTATCTCATCATACATTTCTTCAATTTCTTCGTCATCTGCAGAGCTAGTTGGCATATAAACTTGTACTACTGTAGTAGGCGTGGGCTTCGTGTCTATCTTGAACATCATAAGTGATGCAAATGCCCGTAACCGGAAAACATGCTGCCGAAGCCATAATACCTGCACTGTGGACCAATGGAAGAAAGTAATTTGGTCGGATCAAATGGTTCAAATAGCTCTGAGCACTATGGGACTTGACACCTGAGGCCATCAGTCCCCTAGAACTTAGAACTACTTTAACCTAACTAACCTAAGGACATCACACACATCCATGCCCGAGGCAGGATTCGAACCTGCGACCGTTGCAGTCTCGCGGTTCCGAACTGAAGGGCCTAGACCCGCCGGCCACCTCAGCCGCCTGGTCGGATCAGTTTTATTTTTATTTATTTAATTTTTTTCCACGCAGTTTCCAACTTCTGCCCAAGTTGACGTCCCAAGACGGAAGCATGGCGGTGGTTCGATGATGATATGGGTAGCCATATTGTGGTATTCCGTGGGCCCCATGATTACTCTTCAAGCTTGCATATTCGCCAAGGATTATGCGACCATTTTCACTGATCTGGTCCATACCATGGTACAGAGTTTATTGCCTAACGGTGGTGTTGTGTCCTAACACGATAAAAAATCGCATCGTCCAGGACTGGTGTTGTGGGGTCGAGGATGAATTGTTCCATCTCCCCTGGCCACCACAGTCACTAGACCTCAATACCATTGAGTCTTTGTGATCTCCTCTCCTTTGGAGAGAAGCTTGCGTGATCGCTATCCGCCTCCACCATCATTCCGGAATTTGGCACTATTTTGCAGGAAGAATGGTATGAGAGGCCCTTGAAAACAATACAAGACCCGCATTTATGTATTACAAGACGACTGGAGGAGTTTTGCTATTTGGGGAGCAAAATAACTGATGATGGCCGAAGTAGAGAGGATATAAAATGTAGACTGGCAATGGCAAGGAAAGCGTTTCTGAAGAAGAGAAATTTGTTAACATCGAGTATTGATTTAAGTGTCAGGAAGTCGTTTCTGAAAGTATTTGTATGGAGTGTAGCCATAAGTGAAACGTGGACGATAAATAGTTTGGATAAGAAGAGAATAGAAGCTTTCGAAATGTGGTGCTACAGAATACTGCTGAAGATTAGATGGGTAGATCACATAAATAATGAGGAGGTATTGAATAGAACTGGAGAGAGGAGGAGTTTGTGGCACAACTTGACTAGAAGAAGGGATCGGTTGGTAGGACATGTTCTGAGGCATCAAGGGATCACCAATTTAGTATTGGAGGACAGCGTCGAGGATAAAAATCGTAGAGGGAGACCAAGAGATGAATACACTAAGCAGATTCAGAAGGATGTAGGTTGCAGTACGTACTGGGAGATGAAGCAGCTTGCACAGAATAGAGCAGCATGGAGAGCTGCATCAAACCAGTCTCAGGACTGAAGACCAGAACAACAACAACAAAAGTGTTTCCATACATTTGTCCACCCACTGTACTTTCCATGACCTCCAGGAAGATCACTCTTAGCTATTACTGTTCAGTGGAGAAATAACACTTCTTGCCACTCCTGTTGCGTTCGAAAAGGTAACACTTTGCCTCCTATTTGCCCTCCCACGATCATAATCTCTCAGATGACGTCTGGTAGCCATGTTCTAAAAAAAGTATTTGCTGTAAGCTACAAAATCGCATGACAATTCACGGATTCTGTCTGTTCCTGTAGTAACAAGTTTTCCGTGATTAGTGTGTCCCTAATCGCTGATGCATGTAACTCTGTGACATTTCTCCTTAGTGCAAATAAATAATTTCCGTTGTCTGTTGGCAGAATACCTCTGTTCGGTCACCTTTTAAGGTTCCAGGATGTTATAAATAATAAAGAAGGAGGAGGAGCATGAGGAAAACGTTTTACTACACACGATCGCCAGAAGGGCCCAGAGGTAAAGTTTTCAATGCAGTGGTCAGACTACCGGTGGCCGGACGACAGTGAAGTGTAATACGAGAGAAAGAAACGCAAGATAGGCGTGATTGGGTAAAGTGAGAAATGAAGTGAACAAATAGCTTACGGGAATGCAGCCGGGTGACATAATCGACAACGTCCGATATTTCGACAGGTGACCATCCCGTCGTTTTTAAGTAAAACTGTAAAACTGCATCAAGTAAGAGCAGTGATACATTTCTTCTCCTTAGAAATAAACAGTGTGAGACACGAACGCTTTTTTCTGCAGTTTTGCCTTGAAAATGACAGGTTTGTCACCTGTCAAAATACCGCCGGCTGTCAAAGACATCACCCGAGTGCATTCCCGTAAGTTATTTGAATATTGCATACGCTGAGAGACACTAGAAATGAAGTAATAAGCTATAATACCAGTAGAAGCCACATGAGCCAGAGACAGAAACTACGAGGTATGTGAGAAAATAAATGAGTCTGATTTTTTTGTTTATCTACTTTTTTTATTTATCTACATTTTTTATTTTATTTTATTTTCAGACAACAGTATTGTCCCCTTCGGCAATTATATATCAACCGAATCGTTGTTCCCAGTCTTGGTGGCAGCGCTGAAAGGCTTCAATTGACAGGGCCTTTAAAATGTCAGTCACGTTATTTTGGATGTTCTCCAGAGTCCCAAAATGACGTCCTTTTAAGGCATTTTTCAATTTCGGGAAAAGAAAAAAATCACAATAACTCAGATCAGGTGATTAGGGGGACTGTGGAACAACAGGAATGCCTTTTGAGATAAAAAATTCCATGATGGAAGTGAGTGTGTGATATAGGACGGTGTCATGACGCAGCGTCCACTTGTCTGCAATGTCCAGTCTCACTCGATTCGTCTTCATCCTGAGACTTTCAAGGACTTATTTGTAAAGCTCTTGATTGACAGTTTGCCCTGGAGGAATACTCTCACAATAACACGTATACATACGTCGTTTCCGTCGTTTTTCGAAGCTGAAGGTCTCACAGAGCGAGGTTCATCTTCAACGTGTTCTAGGCCCTCCAAAAATGACTTTGCCTGCGAAAAACTTGTCCTCTTGATAAGGAATGTTCGCCAAAGGCCTGTTTCAACTTTGCAAAGATCACACTCGTAGAACACGAAACTAGATGGCATAAAATTGCTCTAAATTCCGCTGTTACATTTTCGTAACACTCAACAAAAACACAACTTTACTGATGGCACTCTCAAAAATTACGTGATGGCTCTACGGAGCTGAAACTCGGACTGAGCATCTGGAAGAGATGAACACACCGGTCTACACATGTAGAACAACACAGCGTCACCAGATCGCTCACAGTATATTCAGTTGCAGCAAAAGCAGGGTCAGACAATGTCTAAAAATGTGTCTGTTAGAAATTCTACAGCTAGAGGAAAGGAGAACAGACCGGAGGAGAAACCCTAGGAACAACGCTTTATCGTTGGCAATTGGGGGAGGTGGTATATGGCAGGCAGACATGGAGGAGAAAATTCGCACGGCGGCCGGCTCTAAGTGAAGCTAATTAACGCTGAAGGAGAAGAAAGAAATCTGTCCCGGGTCGCAGGGTGGGTACGACATCACCGGCGGAAGCAGAAAAGTGCCGGCCAAGTCTGCGGACAGCCCTCCGCTCCGCCCCCTCGCCAGCCATGGCGCAGCGGAATTTCAGTCCTGCAACAATGCGAGCCGCAGCGCACACAAACGACGGAATTCTCGCGTCGTGAGCACTCCGGCGCCGCATTTCTACTTCCCGTTAGCGGTGCACACACTACAGCCATTACGAAACTCAATGACGAGGAAACCTCCGCGCACGTTTCCCCGACGATTAATGCAAATTGCAGTTAGTACGAGAGAACAACTAAAGTCTGTCTGTACAGCTGCAATCCTGAATCCCCATAGAACGCCACTGCTCGTATTGCATCAGAGCGAAATTGTCGGTTTTTGCATGCAGACGGTACCTCCTTTGCTTGCAGAATGTACTGGAATCTTTCTGAGGCATAGTAAATAAGGGAGAAGGTCAGAACTGTTTAACCCTAGCGAGTGTGTTGTTACTAATAGATAAGATGCAGAGTTTCGGAACTGATCACCTTCAAGACGGGAAATTAGTTGAAAGATCGATTAACACCACTGAAATGAGGTGCTTTTAATTTCTAAGGTCTGCGAATTTCTTTTCCACTAAATAGTCACAAACACAAAATTTGAAATTACTGTCATTTCTCATCGCAATCTCCATGCAGCTACACACACATTTCACAACGTTGACATCGTGGGAGTGTGTTCTTACAACAGAAAAACTGTTGATGCTCTCGTGGCACGACTGTATAAAGTGTGACCATTTAGTGGATCTTTCATCGTTGGCAATAGCCAGAAATCGGTAGGAGTCGGGTAATGTGTGTGAGGAACATGAGAAACTACTCCAAAGTTGTTTTTTTTTTTTTTTCTCGAAGGAAGTCCAGCGTCGCTTTGGCCCGATGCGCAGCTGCGTTATCTTGGTGAAAGAACACACGTGTAACAATTTCCGGTCATGACTCTCGTAATGCTGGTAGGAGCTTTTTCTTCAAAACATCTTGGTAGCTCCAACCCGTCACTGTATTGCCATTTGGCGATCCTCCAAGCCAAGTGTTACCGCTCACGCGGCTATGCTGTCTGACTGGCTGGCGAGAGACAGGGAAAGTTGTGGTTGACTGTTACAGGACGTTCGGCGTTCGCTCTTCTTTGAACTGTCACACCAGCGAATGCACATTCTTCACATTCATGACCCCATCACCACACGTCTCACTCAACTGGCGATGATTTTCAGTGGGTGACGCACCACAAAAGTGAAGCAAACGAATGATTACTCACTGTACTTGTAATGGAAACGTCACCGTTTCTAGTATCAAAAACTCTCTTCACTCTCGTGTCATCCGCCACAGTTGGGTGTGTCGAACATCGTTACCATCTGTGTCAGGCACACACAAAGAGGGTTGCGCATTTTCAGCCAAACCGAACCTTTCTGTGTGCTCCCAGTTCTGAGAGGAAAAAAAAATCGGAAACCTTAGAATTTGAATCCATATCGTACTAACCAGCCTCCGTTGCCACGATAGTTAAAATATTTTAATGTGTTAGTGCTTCACATAGTACTAGATGGATTGTATCACGGTAGTGGAAGAAATTTTCGTGGTTGTATTAGGGACCGAGAATGGGAGAAGTGGTTGCGGCGTACAGATATCTATCAACAGACCGTGCTGAAATGTCTTGGGTGAATTCTCAGATACTTCCACAAAGTCGTATATGTTTAGTGCATGGGATATTATTAATGGTGATATGTCTGTTGTACGGAGATGCTAAGCCGGGAGTCTCCTTGGTATTATTCAGGAGAAGTAGACTATGTTCAGGCCGGCGAGAAGATACAGGTATCCTGCTCTGCGGTTCTACACAAGATCCTAATGGAGGTGGTATGCCATTGCCTTCCTTAGGCCCGTTATAAAGTGTCAAGTCTGTATCTGTCTCGTGTGGATGGCAGTGATGAGTACTAGTACTGTATAGTGTTTGGTTTGCATTGTTGTGAATGAAGGGAAGAGAGAGGGTGAAACACGGTGCCAGTATATGCCTACTCATCACTAATAGCACCAACGGGGCTGTCGAGCTTAACTTCCCGATCCGATGGACGAATCACCATCAGTAAAGTCACATGCCCTCGCTTCATGAGACACTGCGGAGAGATTTGGAATTTAATCTATGAAAACGGCGAGAACACTTGTGATAAGGAACTCTAGGCCCCATTTCTCCCCTCCTTGGTAGCCAAATACTTAGATATGCAACGGATACCCATGGAAATGAATCACACCTTTCGGGTTCTAATTAATGACAGAGTTTTGTTGTATCTACATGAAGGGCCAGCGCATCATGCTACATTGTTTGCAGCGATCTGACTTTACAGCACTTAACAGTATCTGCAATGGACAGGCCTGTCCAGAACATATATGGGATATTTCAAAATGACATTTCACATCAAACTACAAAGTCTTGTTTACTCCTATTTCAACTCTTCTTGAAAAGTGGAATCCCATCTCACAGCAAACCTTTCTCAGTCTGTCCCCTACTGTGTCTACAAGATTCAAAGCTGTAACAAAAGGAAATACGGACTCAAACCACATTTCAAGTCTCTACATCGAAGGAACACATGGACGAATTTATGCTGGGATTTCATTCTGATTTTCGGGCATCTATGATCCTGTGATTCATCTGAATGAAGCCTTAGGTGTCCAAACACAAATACGGGCAAAAGAAACAGGAAAGTTGTGGAAGATCTGGCAGGTGCAACTAAAACTGAGCTAGTCGATTTTTACGGTGGAAGTCATGTCTATTACAAATTTGTAAGAACGGCATAAGAGCCAGAATGGTTATGCAGAAGAGAGAGGTGAGTTTCGCTAACTGAGGTAGCCCAAAAGCATCCTCCACCTCCAATTATCCTTCTCCGCTATAAACTGTTTCCATATATTTAAAATGCACTCTAACACAAAAGCACGCCGCACCACTAAAGAATAATCTAAATGGGACGGAAATTGTTAGATGTGGCTTACATGTACAGACAAACAAATGATTAAAACGTCAGAAAAACTGGATGATTTATTCAACAGAAGGATTTTCACAAACTGAGCAAGTCAGTAAGGCACTGGTCCACTTCTGAACCGTACGCAAGCAATTATCCGGCATGGTAACGAGTGATAGATGGTTGTTGGACGTCTTCTTGAGAGATATCTTGCCAAATTCTGTCCAATGGGCTGTAAGGGTGCGGTGGATGACAGCCAAAGGGGTCTTGCTATGAAATGAAATAGCACCTCAGACCCTCGGTTCTGGTTGTTGTGGCTTATGACGGGTGACAGAAAGGTTGGTATCCCACTGGTGTCTGGGGCTCTCCAGATACGTCTTCGCTGGTCCTCGGGGCTGAATTCGAAGCGGGACTCATCACTGAAGACCATTCTACTTCAGTCACTAAGATCCCAGGCTTCGACCACCAGCGAAGACGTGTCTGGAGACGCCCCGGACAGCGGTGGGATACCAACCTGACCATTTGGCCTGCCAACGAGGAGTGATGGTCTGGCGTGCCATTTCTTTTTACAGCAGGACCCATTTGGTTGTCATCCGCAGCACCCTTACAACACAGCGGTACGTCGACGATATTCTACTCCCCGTTTTGTTGCCCTTAATGGAAGCCATCCAGGGCTTACATTTCAGCTAGATAATAGCCTCCCGCACACGGCGAGAGTTCTTACTGTTTTCCAAACCCTATCTTTGCTGGCAAGGGTGTTGGATCTCTCCCCAGTTGAGAACATTTGGAGCATTATGGGCAGGGCCCTCCAATCAGCGCGGGATTTTGACGATCTAACGCGCCAAGTGGACAGAATTTGGCACGATATCCACCAGGAGCGCATCCAACAACTCTGCCAGTCAGTGCGAAGCCGAATAACTGCTTGCACAAGGGCCTGAGGTGGACCAACGCGTTATTGACTTGTTCAGTTTGTGAAGCCTTTTCTCTTGAATAAAGCATCCTGTTTCTCTGAAATTGTAGTCATTTGTTTCTCTGAGCATGTACATCACATCTACCATTTTTCGTCGCATTCAGATATTTCCTTCGTGGTGCGTCATTTCTTTTTTCTATTTTTTCTCTTGGAGTGTATTTGGGGATTTGGATTGCAAACATCGCAATTTTTGCTCACAAATCGAGTCTCTACTAGTGGAACATTCAGATTTCTAATCACTGAAGAAACACTCTCATGAAGATCATTTCACAGCAAACGAAAATTTCGGTCTAAGAATGTTACGAGGAGATAATTAGTCTGTTTTTCCCCCAGTGGAATAAATGACGTTTATCAAAAATTCTCATCCTTCCATCCTTATAGCTTCCTCTCGTGTTCTCTAAAACATGTAAGTGTAAGTTGAACGCCGCAATAAATTTCTTCAACAAGCCAACGACCGATATCTTCCTCCCCCCCCCCCCCCTCCCCTCCACCACCACTCACCACTATCTTTTTCGAAACTGCACTTGTGCTTCGTCTTTGATGACGGTCGACGGTAAGTTAAACTCTGTTTTGCCTCCATCTTACGTACTGTTAAGAAGGCGGGTTTTGGGTTAATAAATCTTGAATACTCCCATGGCATCTTGCCTCTTCCGGACTGAAAACGCCTACACCCCCCCCCACCCCCCCCACACACACACACCTCATTGAAGCGCGCCCGCATGTGTGACTGTGTGTGTGAGTGAGTGAGTGAGTGAGTGAGTGAGAGAGAGAGAGAGAGAGAGAGAGAGAGAGAGAGGGAGATGCCACAGAAATAAGCGCAGCACTCTTTTTTCGCGTGTTTCTTTGCTGAAGACTGCCCGCAAGTTAGTGCGAACATTAATTCTGAAGAAA